>NC_089852.1:6191206-6791206 GCF_036373705.1 Amia ocellicauda
AGGTTGAGGCCTGCTGTACATTCAAATCAAACCACTACACTGGATTCAATATAAATGATCTACTTCAAAGCAATAATAACACATTTCAAGAACTTCTACAAAATCAGTGTATGGGGATGTTGTTGTGTATTTAACAGATACAAATACAATTAAAGAGACAAAAACTACCAATAAGTCTTCAACCAGACATAAGCAGGGCGTAGTGTATGCTGATCACAGCTACCATTGTACTGCACTCTTCCAGAAGAGTCTATAGCTTATATATATACTCAACATACGGGTTCCAACATTTACCATCTGATCACATCAATAACCAATAGAAAAGAAACTAGGCATCACGCCACCAAATTGAATACCCAATAGCAGACTGCATTTTACTAAGACATCTTTTAAAATAAAATGTATTTTATTTTAACCCTTTATACACTACAGATGTCATCTTTAAAAGATCCACATATGAACACAATGTGAGATTGTACGCATTTCGCACACTGTTCCACACAGTTGTGTGAGGAGAAGCTCAATTGCAATAGGGGTGTAAATAAGACAAAGTGCTTAGGAAAGGTGGAGTCTTGGGGACAAAAAAAAGGCTAAAGGAAGAAGCAACCACAGAGAATAACATAGTGAATTCAATGTTGACTAGTCGGGATTGATGCAGACATTACGAACAGTTTGAGATATCCATTTCACATTCAGTGAAATCATTAAAATGTCAACGTCAGAGCATGTTAGATAGCATTAGAATAAAGAAAACAAAAACATACAACGACAAAACAGGGCTAAGACGATAAGATAAATTTAACGTGCTCGTACTGTGTTGTCAAATTCTACTTTTTGTTTTGTATCTCTTAAAATCCAGCCTAAGGGTGTGCATTACTATTGTTTTAGAGAGCAGCTATCAAAGACAACACAGAGCTGGCATTGAGACAGTTTACTGCAATGCTGCAGAACACTCTCTAGCTTTGGAGCTTTGTCTTTGAAGTTAACAGACAACTGGGATGAGTTTTTGATTTAATTCCACTTTGCCAGTTGTGGAAGAAAGCAAAATGGTTCTTTGTTGTTTCTGTTGTTTCCCATCTGTTGTTGTGCAGTACTGAGGTTTGGAGCATTAAGAAAAGACAGATCCCCAGCTGTTCAGAAGAGCTCAAGTTATTTTTTTTTACAAAATGCTTTTTTTTAAACATAAACATGTGACACCATATAAATCACTTTCAATATGAAAAATGACTATATGCTTCTTTCTTTAATACTCTATAGAGGAGATGTATTAAAAAAATTAAATCTTCTCTGTATTTTGCTCCCTTGGAACTAATATAATACTCATATTAACACCATTCATAAATCCAAATAATTGGTGTGAATGCCAAAGTAGTAGTGATGCTTGCAGTTTCTATACATTGTGCAAGAGTGTACTGTTGGAGTTAATAGGATTTTATGATAACTGCATGATCAACACTGTACAATGACCAAAACTGCACACTCAAAGTTGGGAGAGTAATGGAGAATTGATGTCATATGTTTTGGTCTGCTCA
Source organism: Amia ocellicauda (assembly GCF_036373705.1). Lineage (NCBI taxonomy): Eukaryota > Metazoa > Chordata > Actinopteri > Amiiformes > Amiidae > Amia > Amia ocellicauda. The sequence continues at coordinate 6,192,739 of NC_089852.1, forward strand.
AGTTCCTGAACTCAATCATAAAGATCTAGACCAGAAAAAGCAAGCTTCCTGGCTGCCACAGAAACACTGTTCATCTGACTCTCAGGAGGATTGACGGGGGCATTAAGCCAAGGGTGGGTCTACACCTTATTAAATACAGTATGAAGAGCTGTCTTTTGGTATTTTTCTATTATGTCAATACTTCTGGTAATATATCTTGTAACAGAGGCTAAGGGTTCTTTCTAAAAGGGTCCCCAATGCATCAGTTGAACACGTCAACACATCAGTAAGGAGACAATACAATCATTTTAAAAACCTTTAAATAGGATTGGAAAAATATCTGACATTTCTGTCAGTGCCAGACATATCCGACTATCATTGTGCACGTTTTAAATCAGAATCACTTGATAAGAAAGGCAAGGTGAAAAGAGGACAGTAATGATTAATGTGGTTCATAATCTAAAATATGTCATTAAATCCCTGTATTCACACATGCAGTTACCAATTCAGTTATTTTAATTTACCATCCATCCCTAATTCTTAAAAATAAGGGGGGGAGGGGAAGGAAAAATACATTGAATCCTCTGTGTATCCCACAGGCTATCCAAAAGGAAACAGCTAACAGTTTTCAAGAGACTAATGGAAAAGAAAATGGAATTGTTTCATTAATTCTTTGGTGACATTTTTACTATGGGAGAAAAGTCTAGGGAATACACAGAATATTTTACAGTTTGTAGAGGGAAACAATTTATGCTCTGCTAGGGACCATAGCATTCATTAGTTATATAGCCGTTTCCTTTGAGCTAAAAGATGCTTTCCACATAAAGCCACTCGAATCCTCTAACTGCTGGTTAAAATGAAACAATAGAGGACTTCACAAGTTATCTGCAACTAGGGACCATCCCACTCTAATCTATACCTTTCGCAAAAAATAAGTTTCTGAATTCCCAGGTGTTCCATCACACCAATCCTGAAAAACGCTCATAATCTCTAACGAGAAAATTATAAGATTAAGTAAGTAAAGCTGACAGGTTTATTATGGGGGGAAAAAAGAATCACTAAGGAGGGCTTTTTAGCCTTAGTGACCTCTTGCTCACTCAGGGGCAGAAACAGTCTTGCCATCATTACTTGAGGTAATTGGATAAAAAAAAAAGGAAAGCTATCCTATAAAACTGTCAGAATAATTATTTTTGGGATAAAGGTTATTTCAACATTTGCTGTTTTAGCAGTTTCATCAAGCAAAGTCATGTGTCTCGCTGAGGCTTATCCGGAATAGTTTTTTAACCTTCCTTTACTAAGACTTTTTGCCTTTGAAAGGGGGTTTAACACTTTTTGGTTGTTGTTGTTGTTTGTGTCAATTTCCTTCTCTGCCAGCATTAAATCTTCCTGAAATTAATACACAATCATTAAGCCTACAACAGCTGCTAGAACTTGACTGAAAATGGAGCATTACATTGCCAGAAACCATTGCAATATAACCCTTTAGTGCAATAAACAGAGTGCTGTGTCAGAGGTTTTAACAGTACTTTGAACATTTTATAACCATGATTAAAAAAGTCCTTAAATCTTCTAAAAGGAGGTTGATGACTGTGTGATTACTTTTTATGTTTCATACGGAAAACAAATGATTTAATTATAATCAGTATGCATCACTATGCAAGAAATTGTTAAGGAAATATTTTAAATAGTAGCTGACACTGAGAACAATACTGAATTATTTACTGGACGGTGAAAACAGAGAGGTTTTTACAGACTGCAAATATGTATTGCCTCAAATCAAATAGTTAGAAAAAACATTTCTATTATACATTATTACATTCTTGCAGGTAAAAAAAATAATAATATGGAGACAGAATCCTACTGAATGCTGAAATCATCTATTTCCTTGTCTTTTTGTCTTGCTGATAATGGAAAAGCTTAAGAGATCACAGTAATCTCATGTAAAATCGGTGGGCTTATGTTGTTGCTTTATTTTTGAAAGTTTTCATTGTAGCAAGAGCATTAACTCAAATTGTGAATAAGTCTATCTCTGACTGTTCAAGGATTTCCTAATAAGTATGTGCACTGACAAGCAGATTTAAAAATCCTTCAGCTGGATGAAAAAAATAAACGTGTAAGTTTCGAGTCCAAACAAATCTGTTCTATTATTATTATTATTAGTAGTAGTAGTAGTAGTAGTAGTCACAGTTACTGTAACTAGTTCTGTATTGAGGAAATTAAGATGAGTAATACTTTTATTAACAGTTTATGTAGACACGTAATTAATTGTATCTAAGTATCTTAGTATTGATATATTAATTGTATATAAGTTTAGACACTTGTCACTTAATACATTCACATTCTAGGAAAAAAATACAAATGTCTGCCTAGACTACACCATTAATAGAAGACATTGGACATTATTTTAGCTTTCCCAAGATATACAAACGACCCAGGCATTAAATGAAATTAAATGATATTGGGTACAATGTAAGCTCAATAAAAGATACATTAATAATATGTCCAACAAACATTCCATGTGGTTCATGCAAATGTTTTAGGTCCTTACTATAGTCAATCTAGTATAGTCATATATTCTGGCTATTCTAAAGCACAGAAACAATTTATATTTGTTATCCAAGTATTTATTACTCTCATGCAAGGATCCACACCTACACCAATGTATAACATGATAGCAACTACAAGAGGTATAAAATAAATCAAAACTTTCCAAATTGAACAGCAGCATTAACAGTTGTATTACTGTATATTGTGATGCTCTGCTGGGCGGCATGGTGAGGCACCACCCCAAACGGCCCTGAACCCCGGGAGAGGCAAATTATATATATAATATAATACATTCACCACTTTTGCACCATACGCATGCCTGCTGTTTCCTGAGCCCCGCCTTGTCCCAGAGCCCAGATGCCTTGTCCAAACCCACATTGGGTCACAATATATATTTTATTTCTGAAAGAAGTGGAAGAAAAAAGGCCTGGATTAAAGCTTCTTTAGTGAAAAAGCAAAACATTGTGCTATTAACCAGTTGTCTGAATAATGATACTGTTATCAGTTTGGCTGCATGCATTCTGCTCAACTGCAACTATGTAATACTGCAAACGATAAAGAGGAAAATGAAATTATAGTTGATGAAAGAGTCTAGGAGGGTAACCCACAGATGGCAGCTATGCTCCTATGGGGCACGGCTAGCTAAATTTACAGAATAGAGAATCCCAACAATATCAACTTTATTACATCTCATTCAAATGATCAAAGACATCTGCTGCCTGCAATGTCAGTTAAAATAATTTTGCCATATGAGGAAATAATAATGACAATGATAAAAAAGTTCTATGCTGCTAACCTAAAGGGAACAAAAAGGAGGGTAGGGTTTTATGTTTGTCAGGGGGGTTTGACGTATACTGAAATCACAAGGGGGTGTTACATTTAAGGCGAGCTGTCAGATAGTATTCAGTTTTCACTTCAAAGTTGTTGTTTTTTAAAGTTTTGATTGAAAGCACAACACATGAGACTGTAGCCATCATTCTTTGTGTGGGGTGGGGGGGTGGGGCATGGTTAGCTGCAAATACTAATGAGCCACCCAAACCTCACAGCTTATCATAGTTGGTACTTCAAGACTGTTTCTTATCTGCTATACCTGTAAATCGCTAAAATTGACAGAAGCATTTCAGATAATGTGTGTCAATGTATGAGATCCTGCCCTCCTCTCGAACACAACAAAAGCAACAACTTGGAAGACCCAAGTGTACACTGACTAAGGAACACTGAAACAAATGTCTTCATGTATTAGTTACAAAATAATGCATACATATATATTTATTTTTTTACGTAATATGTTTTTAAAAACTTGAATGCTAAAACTGAAGACTTTTAAGAGAAAGATAAGTTACAGTAAATGTCAGCAAAGGCTCAAGAGAAAAACATTAAATATATATCGGTTGCATTATTCTGACCCTTCAACTCAAGGACATTCACTTTCTTATTATTTAGCCACTGCAGTGTAGCTTTGGCCTTGTGCTTTGGATCATTGTGCAGCTGAAAGGCAAATTCTCTCCCCAGTTTTAAGTGTTTAGCAGACTGAAACAGGTTTTTCTCTAGTATTTGCCTGTACTTTGCTCCGTCCATTTATCCTTCAGTCCTAACAAGCTTTCCAGTCCCTGCTGAGGAGAAACATCCCCATAGCATGATGCTGCACCACCAGGCTTGAGTGTAGGGATAGTGTTGACTGGGAGATGTGCTGTGTTGGGTCTGCGCCAAATGCATTGCTTTGCATTAAGACCCAAAATAGATATGACCATGGGGGGATGACCATGGTGCTGGGTAGGAAGCAGTCACTCACAGGCAGGGATATGGTGGCCTGTTTTAAGCATTCCTATGTTAATATGTTTGAGGCTGAAACAAAATCACAGTGCATGTATAAAATATGATGCACAGATCATGTCTGTCTAATGATAAAGATTGCCTTAGTTAAATTTATGTTATAGAAACACTTGGCACCACTGTGTCCATTCAAGCTGCATATTAATGTGGGATACATTCAGTATAGTTGGATTAGAACTACATGCAAAGAAATGAAACTACAGCTGTAAGTACATGCTTGCCAACTACAATATCCTTGTGTGCTAATGTAAAGCAGAATGCAAAATAGATTAATTAAATAGTACATATTTTGTGTAAAAATTATGGTCAAAGGTGTTTTGTGCTGAAGAAGCTAGGAACAATATTTTTGAATAAAGGACAGAATCTTGCTTTCGCTACAAGGTAGCAAAGGTATTCTAGAGGGAGTTTTCCGATGATCAAAGTCTTCAGCCTGTGATCAGACATCCCAGGAAGTCCCTGTTGGTTTGCCAGCATTTCGTGCATTTTGTATTCCCTTGCTGAAAAATAATAATAAAATGCTGAGGCTCTCCTGGGGTAGGATCAGTGTCACAGTGTTCTTCCGTGTGACATCATTCCTTCTGGGCTTTAACTAGCAAGAGAACGATCTATATTTCAGCAAGATAATGATTTCAAAAACACAAAAGATTTGGGCCTTACCACCCTGCACCGGGGACAGATAAACAGGTATGTCGCTTTCCAAGTTGAATGTGATTTGTTAAAAATGTGTGAGGTTCAGGATCTGCAGAAGGGGCATGGTGAGCAAGAGCAAGAAAAAAAAAAGTATGAATATAGCTAACTTTTTTCCATTCAACAAAGGCAACTCCTTATCTCTTCACACAAAGATCCATTGCTTCTCTCATTTACAGTCTTTCATTCCACCGGGGCCAAAGTCATGCTTCTTGGTTCACTGTAATTTACAGGGATATGGCCTGTTCAATTTCAGTGTTACTCAGACTTTCACAACGCGCTTTAAATCAAATAGTAGATGGATGACCACCAATCCCAGAAAAAAAGTGTGCCCGTTTAAAAAAAAAACATCTGTGAGTCTATTGTTACAATTTCCACTACATTTTGCACAGTATAAAAGTTAGGAGTTAGAGGCACAAAATACTGGTCTACATGACATGACTAAGGCCATGCAAAAGTCACACGTGAACCTATATGACAAAGACACTAGGTTTCCAGTCCAAAATCTCAAGAGACAAATCAGGTAAACAGGTCATGAATACAATAATAATTGATCACCTTAATTTTCTTTCTAATGCTAAATTACTGAAAAAGTAAAGCTCTCTAAACCCCAGTGTAACTGTTAGACCATCCCTACTTTCGTCTGTATTGCAAATTCCTAAAACTTAGTTTGGTTAAATGTTCAGATTTAGCTTTTTGCATTTAATTGTAACAGTGATTTTTCTGTTAAACATTACAATCCTCCGTTTACATATACATATATACAATAAGTCAGCATAACATAAACAGCGTTTACCATGTCTATGCTGAACTGTGAAACAACATTTCAGTGCTGGAATGGAGATGCATATCACTTTAACTCATTGTTACAAATCTTCAGATTTTAAGTCCAGACAACAGCCTGAACCCCAACCCTAGCCAACACCACAATTTCAAGCTGGGCCCATACAAATCCACACCCAATGAAGTCAAATCGAAAATCAAATCTACCCCTAATGAAGGCCAATGTTCACTGAGGCTTAAAGTAAAACTATTCCAATATGTATTTATTTAGCTGGCATTACAACATCCTGCTGTATGTTATTGTGAATACAAACATGGATCCTTTTGAGACAGTAATTATTGGCAGGACCAATCACGCTTCTCCAATCAGTCACAAACCGGTGACAAATCCTGAACATACGCATAACCACATCAAACATGAACAGGCTTTGCTTTGCTGCAGTTTTAATGCATTGATTCCTCATGTGGTCTAGATCTTCTGAGACCTTGCAGCAATCAATGTTTTGATAAATTACATAAAAATCCTTTATGTCTGGGGAAAAAAAAATGTCTTGGTTAATTAAAGGTCACTTGTTTACATGCAGTACACTACCATGGCTGCAGTTAGATGAATGGCTGAAACATTCACTCATTTGACAAGTTTATTCTCTTCAATTAGATATATTTTTGAACATACTGTATTGACCATATGCATTGTTTAACTGTTTTCTAACCCAGGTATGGAAAGATCACACTTACAGCACTCAACAGACAATAATTTAATATCTGCTAAACCCTTTCTTCTCACGGAACCATGGCCTAACAGTTTTGTGCAAAAAAAAAGAATCCTATTGGTTAGGCTGCCATGTTTAATACATCTCTAAATGCATAGCTTTCTACATCAGTACTTTGAGAATTTTTTATTCTCTTTAGCTTTTCACTTGCTACTGACAAGCATTGGAACTGTAATTGAAGTAACTCTATGCATTGTAAAAGCTGGAGACTCTTTGACATTGCAGCAAAACTAATTACAATGAGCCTTATAAAACATTGCACATTCTTAGAAAACATATTCAAAAGAAATATATTTTCTGCATATTATATCTGTGTGAAAATGGTACTAAAAGAGATAATGATAAAGCTGACCAACAAATACAAATTATAACAATGTTACCATCCACTTTTGAGGATTTTATTATGCATTTAGGCTTTGAAGAGTAAGAAAGTATTAACATGGTCAAGGACAAAAGGGGAAAGTGTGAAATAAGACAACAGGCGAGACATTGTATCAGGCACAGGAGATTTAAAACAAGGAAAAATGGTCTTGCAGTTGACATCTATGAAACACACAATATTAGCATTGGCTTACAGAGTGTGAAATGAAATTTAAATGCATTTGATCTGGACAAGATAAAAAAAGGAAAGTTCAGAATTTGATGCGATTTTTGATTTGATCTGATTTTTTTAGATGTTCTGTAAATAGCTAGGATTACCTAAGGCTGTAACACAGAGGGAGTGTAGCAAACACATGTCAGAAGAAAAAAGAAAGAAAAAAGCTATTATGTTGCTGGAGTTTCAATCTTAATGCATCATTTTGAAATAAAGCAAATCAAATAAGAAAGAAATCATTTTTGATGTTTTTTGAGTAATGCCTGGATTTAGAAGAAAAAAAAAAAACTCTAGAATTGCATTTTCTGGCTCATGGGGTTTATTTTTGCCTTCTGAAAGTAAAGAAATTGGTAATTGTATTTCACATCATGCCATATGATTTTTCCAATGGATATGTGTCTATATTTCTAGCATGGCTTTTTCAGTTCTACATTATGAGAGGGGGAAAATACAAGCTTAAAGGACTCACATTTTTGCTATGTATTTTTTATACTGAAATCTTATTAACCTCTAATTCCTTTATTTCTCAGTTCTTTTCCTTAAGTCTAAAATGGGTCAACTTTGACCACTAGACGCTAGAAAATGTTTCATAAGGAGGTGTTAGAAGTATTATCACATTTTTTACATTATATATAGGCAAAAAATGTAGTTTTTAATTTTGAGTTCACTGGTATTTACTATGCTATACAAATAATATATTGGTATTTACTGAGTCCAAATGTAAAGTGTTTACATGCTTATGTCACTAATGATTTAGTTTTTAACCGTATCAGTTTTTGTTCATAATTCATAATTTGGAGAAAGATCAACGAACCTGAAAAACATGACAAATATTTATTTTTTTATTTTTTATGGACTCTTGTGTTCATTTATTTAATTTAAGTTAATTGCTGCTGTTCTCATTTTCAGCTTTTTACTTTCAATGTTTTTCACCCCATGGCCTAAAGCCCAGATTTCGCTGATCTAGTCAGCCCCAGAGAGCAACTCCAAAGCTCAGCCGGTCTGTGTCTGGCTTCAGTGGACACCTGCACACACAGGGGGAGACCAGCTACCCAGAGTGGGTTTTACTCCCCAACCTGCAAATGCACATATGTTACTCAAGAGCTTCCTAAAAGCCAGAGCCAAGAATTACATTTTTGGGAAGCCTGCTCTCAAAACAACTGTCTCGCAAATGCATTTCGCACCTGATGTGCATTTCATGTGATGTGCAATGATAGATGGATTAGCCACTGAGGACCTTCTGAAGACATAAAGAGAAAGGTACTTTACAGCCGTTGTTGGAAAACCTAATGTTAATCAACCATTTAAAAGCAATAATAAGGTCTAATGAATGCACAAATGTTTTTGAGTGTGTGTGTGTGAATATTCTCTACCATGTTGTAGCCTAAAGCAACAAAAGATATTAATACTTAATTAGTATTTTCTGATATGAGTAAGCTTTTATACCTTGAGGCATATTCCTTAATACATGCATACTATCCACTATCTCTGAAACATTTTAATACATGTTCTGTCCAGAAGAAGAAGAAAAAAAGGCCATTTTGAAATGTAGTATCTTAATTATGTTACATTTACTATAGTCTATAAGTTTTCAACAAATAAAACATCTGAAAACAAGCAACAGATGAAATAAAGCAAGATTCAAATTCTTTAAGCAAAACAAGCTTAAATAAATGATCGCTAATGAACTTACTAATTAATTCAAATTAAGCCCTAATTACTCCAGTGATTTCTATTCTGATAATGTTCATTAAACCTCTGATAACTAAATGCTTAATGCAGTGAAGCAAGGAATACAAATTTTTGGTCCTAATCCAGGGACAGCTTCCGAGGAATACATTAACTGACCGATTGGTTTTCACTGTAAGCCCTTACCACAGAACGATGCAAGTAAACGCCTGTATGCATGCCACACAGCCCTGCCATATTAAAATAAGCACATTTGGATGGAACTGTATTAAAACATAACTTCAGTGCATAATTTAACAAGCTTACTCAACATAATTCTTTCCAAACGTCAGCAAATCGTGTAGCATACTTTGCTTGTCCTGTTGCAGTGGCTTATTAAGACAACAGGTATGGCATGAATGTGGATGTATTGCAGTTAAAGAGGAGTATGTCACTTTTAATCTTATTTAATGCAAAAGAATGGCCACAGGGAGCTTTACAAACAATGTGAAAATGAGATACACTATTCTTGTGCTCATTCTAATATGGCAGCGAACTGCAGCTGTAAAAATAAAAACATACATGCATAAATCATATTATTGTATGGCCATGAGATTCCTTGTCATTAAAAAACATTGATTAGATTGAAGCTGTATTGCACTTTTTTGTTATGTATTGATATCTATATGCCATTCATTTCATAAACCATCACCCTGGAAGTCTGGAGAGTAACAGAGTGTCTCACAGAGCAATATAGATCTCTCAACATGGTTTAGAAAGAGAGCTGCACTGTGCAACCAATACTTGAGGGTTTCTCTGGCCAAAGAGTGTTGTATCATTTTTCTCAATTACACTCCCTTGTCTGTTAAAAATATAGTCCCTGATCAGGACTGACCTTTCCCGTGACAGGTCAAACAGATGAGCAATATCCTCAGCCACTCTGCCAGCTAAAATCTGACAGCCATTCAATTTTTGAAGCCGAGGGAAAAAAGGGCAACCCTGCCAGAGTGCGTCTGAACTCCTTAGCTCAAGTAAATTGGTCATTCACCGTTTCAATTCCTCCCTCCGAATAAATTGCACGGGACACTGTAATTTCCTTTCCAAACCATTAAGTGCATGTTTAAATGTGGGTATCTGTTAAATAAATCTGTGCTTCGCCTGTCTTTCGGCCATCAGCTGAATGAAGGCAACGGTGTTTAACGCTTTTCTTAGCTCAGACAAAATCATATTTACCAAAAGTGTTTAACATGTAGGCCTGAACTGGTTGTAAGTTCTTCTTTATTTTTAGCCCGAGGTCTCCGCTGTGACATGTTCAACAGGGAAGTACAAATCAAATTCTTCAGAATTTATAACAACAAATTGTATGTTTCGAGTTTATATATGAAATGTATTGACTACTTCAGTTTCTACAGGGAAAGCGAGATAAAAATCCATGCATTCAGTCTTGTTAAAATGAGATGAATTCACCCCAGACTTATTCCTAACTGAGCCGCTCTAATTATCAACGGGTCACATGCACACCGGTGAGGACTTTTCAATGGAAATCTCAATTGCTCATCTCTGTCCTGATACACCTCTCTGCAGGGTTGTAAAGCGAATTACAAGATTTTTTTTTTTATCTCCTTCGGGAGACATGGTGGGGGAACTTGCCAAACAAACAAACAATAAACCATAAGTCCTCGTTCCATGTCATTTTAACTGCCATTCTCAACGGTTTATCTGGAGGAATAAATGTGACTCTGGTGCAAAAGCTGTTGATAAATATCAATGATGATTCTTGCGTTCTTTCAGTTTTTTTTTTTACTTCCAAATGAATTAAAATGAATAAAATGCCTGCAGGTAATGTAACGTATAGGAAATTAATCCTTGAAGTTTCAACCTAGTTACACATATGAGTAGCACACTGAACACTTTACACTTAGAAATTATTTGACTTTTAAATTTAATTTAGGCTGTGCCCTATTTAACTGGAATGTGATTATACAGTAAATTAAAAATGTATTCACATGTGGATTGTTCCTGCTCATAAATAAATGCATTCTGGGAGCTGATTAATGATTATCAACGCCTGTCCTACCTAATGTATACCTTCCCAGGTGAGGTGTGGAAGATATCTGTCAGGAACTGATTTAATTTCCTTTCACTGAAATCCCTCAGAGAGTTTAAGTACAGACAAAGACTTGGTCGCTGTGCTCATTAGATCTGTATCACTCTGTCCCTCTTGTCTGTCCACAGAGCAGCTACAAAAATGCCGTCATTGTGAAAAGCAGTTAGTTGGAAAGCTCTTAAGAGACAAATCGTAGGCTATTATTAAACATCTTTTATTTTTCTCCCCCTACAATGGAAAGGAAAAGAAACTCAAATGAAATTCAATGCACTTACTCAATAAAAGGTAATTAATGGTGTATATGCCATAAAGTCATAGTCTTTGACCCTGACGCCATTACTGAAGTCATTAAAGAAGGTGAGGAATATTAATTCAATATATGAATACATTGGTTAAGGGCGATATGTGTTACGAAGTAAAATACAGTTGCACTTTCAAGTACTCGCCACCTTTCAGATGAGACCATGTAGATTGATGATTCATTTAGTTTAATACATATAGTGATTTATCGATTAGATATACAATTAAATGGAGCAGCAGTCAAAAGATTACATAACCATGCTGACAATTTTCCTGAGGCTAAATCAGTGCTGAGCAAACTCTGATAATATTCATTATCAGTAAATAACTATAGTTTAATGACTATATGCATTCAATTAAATTAATCATTGAATAACATTGCTTTAATTGAAGGCTTTGAATGTTTTCAGCAACAACGGCAACATATTGTATTCCGTGCTTTGTAGTCACCCACTGTTTATTTGATATTGTCTTTGTTTGTTTCATTTAATCATGTTTTGAAACACACACACCTGTAAGTCTCATAACCAGCCTGTTTATTTGTACTAGAATATTTATGAAGGGATACAGATAAAGCTTCATCAACAACCTTTTGTTTTCCAGCACAGAGTAACTGCTAGTATATCCACATAATTCACTTGTATTAAATGCCTGTTGTTATAGCTCCTCATGTTCTTCTCCTCAGCCATTTGTTAGGTCGAAAGGTTTAGGGTCAAGGTTATGTTATACGCAAGAAGTATCCTAAAAAATAGCTGCACGCTGCTATATTTTTTTTTTTGGAGGCTGGAATGACAAGATTATATCAATCAATTTATATTGAAATAGTCTCTCATACACATAAAATGTCTCAAGGTACCTTACAGTCAACTAAAACCTAATTATAAGCCTTGCTGAAAGAAAGAAAGAAAAACATTGATTCTGTTTCTAAACAAAGACAAAGAGGGGATACTCCTTATATCTCAGGGGGAAACAGATTCACAGTGCATTGGCAAAGCAGTCAAATAAATACAATAAAATATAATAAAACTGGGCGCCAACAGAAGCAGTGTGAGACGGAGATACACTAAATAGGTCATCGTCAGAGGAGGGGGAAACAAGTGGTAATAGGAACAGGAATTACGAAAAGGAGAATAAGTCCCTTTTCCCCATGCTTGCAGAAGCAAAGCATATATATCTTGATATATTTACAGCAACCTGATACAGTTAAAATTTATAATTCTCAGCTGATTATGAAACAAATTAATTGACCACTACAGTAAAGGTTATGCTGCAGCCTCTGTTGAATTTAATTTGTACAACGACCCACAGTATTAAAAGGGTAATTGTGTCTTATAAATTTACATTACTCCAGCCAAAGCAATCTATAATGCTATTTAAGTTGGTAATTGTTAATGGCTTAAGTGTATTTTCTATCTTTATTTCCAACACTAGTAAGTCAATTAAAGAGCAAGTACTTAGTTTTCAAAGTCTTGTGTTGTTACAGCTGTTAAAGTGCGTTTCTCCTCATGGTGTGTTGTGCAGCGTCACATCTCTTTTGTGATGGATCCTACACAGTGTCATACACAGTGTTCAGCATGGGTGGGGGGGTAATGGATACAATTCTGGTACTTTAAGCCTTTTTATTCCCCAAGGACATCATACATCGTTATGTCCCTGTTACCAGTTGAGGAATGTGAGCAATAACCAGAGCACATGTACTATATATATAGGCCTATATATATATTTGTTCTTCTACTTCTGGAGTCATGAGATGAGTGTGTCTGTTATACCTCTGTACTTTAATGGCGACCCTTAGGCATGTAAAATAGATAAGAGATCATTCCAAAACATTGGTTCAAATATATATGTCTACCGGTATTTACACTAGAATTGCGGTGGTTAACTTTTTAAACAAATGCTTTCTGTGTGTTCTCGTAATCATCTCTCCCCACTATAGTGTAATTTTTTCCCCCCAACTTTCCCAACAAATTTTTTAGAAAAGACATTAAGCTCCTAACCCCAAGGCTAAACGTCTGTGCTTTGGGATTACGTAGGAGAAATTGCACCGTCTATCCTCTCCGACCAACTTATTAACCTTTAGCTGCGGTGCTGAGTACAGGTGACCTGTGCTGTCACCTCGGTGTTGTGGACTGCCATAATTGAGATGTCTTTATCCAAGGTTAGCCGATTTCGTAAAGGTCAATGGCTGGGGACACAGTTTCTATCTTAAACTGCACTTTTCCTTCTATATATATATATATACAGGCACACACACACATATGCATATTTATATATATATCAGCAACAGCAATAGCAGCCTTTATCAAGTTATTGATACGTATAGTGGTCTCCAACCTTAATCAAACCTCTTATGATGTGCCACTAAAAGTTGGTAAAGATAATGCAGGTGTACACTCAGATTTCTTTATGTTTTAAATACATATTACATTCAAAAACAAAAAAATATATGACTTTTAATACTGTATGTATCAACAGCATACAGGCATGTGTGTGAGTGAATGTCTGGAAATATGCATATTGCTTAGAAACCATTTGCCACCAGAGTCCACTCATACAGCGTCCCTCACTGTGATAGAAATGAAGGCATCTGTTCTAAAATTACTCCGCAATCTCACTTCTCTTACTGCCATTATATCACAAACCCTTAAGGAAACTGGCTTGTTCTCCTATAGTGTTGCCTGCACTGCTGCACAGACACAAACATTGGAGCCATTGCAAGTACTTGTGCACACAACTACTTACTGGAGCCCCTGCCAGCGAGATGCATAACTAGGGGCTCTGAGAGACTGAGAGAGTTGCCAGCTGCATGCACTTTGTGCTACAGCATTGGTGTGAATGTTTTTTTCCAGAATAAAGCTCAATTTCAGCCTGAATACATATAAAAACATTTCGCCCAATACGTTTTTGTTTATTACATCGTAATAATTTTGTATCAACATAATAAAACAAAACAAAACTGTGAATTTAATTGTACTAAAATGTTTTAAATTTAGATTTATTATTCCCGGTTCAAGTCCTAGACACTGCAGGACAATGGTTAGTAAAACCAGGATCACAATAAGTCTTTATGCTGTAATTAAATAAAACAGGAAACATAACGTCCAGTTTGGAGGTTACTACAGATATACCCAGAACTTTTATTTATGAATAAGAAACAGATTTTTTGCTTCAAACAATCAAAGATAGGGGAAAAAACTGCTATACTTCATAGATACCTAGATAAGACTGAATGGGGTGTGTTTGTATTTAATATTGGCTTAGCAGTTCTGTGCTCTGCACTTAAACAAGCATTAAAAACTTGACATCAAAGAACCTTTTGAATTAAAGGCTTCATTTCCTGCCCATTTCCATTAAAAATGATTAATGCAAACTAAATCCTCTAAAGGCAAACCTTTATTGTGTGAAGACTCTTTGACTAATGCCTGCTCACAGACTGAAAAAAAAAACCTAAAGAAAGTAGTAACGGGTTTATAATTGCAATTGAAACAGAAATGCTGTTTTAAAGCGTGGAAAATTAACTTTCCCTTTGAGTGTTTCAACATTTTTTATGAATTCTTAATGTAGATAATACGTTTTAAAAGGTGTCTATCATTTGTGGTCTATCTGTGACCTGAGACATACATAAACCACACAATATTTAAATGAAAATAACTCCACTTTAACATGACCTAACATGAACATAGTATATGTTTATATACAAGTAAACATTTCAGATTATAGTTTAACTATATATGTTTTAATCATATTAGTAAAACTATTTTGAAACACACGCACACAGTACAACAGCCAATTCCCCAATGCCTAATTTCAATTTAAAATGAAGTAAATGAGCATTGACATTTGCAATTATACCAAAGCAAACAAACATGGCCTTAACTAAGAAATAAGACATTTATTTTTCTAGTGCTGCTTGGTTAAAGAAAATTGATAGACAGTAATTAATCTATAAACCAAGATTAAAGAACCTTTATACACGTGAGAACACACATTTAAACGTATTTGCTTAAAATTAATGTTGTATTGTATTTAATTGGAGGATTTAGAAAACACATTTCGGGATGTTCTACCTGATCGAATTCCAGGCGCCACTTTTGGAATATATGATGCATCTTTTAAGGAGATCAGGCAATCAGGTTGATTTGGCTCACAGCACAACTCATTTTAATACATTTAAATTCATTTAAATATATTTAAATACTTCAATCCATCTTGCTTTTGATTTGCATGACTTTGGGACACAAGTGGCGTGTCTTTGAAAAACTATAGGGAAATGGTGACTCTGCATTAAATACTAGCAGCAGCGGGGTAAATATCTCTGGGACAATACGGGCCCTTTGCTGCATTGTGAAAAAGCAGGGATAACATCCATAAAGGAGATATTATGAATGACATCAAATATTGATGACAGAGAAAAAAGGCTTGTTCCATCCCAGATGGATTCCAAAGTTAATGCTGAACAAGGTGAAACTTTTGTAAGATTTCAAATTAACTGTTTAATCCTTCATCCATATTGTGTACCTTCTCATTTAATCACCTCTATCAGCGGTACTGAGGTGATTTCACCTTAGACAACGTCTTCGAATGCACCTGATAAGTTCAGAACATCATACTGTACACATAGTCAAATGCATTTACCATTAACGAATAGGTTGAAAAACAAGGCAGGAGATGTGTCGAAAAAATGTTGAATAAACATATAATCCATAGTAAAACACAATTATCCAGCACAGTATGAGTTAAGAAATCTACTGAACCTAATTTCTGCTCCTTTAGATAAAGATGTGTGTGTATGTGTCTGCGTGTAATTTGATCATTAAAAAGTGCCTTGGAAATAGCAGCATTAAATTAATCACAGATCACAGAAATACAAAAAATATAATTGTTAATAGGGTGAAGAAGAACCTGAAAACGTAATTATGTTATGTTTTTCACAGACAGGAGAGAGGGTACTATGTCTAACAGGAAGTCATTGGCAGGTATTGTCCTGAAGTGACAGAGAGAAAGAGAGAAAACAGATATAGAGACGGAGAGTAAAACAGAAGCTATGAGGCGCAGATAACACTAGTGATTGCCTAGATTTTTGTTTTCCTGCATCCTACTTCCAACCTGTACATGACATATTTGCGTGCAGAGATATCAAAATAATAGATTTAATTCAAACACTAACATGAGTCCAACAAAATTCCTACAGATACATTTTTAAGTTTTTTTTTAAATATTATTTATTTAAAGCTGCTATTGAAGTCTCTAATAAAGACAGGATGTGATGGTGGACTTCTAGCTTTTTTCAGTTTTATATATATCTCTTATTTTTTAATTCTTGTTATAATGAAGTCAGTGTAGACTGCCTCAAGGACTAATACATACTAAATAATTTAAAACTGTATTGAGCAACTGCTGTTCTTTCACTAAAAGGTAAAAAAGTAACTAATCCAGTATGGTTGATTAAATATAATCTACATGAAAGAAATCGGTTAATTAATATATGGATATTGAAACTCATGACTCATTTGAAAAGACCGGACAGTACAGAACACAAAGCTAGTCTTTTCTAGTTTCAGAATAGTAATAGTGCGTACTTTTTTATATAGTTTATACTTTTGTCTGTGTGCTGTATCTCTTCACACCAAAAATGCTGAGAATACTTTTGAACAACATAACATATTGAGTCAAAGAAACATCACGCTGAATTACACAGTATAGTATACAATTAACAGCAAATTATTTTTCTCATCAGCTACCTACTGGAATGAATATTTAAAACCACTAAAAACCCCCACTGGAGACACATTGTGTTATATGAAAAGTATACATGTACGTAAGAAAGCAGCTGAAGGTGGCTGATCTTTTCTTAACACAGTAAGAGGTAACTCAGCATATATCATACAGATTTGAATTACTTGAATTACACCTACAGTACATTAACTCAGGAACATGAATATCAAAACATTTCTAGATTTAACTATTGTTTCAATTTATTCCTATATTTTTTAAATTAATTAATGTAACAGCCACAGATTACAAAACAAATACAGACAAAATTGTATCCATTATTTTTAAATGTCACGGGTCATTACATCTGGAACCACTTTTCAAATGAACAATGTGTTCCAAAACTGCAGTGGACAGATTTTGAAATTACAGCATCTGCCACCTTTTATCACAAAGCAGCAGTTAACCTTTAAAAGCTATTTTCACAATGACAATGAAGTTTGGGGTGAATTTATATCTTGATTTATTTGGAAGTGTTCAGTAATTTAGCACTCTCAAAATATTTGTCTGTATAAAGTGAAATCTGACATGATTACACTGTGAACACTTTTAATTAATGTGTATTCACCCCACAGATTGACTAGAGAACTAAAATGTGGCTAATAATAACACAAACACACACACACATTCATGTTTGCACATATGACTTTCAAATGGCATACACAAGCAGACATCTAATCTACTACTATTGTAAATTATTTTAATTCACACCTTAAATACATACCATAATGTAATGTAAAGGAACTAGTATCAAATAGAAGAAAAATCTGAAAAAACAAACATTGTAACACTATTGGAGTACATTTTTCATTGTTATTACTACAATAAACATTGCCTAAATGCAGTTGTGAGTGTACCTTTTCTTTGTCAAATGGCAGAACAAGGCCTGTTACACATAACATTCACAAAATAAGATGTATATTAAGATATATGTGCTGTGTGGAGATAACACAATGTAAAGCATATTGACAAAATAACATTTGATTATAGTATTTCGAGCACATTATATACACCAATATAACTGCAACCATAACTGTTTTATCCCACAGTATTCCCTTCTCATTTCTGATCTGCAGATCTCTCAGATGTTTTCGATTTCCTGACATGCCGCTGCACAGTCTCCACCGCAGTTGACAGGATAGTGAAGACAAACTGTCTTTTATAGAAAACAGGAGAGCTGTGCTTGAAGAGCTCTTTCTCAATCATGTAATCCCTGGTATGTTTTCCTTTCCAACAACAGGAACAGAGTCCCTGCTTGTGTACACACACCTAACAAAACGCTATCAGTTGTCAGTTTAGAGGAGAAGCGCATTCACTTCACTTAGTGCAGGTGGATGTGTAGAAGAAACAACGACAGTAAATGCTGCTTGTCAATACAGTTGTCGCACAAACCAGATGTTTGTATCTAGTTTAAAGGAATGCAAATAAACAAACACAACATCATCTTCTGGGTTTGTATGATTTACATCATAAGTGGGAAAGTACCTTTATTCACAATGTCATATGACATTAGAAGTGGTGTTACAGACATATTAGTTGTCATTCCTAGAGATGATCAACTAATTCAATTGTAAGTCCTTTTGTATGAGCCTGTGATAGAGTAATAGATACATATGAATAATCTGTTTGTTTTAAAACTTCAGAATGGGGGAGGGGAGGCAGATGGTAGGAGTTTATGAGCCACACAGAATTGTATGTTAAGTGGGTGTTGCATAGGTTAGGAAACACGGTCATAATACATCTTTCTATCAAATTCTCACAATTACTTGCCAAGGGGCTCAGACAAGCATTTAAATCAAATTAATTTACATTGTCAGATTTTTACTTCTCTCTAATCACAGTTTTTCCAAACTCTGCATACAAATATTTAAGATTCATACTCCCAAGTACAAGATATACCAATTAATTAGATAACCAAAGGGGCATTGTGATATTTGACCTTGACACTTATTCAATACATATCTTAAGGATACTGCTGACAATGTAAGAAAATCAATATAATAATATATCATCGCAAGTATGTAGCCAACATCAAAATGCATACACTGTAAGTCTGATTATTGTAACCCCTTTAGTAGTCACTATGGAAATCATAGATTGCTATGCTATGGAAATAATACATTTAGGAGAAAAGACAAATATTCCTTCGATAAGTGAAACTATCAGTTGACAATAGCTAGTACGAATCTCATTCTTCCATTCTGCATAGGTTTTTAGTTTTCTAATTACCCAGAACTGTTTTCCTATGCTATCTTGCAAATATTGCTAATTTTGTTATTTTACTGCCAAGAAATTAATCATTCACCTTGCTCTTCCATTTTGTATGCAAAATAGGACTCATTCAGTCGGCAGCACTTGAGCGATGCGTTACCCCTGTCTCACAGAGGTTCAGACTAATGTAGTCGGCCACGTGAGATTGTCTTTTATTAATTCAACTGACTAAACAAAACAAAAAAAAACACACACACACAAAAAATGTATTATGTTAATGATCAAATATACACAGGATACTGAGGGAATCCATCAGCAGAAAATGTATGATGTGAGATTTCCATTTTAATGTGGCAAAATATTTCTCATTGCTGTTGTATTTTTAATGCTGCCAAAATAATAAATTAGATTGTACATTCAAAGGGTAAATGCCCTCTAATGGCCAACAAGGTGCAAATACACCCAGGGTGAAGCAATTACAATTATAACATTTAAAAAATGCCTGAACTGAAAAATTTCCCAGAAGCCCAAAGTTACACAATTCTAGGTAAGAGACTACATTTGAATCCAAGCCAGAGTCGATGATCCAAACCAAAAATGCAATTGTATTGGTCTTGCCATATGAAGAAAAAAGTTTCAATGTGTTTGCCAACATGTGGCATTTTGATAATCAACAATTATTAAATATGTAATAAAAACACACTTCTCATCTCAATGCAAGCAGAGACAATGCATACATTCTATAGCAGTAAGCTGAGAAAGTCGACAGCCAAGACATTTGGGTTCTGATCTCGTCTGATTGCTGTGAATGAAGAAGAACACAAATAAGTCAAATTAATTCTGAGCTCTGTTAAAGGAAAGCTGAGAAAATAACCTCAGGATTACAGTGGTCCAGTCAGGACATGTTGATGGGAAACAGCGTCTGCTTTCTAGAATCAATATTCTAATAGTCATGCATTGTGTAAGTGGGATGCATCTCAGAATCAACATTCCCCATGAATGCCATATGGCGGTGACCTGATCTTTTACTCAACAAACCCATTAATATGCAACAAATTAACCATTCTTCGGATTCTTCATCAAGTCATGTCACGCAACAGCTGATCAAAGTGACCTTATGCTTAGCAATATTATTGAATTTAAATTAAATTTTCCCCAAACAACAATAAACTAGGGTGTTTTGTAATGAAAGATTTCCTTCAGCAGAATTGGCACTTGACACTTTTGAGACTTTACATATATGCTCAAGCAAACTAAAAATAAGGCAGCAGAGCTTCAACCCAAGTGTTGCAGTCAGCGGGCGACCGCTTTGTAAGAGAAATGAGGAATTGGCTAAAAGCGGATTTTTATACTTAAATGCTAGAAACACTTAAAAACCTGCTGGTAATGACATTTTAAACTAGGACTATGGGTTTTGTTGTTCTACTCCATATGGGTTTATGTGTTCCTGCCAAGCATCCAATATCTCCTCACAGCTGGTGCCCTAACAAGGCTACATCTCCAATCATCCATTTATCATGGAGTTTAAAATAATGTGGTTACTTCCCTGCTACATATGCATACTAATCAATTGAGATCTCAGTGTCTTCTAGAACATTTTTTTTTTTTTATTTCATGAGAGCCTGGGAGTTGATCTACCACAGCACCAAAATGTTAACCTGTGCCATCATGCCTGAAATAACAGGTGTGTGTTGCACTCTTCATGGGCTTTTTTACATTCTGTTATCGGGTAGGTAGCCACTGTTTAATCATGTGTTTCAGATACACAAGAACAATTATGCTAATGTAAGCAGTCTGTTGTGGCACAAGTAAGACTCACTATAATATACACTTGCATGCACACAGACAATTAGTATTATAATACAGACGACCGTTTATTGTATATGAATATTACGGATAAATTAAATGCATAGCATGTTTGACCGAGTCACAAAGCAATACCCTCCACGCTGACAATACAGTATTCTTGGCTGCATGTACTAAATCGGTGAAAGACAAGTGAAAGATGCATTTATGATTTTTGACAGGCACAAGAATACACTCTGGACAGTTTGTTACACACTATTAGAGATACATTTCTATTTCCATACTGAATACCTTGTGTATAAATATATATGTATATTTCATGACAGGTCTGCATAAAAGCAACTATAATTTAAAAAGCTCCAGATGACTGGTGCATATCTGTTAGACAGCACCCACAGTGGAGCGACGCAAAACATGGAACTACTAAAATCTCAATTATTGTATTTATCTTTGATATGTCTTCATTGTTTTTATTTAAAATCTAAGTTTATCAAATTAATGTGATCCCTGAGGCTTCGTTTAGTTGAATAATTACTGTGTTTCATTAAGCTATATTTGTGTATCAGTGCTATCTTGTCAGAGTTTTGTTGAATGCTGATTCAACCCAGTGAAAACTGTGAGGATTGTAGTTAATTGAACTATGATAAGAGAGAATGTCAAATGTTCACCAACCCCACCCCTTTTCCCTTTTTCTTTATGGCACCATGAGCATCAGTGCATATTGCGTTATCTTTCAATTTCAAAACAGCTCCCAAGGGATTATGGGTCATGACCTTTGACATGCAAGCAATTAAAATCCTTATAACAAGGCTGCTGATCGGTCTCTGTATGCCGTGTGATGCACTTGTCCCACCCACTGAAACAGTCCAAGTACACAATAAAAAAATGATTTACCTACACATACTATTATCACAAATGCAATACGGTAGTTAAAAAGAATAGCACTGCAAGCTTCAGTATTATGACACTACATATTTGGCAATATCTTTCTCTGCTATTCTGTACATCTGTTGCATAGCTTTTCACACAATGAATCTGAAATCTTCATCTCTTCCAATGTATTAGAAAACACCTTTTGCCATTTCAATATGGAAATAAATCGCTTCAAACAGAGATACTACTGCTGAAATTATAGTCTTGGCAGTGTATAATGGCATTGAATACAACAACAGTTTTCTTTGTATTGTTATAAACTGTATGTCAAGGAAGTCAAAGAAAGGAAACATTACTCTTACAAAAGAACATAAATAAAAAGTAAACATATACATTATTGTTATACATAGAGATTTTAGGATAAAATATCAAATTTCTGTGCTTTTCTGTGCTCCTGCAAAACTGTTTACCTCAGGAAATCTACAATTGTATGTTGCTTCGTGCTTTAGATTTCCTCATTAAAACTTCTTCAAACTTCACCAAGTTCAGTTTGACATCTTCCAACACCTAAAGTCCTAGATTCTAGAGTTTTCCAAATTGTGCACTGGGATGCTCATGCAGAAACTAAGACAGGTACATCGTATCCAACGGATGTCTGATTGAGAAACACATACATTTACAGATCTCCTGCATTTCCCACAAGAGCAATGCCTCTCCTGCCCCTTTCTAATACAAACCATTTGGCATTAAGTATTTTATACACCTTCCAATAATGTCTGCCATCCTCTATCCCAGCATGTCTCTCTCCCATGGGACTTTCCTTCCCCCTATCAACATCTCAATGCATAATTCATTTTCTGTTTGATCAGAATTTCCTCGCTGCATACAGAAGCTACTGATGGGAATAAAGCATGCATATATTCCTTGATCTGCAGCAATCATGCAAATCTCGCCTCACATCTTCCATAGCTTAAAAGTGATGTAATTTGATTAAATCCAGCCACCATTCAAACTCCAACTATTAATCAGTAGCTTCTGTTTGAGTAATGAAGCTGCACCACACAACCAAATGGCAACAAGAAGAACCGAAGACTGCTCCCAACTCTGAGATATTATTTCCACACTACTTACATGCTAACAACTTAATTTCATAAAAAGAGGAGGAGAATGAGGAAGATGAAGACAAATAAGAAGAACAAATGCTTTTTCTTCTCCTTCGTTATATATTATTATTAATGTAGAAATAAAGGTATGATGTATTTCTCAGTTTCTGTTATGCATTCAGAATATTTAAATTAATTTTCACAATACTAGTCTAGACATGATGTCTATCCCATTCTCTTGTTTCATTGTGGTGCCATAATAGTGAAAAACAATCCATACTATACCAGCCTTCAACCTTATCAGCAAGGTAAAAATAGGCCTCTCAAAAGAGTATAATCAGATTCTAACATGAGTGATCCTTTCTCTAAAGACATACTGTATTTACTTTGAAAGAGGAGTTATTGAGCCGACTCCTGAAGGGTAACATATCATGCAAATTAAAGATAGACTCTGCCACCAAAGCAACAAAACAAAACAAACAAAAACAAAAATAAATACCACAAAGGATTGTTTTTCCAAGGCCTCAATGCATATTTGTCATCCTAGTCCACACTGCAACACAAAGTGTCATCGACAACTGATTAATGACAATTCCTAGTCCCATCAATAAAAACACACATTTAATGTATATGAATGCATAAATACAAAACCATATAGAGTTGAAGTGAATAATGTTACTTGCGGATATTACCATGCAAATTCATGATGCTTTTTCTTTTTCAAATGAGGCATTGACTTCCTTTCTGAACCACTTAATCCTATGAGCTTGAAGTAAAAGGATATTGCTTTCTTCCTATGGAAATGTGCAATGCTGCTTTGACTTCATAACAATGAGAAGCAGAATATGTAGCTGCAACATAAATAATTTAACAAAAAATACATTATTTTAATGTTACCTTCCTCTTGAAAATGAAGCTCTTGGTGGGATTAAAAATTACATGTGCTTGACATGCACTGACAAAAAAAAAAAAACATTTCTATAGGTCTACAGTTAAGGTCGATTAAAGACAATAAAATTATAAATAGAGTATTTGCACTTCAGACTTTGGATTGCACCATTTATGTGTGATGTTTGTGTATTTGTTCTGCTCTACAAGAGTTTGAAGTATTCTTGATGGAACAAAAGCAAACAGAACCCAGAGGAAAACTGTAAATTTGTATTAAACATTAGGGATTTTAACATCATTCATCCATGCCATGAAATACAGCATTCAAATATCGATTTGGCTATTTTAGTGTGAAAATCCCCCCAAAAACATTATAGTCTTGGATATGGACTGCAGTTTAATCACTGTTGTATCTCTCTAAAAAACAATACAAACTACTTTTTTCTTATTAGGAAGAGTTGTCATTGACTTCTCTGCACGCATAAAATACAACTTTTTTGAGTTTGCCAGAATTATGCAATACAAATCTTGTAATAAGATTTAGTATTTAAAGATATTTGTAGCTGTTAAAAAATTTATGAGTTCCAATGCAACTTTATACATCAGTCATACAACATTAGACTCTTAGGACTCCAAAAGAGAGTTTGTGCTAAGTAACATTATCATAAGGATTAAAGTGTTGTTTTTAAGATGACATTTGCATTACGCAACAGCTATGTGAACTGGAGATATTCATAGAAGCACATGTTTATGAAAAACCTTCAAATGTGTCACCCAGTGCTTGTATCAGTGATGCTGCTATTTTGCTTTGAAGTGTTGAATCAGCAATATAATCCACAGCTTTCGAGTGCCCTTAGACATGAGAAGAAGAATAATGGTATTATGGGTATTTTTGATATACATTTTGCTTTAAGAGCCGGCCAAGAACATCGACATCTAAAAATGGGTGCTTGAAGTCAACTTCAGTTGGGGAAAGAATGTTATGGACATTTTATAAAACAGAAGGAAGATGTCTCCAACAAGACAAGGACATGTGAGCTGACTCAGAAAGGTGGAGACGAAAGAAGTGATTGCCTATGAAAGCACAAGCAACACTGAGAGGTGCGTGAATTTGCAAAAATATACATGGATTTACAGGATGTTTTATTACTTTTGTAATACTTTTATACACTTAAATTTAATCATTTACATTTCCTTTTGTGTGTTTGCAATATCTTAAAAGTTATGGTGAAGTTGTAATTTTCTTTATAGACCAAAACACAGGAAGTGTGGAGACTTTTATGTCCAACCGTTATGAACTTTGAAGTTAAATCAGTGGTACGCTGACCAACAGTGTGGAATTAACATGTTGAGTGGTGTTACAGCAAAGATGTGTAAAGCAGCAGATTTGAAAGGTTTTTATTCAAATCACATCTGGAGAGCAACAGCAGCAACTCGATTGTTTAGTAAAGGGGTTGACACAGCCGGGCAAAGATCAAAAGTAAAGAACAAAAGCACAAAATCTCTAAGAAACAAAAACAAGATATAATTGCTGTTAAAGGCCGCACTGATGAAATTGCTTGTGGAAGGTAACAAAATGAACAATAAAAATGAAAGGGGTGATGTGTATGTTGAATTGAATTTGTAACTAGTATGTTAAATGTTCAATTAAATCTGATAATTATTCAGTTGAGATGTTGGATTGTTTTGATTTTGGATTCTTAAACCTAATGTGAGTAAGTGTGGATTATGTAATCAATTCATCTGCACTGCATTGAGCTAGTGGATTCCTAGATATAATCAACTGACAGATCAAAGGATGATGTCATTAATTATAATTTTAAAAACAAATTCACCTAAAAATGAGTTTAAATGAAATGTATAATAGCTTAAATGTATAGCTTTTGCATATTGATTGAACTTTTTATTATTTTCCTTGTGCTATTTTTACTCCCTCAAGCCAAATAAAGAACCATCCTGCTCATTAATTTTCCTTGGAGAGACTTTTTTCCTCCCCAGGAACACCCACTTTACTTACAACATCATGCAAATCAAGGGAAAGGCATAGTTTGATATTTAAATTAGCCATGAAAGTCAGAGAATCTGAAATTGTGGATTCTACACACAGTTAACATTTGTATAAACACAAATCACAAAGAAACACACACATGTCAGATGACTGGGTTTGACTTGGGTGTGTGTTCCATTATTATTATTATTATTATTATTTATTGACAGACACCCTTATCCATGTCTAGGTGTGCAATACTTTATTCTTGCTATTGCCCAAATTCAATTCTTGTTTTGCATTTTATGCAAAACACTAAACACCAACAGAGATGTACAATTTTTGTGGTAGATACATTCCAAATATTGTTCAAACATTCAATCTGAAATGGGAGTAGTGGATGCTACTTTATACCAAGATGGAACTAAATATTTACCATTAATGGTTTATGCAAATACTACTTTATAGTACTAATATGTGAAAAAATCGGAGGATATTTTCAATTGAAATTGTATAGCTTAATATCCAAAGCATTACGGATTATAATGTGTTATCTGATTTCTTTTGAAGTGCCGTAAAATGGATACAAAATATTGTAACACATTTGTAAAGATTTAATCTCCTAAACATTTAAATCAGGCTGTAAACACTTAACTTGAATGGTATTGTATGTTACAGAAAGGAAGCAGGTTGTGTAGCTGGCAGGGCATTGAGGCTTGGTTCACATACCTAAGACTCTGATCAGATCCACCATCCAGAAATAATAAAATAAACCCTATGTAATCAACTGACATGTAGCTGCTGTTGTAAAATGTAATTGCTGAAAGCAGAATTGAATCATCCTTGGCCTTGATGAAACAATGTCAACGTGTGCTGGGAGAAGATTTCTGGTGTGGCGAATATCTCTAGTTTTATCTATACGAGAGCAAAACAGGAGGTGCATAATTCTGAATTGCCATCAACACATTACTGCAGAGATCAGGGAATCTGGTGACCAGGTGCGTGGCATTCATTTGATGGGGTCTCTCTGCCTGTTTGTGTAAGTCCAGATGCGAGTCCGACAGTGACCAAGATGCATTCCTATGGTGTACATATACTGGAACAGTCCACTGAATTACGCAGTGACCTTCAATATAGCATGACATCTGGCAAAAAGGCATTTCTAAAAAAAAAAACATTAACATTAGATTGTGTGCAGCTCAGTTGTCTGGGAGCAAAGACCAATATTATTTTGACAGACACATCCATCCCCACTGTCAAGTTTCTATTTTTACATTTATTTCACCTGATGCATCTTAAAGCATTTATATACTGAGGCTAATTTACTTTCCTCATTAAAACATGATGATTTTTTTTTTTTTTTCTGCAAAGTCTGATTGGAAATGTGACAGACCTACTTATTTTAATAGAGTGCTTATCTTCTACAGTCTTTGTCTTCGGTATTTCTCTGGTTGCAGCCATCATCTGCATACTATATTAACTAGAACCAAAAAAAAATAGATAAGGCTGGTGTTTTTTATTGCTCTGTGCTGGGGAGAGAAAGTTTCGATGGGTTTGCTCCTCAGACACTTGGAGTCATATTAGCATTTAAATAGCTGTATTTTATCATTGTATTTCCATACCCAAACAACAACTGTTTGTAAAAGCAAATGGTACTACTGCAGTTTATGGAGGTGTTCCTTGAATTTATAATTCAGGGCAAACTCAAGAGATCTGGTGCGATTGGCTCTTTAGGTAACCAATTAATATCCAATAACAACAAAATAAAATAACGTCCATCTTCAGAGCTATAATTATGCACTGGTTAGGAGGCCAGAACGCAGATACACACAGATACACACAAGCACTGCTTAATAAAAGCAGCACCTGCAAAGCCGCAGCATTGCTATGCATGTCACAACAAATCTGTATGCATCTGCTAATGAAAAATAAACAGCACTATAAAACCATATTAAGAAAATTTAATGAACTGCTCTAGTGGTTTAAAGCTGGTTAACATTGTATTTACTGTGATACAATTCTCATTTAAAGGACATGTCGCTTCCCCGGTGGCATACAAAAACATTCATACACAGAATATGACTTTGAATTGTATTTTTGCTCCCGCTAAAAAGCTTTGATAATGTGTACACAATGAATATAATATTTATTTGGACTACAAATGCTACTTTAAACAAGTGTGAAATCCCAGTAGGATAGTACAGTACATAAGGCAGTCCTCGAGTATAATTTACACCAATTTATATATTTACATAGAAAAAAAGTGTAAAAACTGCAAGACCAATAACTGTGCAAAGTGTGCACCTGTTCTAACCCATAATATGTTTTGTACTGTTTAGCAGGACAGTTAAGTAGGTCATGTTAATTAAAGGTTATCTTTATTCTGAGTCAGCTAAAGCTTAGCTGAAGAACGGCTGGGTGATTACTCAGTGGAACACCTTAATGCTCAACAGTGGAATCCATTCATTGTCTATTTACTGTGACAATTCTTTCATCTCACAGACATTAAAAACAAGCAAGGAAAATTATGGGCCCTTTTATAGTGGCTGCTGAATTTCATATGCATTTAATTAGATAAATGCCAGCCCAAGGACAGCAATCCTGACAAATAAGCAATACGGGCTAAGTAAGAGAAATAGACTGTCTTCTACAAGCATAGTTAATGATCCAGATGGTGGTCTAAAGACTTAAGGAAACATAACAGTTTTCACAAGATTTATTTTAATTATTTGTATTATTTTCATGTTACCAAACAGAGAATTGAACATAAGCTTGAAATTATATTTTAGCATGTTATGTCTCATAGTTATTTAGCAACGTATTATATTTGAAAGGAGCAATGTAAATACAAGGTTTTGACAGTTAATGTTAGCCAGTCATTCACTGTCTTAAAGTACCATAGGATCTGTATGTTATCCCACTTATTGAATCACCTAGAATCCATCTTCACAGCAGTTTATACCAATGGACCTAGAAGATCCCTAACAATGGATCATCATAAAGCAGTGATAACTAATGGAATAATGTCCTATGAAGATCATTCCTGAAATATGTCTTCTATAATATTTAGAGTATATCAATATAACACACACATGCTGTCTGAATTGTTTGTTTGATACAGCCAATTAGTACAGCAATAGTTTCATATGCCTTTAACTAACTGTCCATATGTTTTAACTATAAGCATACAACTTATACATCATCTTGAAGAAAGTATATGAGTGTGGTTGCATAGTGCATTGGTCCATGACATCAATGACATCTTTCCAGTGGCTAAGAACTGGAATTGAGTAGCTGCTTTGACATTAGGCAGGGATTGACCATATACATTTGTATCATCAACAGCTTGCACAAATCATACCCATGAACTCAACGCTTTTCAAACAGTTGTGCTGAGTCTCTGTGTAGAGGACAATTAATCACAAATAAATAAAAATGGAAAAAACAACCCCCAAAAATGGATGTGACCACTTAAAGGGATATCTACCACACACTTTTTTTTTTCCACATGGTAAAGCACATTTCAGCAGGAACACATTTTTCTGCTGCTACTTGTTTATACAATGTCCAAGGTTATTGCCATTTCTCCAGCAGTTTTGATGTGTCACAGTCCTACCCCAAACAATCAAGTCCTTCATTTTTGAGAGAAATTCCAAGCACGCTGGTAAGACTGATGAAGCAAGTCTTCCAGACAATTGACTCCCTGAGGGTCAAGACAGTGATGCTCGATCAGGATTCAAATAGGTCATAAACCCTTCATGGATCTCGCTCAAGTGGGTGGTGATGTTTCCCTGGGGCAGCTCATCATTTCCTGCTATAGTCAAGCACTTGTCATTACAGACAAACTCCCCGTCAATCCCAGGCACTTCTGCTATACAGTCTCACTGTGCTCGACACATATTGCATGCCAAATACCAAACAGTCAAAAAATATGATGAAGAATGAAGCTATGGAATATAATCATTACACCGATAGCATCAATTTCAAAGGATAACAATTCCCTTGTATTATACATGAGAAAGCAAATCATCTATCGCATTTACACAATGGTGCTGTTGTCTGTCTTTACAAAGTCTGCTCAGCTTCCTAAATGGTATCTGGAAAATCTCCAAAAAACATGGGATCTTTACTATCCTTTCCTACTTTGGCTTTTTAGTTCAAATTTCTTAGTCTAAATTTTGTATTTGCTTCTAGCCCCACCCGGGAAAAATCTGTGTTAAATTATTGTTCTGCTCAGTTAAAAGAAAAAACGTTTTAATCTACATAAACCCCCACAGCACAGTATATAAAAGTTCCTAATTGTATTATGAATAAGGAATAACTTTATATTTCATAATTATGTAAAATAAGATAACAATGTTTTTCATAGTACATAAAAGCAGGAAATGATGTGGGACTTGTATTTTGTTTACTGGAAATTTTCCTATCAACTTGTGTAAATTGGAATTTGTAACTTGCATTATGCTTTGAACTGTACTGTATTATTGCACTTTGTATTGCTCTTATATGTTGTAAGTCGCCCTGGATAAGGGATGTCTGCTAAGAAATAAATAATAATAAAATGAGTGTTACTTATATTATTATTATTCAAAAATATATATTTCTTCTCCAAATCCCTTACTGTGCCTACAACTAGGTTTCTCCATTAGCTTCCCTTGACTGTTTTAATTAACGTGCACAATATGCCTGAGTGATAACTGCCATCACAGCTGTGCAATACAGGCATGTTCCTACATGTTTCTGTGATGGAGAAACACATGAACAAACCTGTTGCAGGAGATGGTTTTCTTAGGCTGGAAAAACACAGGTCATACTTTAAGCAATTATTTCCTTGGCGAGTCAGCTTGACAATCAGATTAACCATGTGCCATTAATTGACAACTCAAGATGTCAAAACGTTTTCTGTTGTTGTTTTGAACGCTGTCCTACTTTCACTTTTAGCATTCTGCATATCATAGGCTTAGCCAATGCATTTTTAATTACACTAACAACAATGTATTCTGTTCATGTGTTTATGGGATGACTTGTGGAATATAAAGGCTGCAATGAAAAAAAATATGAACAAGCAAATGAGAAAAGGAATTAGCAAGTACAACCAGGAAACTGAACAAGTAAAATAAATTATGTAATATGCTCCATGCCAGTTTCTGCAGAAAGGCCACATTGTTATTCACAAACAATCTTCTTGAAATGACTCCAATTGATGCAGCAGTCAGTTAAATATTTTCTGCAAATAGGCATTGTGTTAAAATTGCTTTAAATAATTGTCCTCTTTCTATCACTGTGTTGCTATGTGTAGCAATAGAAATGTGGATGTTTCCAGGTAGACTTGCCAACTAAAGCTGCTGACTCACCTCAGACCTTTTAATATTAGCATGATACATGCTCTAAGGTTTACTACATATTTTCCAAGCCTAACAAATTATGTGGGTTTAAAAGGTTAGCATATATGTATCTATATATGTAGTGTATAATAAAAAACATTTCACAACAAACAATTACATAACAAATAAAAAGGTTTAAATGGTAAAGAGTATGTTAATGTGGAATTGTATCATGTTCTTGTCAGTACCCAATAAACATATATATGTAGTATTTATTTTTTTACAGTAATGCACTCTTAATCAAATTCAAAATAGAAATTATGTACAGTATATAAATACACTACATCTATAATAGTTAATGGGGCTGCTACGATCAATTACAGCAACTATCAATGAGTAAGGATGCATGTCACATATTACAATTATCAGATGCATTCCTTACAATACCATGTGGTTGACAATGATGCATACATATCAAACTGAATTTTGTTCTCCCATGTTAACATTACAATTTATTCTCAAAATCCTTAATTAGCTAGTGTAATATCTGCATTATAGAATATAATTTATTTTTTTACTTAATAATTAAAAATATTGAAAAACTGACCTATTTCAGCTGAAAATATCTAAAATTCACTTTTCTTTCCATAAATGAATGCACTAAATCATGACTATGACAATACAATAGTATTGTTCGTGCATTATTAAAATGAGCTGGTTATATCATTAATCATGCAGTGTCTACTACAAACTTATGGAAGCATATCATATTAAAATATATGCACATATATTTTGGTATGTATAATGGACAACCACTAGTATGTGAGATTTCAAAATGTTTCTTCCTCTACTATAATTCACAATTCCACAGTTTGCATGATGTCTTTTGCAAATGAAGGTTTTGTCTTTCAGGCTGCAGGTCAAATCTTGGAAGATGTATTGATAACAGTTGAACAGCGGTTAAAACATCATTACCAACTTATTGTTTTTTAGTAAATAACAGATTTGAGATTAGAGAACACGTATTAAATTACTTTAAACTGAAATTTATTATAAATATGGGACTCCATATTTTTGAAGAATGCAGTCACAATCACATATAGAATAAATATAGCATTGCATTTTCCAGTTTGAAGTTGCATCCTTGTGACAGCTGTGCTATAAACATCACACTGCTGTTTACAGAGTATCAGAGATACATACTGGAAAATGTATTCATGTTCTGTTAGCTGCTTTTCTTGAAAAGGGACTAAAGATCGAGGCACTAGATACATCGTAACTGCTGTTGCTATAAGTTATACATATAAGTTAAACTTATACTTATACCTACTACATGTATGTGTTACACAGACTTTAAGTGTAATTGTTTTTTTGTACATGGGTGCGTGGGAATTTGTTGTCCCATTGTCTTGTCTAAATGTACAAAAGTCATGTGAATGCTCCTCACATGGCAAAGAGGTTAGATAATAGGCTCTAGTCCTGTTAATTGGGAAATTACTTTTTCTTTAGTTGAAGTAACAAATTGAGCCCCAGCAGCCGCTTAAGCTGTGAGTGGAAAGCACATAATGTAAGGCACTTTATTTGTCTACCTCCAAGGCAACTTGGAAAAAATAAATACAAATAATGAATGCTTTTAAAAACAAGTAAAAAACAACTAAAAGCCAAAATCAATTTCAGACAAATATTCTATGCCATATAGATCCAGTGAGGCCAAAGCATTTCCTGTTTTTTGCAAAACAAACTCCAGTGTATGCCAAGGCCACACCTTGGCAGATGCCCACACACATCCTCTGCTTTTACAAGCTCAGGGGAGAGATGCAGTCCAAATCACAGTTACTGTACAACTCATTAAGCATGGCCTAAAAATGCAAACCGTCACTGGCAGCATTATGGATTGCAGTTTTAACTAAAAACTAAAAGGAACTTACTGTGGCATCCAAAAATTTGACAGCTGTTGGATAACATTTAAAAAGACAGATGTTAATATGTCTCCTGCCAGAGCAAGTAGCTTATAGTTGTATTTATGGATTTAATGGAGTGTTTACAGACAGGAAGAAGCAACGGCTAATAATATCAGGTATAATTCATATGTAAATGTCTATACAGTTGTTTTATGAGCAAATGTATGTCCTTTTTCTGTGTGCTTGTGACTCTATGGTGGGGGGGACGTGTAATAGAGAATTCTGTTCTCACTTGGCTCTCTACAAGAGGAAAGAGTAGTTTAACCTTCATCCATAATGCAGATCTATTTTACACATCATGTATGCCAACACGCCTTCAGCTGGTAGTCTACAGAACATGTTTACACCAGCTTAGTTATGTTGTTAATTGTGGATTAAAATGTCATATGAAATACATCTGCTAGTTTAACTTGAATAATTCTGACAGGGAAACTTAAAAAAGGCAAGCTTTCCATCGTAACATTTTTTTTTTTTTTTTTTTTTTAAGATAATGCCAGCTGTGCCTCTATTAGACTGAGTGACTTTTTCCCTCTACTCACCGAGTACCAGCATTCAATCACAAAAGAAAAATCACTCTCCACGGACTAAGCCCACATGCTTTACATCCGAGGCAATCTGCTCGTTTGTTTTTTCACTGAAGGCATGAATAAAAATTGAGGAACATTTTCCAGCTGAGAGCCCTTGTGTGTCTTCATCTCCATGAGCATGAAACAGTCACTGATATTTTAAAGGCTATCATTTATTTTTAATCCAAGTCTTTAAAGAGCAGAGAGTCAGTCCTGAGTTGTGGAGTTATTGTGGGAAAAAAAAAAAGTAAATAATACTTGTTTTAATTGTATTTAATTATTTATTGTAAATACTGTTGCATGATTTAAACAAAACTATGCAAAAACTTTGTAGTTAAAAATTACAATGCTTTATTAAAACACTCTGGTGTTTGTTTGTGCTTTTTATATAGAAGTTGTCACAGGGGATATCATTGAATGGTGAATACACTACCATGTATTTCCTGCAAGCAAACCACATTTCAAATACACAGATGATTCACTGGCAGGTAGGAGACCCATGTAATGTTTGAAAAAAATACCATCTAAAAATGGAAAAAGCAATATTGATGTCAAGATACAGTGAACTGTTGAACTCATATAGTAATTGCTGAACTTATAGTAGTAAAGGTGCTCCAAGAGTGAATGTCAGTGACAAGAAGTATTGACTTGTTGTGAACCCGCTCTGCTTAGTTGAAGTCCACAGTGTGCAAGTCACAGTACTGTCCTTTTATTGGGAATTGAAATGAAAAATAGCATATAGAGCTCTCCAATGACGATGTTTATTGAGTTGTTTATGTTTATCCACACACATATAATATTCCCACTTAAAATAAAATGAATGTAAAGGTACCAATGATAACAAGCCAATTGATTAATCTGAGATGCACTCACTCACCACCACTCAATCTCAGATTCTTTCATTCACATGGATTTATTACTTAAATTCAGAAACTGCAGAAATATAAACTGTACCAAAGTTGTGTCGCTCTCTGTTGCTTCAGTGAAGCCATAGATCAAATATATAACATACATTAAATTAAATTAATTACAATAATGATGGCTCGTGAGGATTTAAATCAAATGTCCTTCCTTTTCTGCATGAAGGCCTACAACACTCACGATGAATAAAATATCAATTGAATATTCTTATCATAAAATATCACAGAAATTGTATGAAGAATATTCATAGCATTGCAGAATCCTAATAGCCTTACAAAGCAATGAAGTAATCTAATATGCCCATAAAAATTTGACTTACTTTTAATGTTCTGCTTATTGCAGGCTGCCTGTGAAACAAATAGAAGCACAGTCAAAATCTTATGAGCCTGCTGTGCATCCCTGACATTTTCAGTCCGCACGCGTATTCACCAGCAATGTGCTGGAACTCCTGTCCGTAACATTTAATCAGACTCACCAAATTTCTCACCAAAGTAATAATAACGCCCTAATGCAAGTCATTTGGCATGGTCTTACACAGCCTAAAGACAGTAGACTACATTATTGATGTTTTGTTAATTTTTTTTCCCTCCAGGCCTGAGAGTGCATTTGAAATGCAGCTGGTGTTTTTATCCATCTCATTCCTGCTCTGAGAGTAAACATATACATACTGAGAAAAGGCCTGTTTGCCACTCCATTTACTCTGATGTGAGCTCTGTCCTCGCTGTTTTCAAATGGATCCGGTGGAACTCAAAGCGAGCCGACGAGCAGCTCGTTGGTAAAAGCCTGCATTAAATAACATTAAATAGGAACATGATGGGGCAGCTCTCGGTTTATCTGGCTCAAATAAAAAAGCACCCATGGGATTCTCAATGAGAACAACAATCACCATTCTTATTTAAACTACTGCTGACACGCTCTTGGGAGACAATCCAGAAAAGAGCGCTGCCTTCATGGAAACAAATTAAACTATAAAGTTATGGCCGCTAATTTGGGGATCATAAGACTGATTAAAACACGAACATGAGACCGATTCCACTTACAAACATGAGTAAAAAGAGACTTAAAACAGGGAACCAATCTAGCTCTAAATGTTGGCTGTGCTTGGTTTAGTTCTCCCTCATTTGTAATCATGTATCATCTAGCTTGAAGAAACACGAAGACAAGGTTCTCTTCTCCGGAAGAGGACTCATTGCACATTCCCCCTCAGGTATTGCAATCAAGTTAGTGTTCAGCGTCTAATCTGTCCTGTTTAAAACTGAGAACTAAGGACTGAAGAAGTTTGAAAAAAACAAGGACACAACAACAAATAACTACCTCAGACAACTACACTTCTGTGACACAAATGTATGGTAACAAAGAGAAATTGGATTAACTGTAGGCGGACTAAGCTTGCATTAGATGAAAAAAGGTATGAGAATTAATACACACACATATATACGTGCCACAAATATCAGAAATACCAGTTATTCATCCCAATTTACATCTGTATGTGCTGTTGTTTACTGCACTACACAACTAACTTTAATTATCTGCTAATCAAACAATTGCCAGGGAGGCACCTGTAAAAAAAAACAACAGGATGGCCTGTCTGTCTTCATATGCATTTGAGTCTGACTGTCTGTGCAGGGGAGGGGACAATCCATCAAAATGTGGTATATCCAAAACTCTGTGTCCCTTAGACAACCAGTAGAGATTTAACTTAATGATAATCTATGCTTAGTGGAAAATCTAACCCTAACCCTGGACTAAGCCTAGTTAATTAGTCAAAATATCACTATAAAAACAACTTAAATGCAACAATAAGACCATTCCCAATTAAACCTAATTAATCCTCACTGCAGTGTTCCTCTGTTCCACGAATAATGCGACCTTTCTTTGGGACACCTGAAAGGCACTTGCAAACTACCAATGATCAATGGGCCTCAGTCTGAGAAGTTCCGACAACAACAGGTCCACCAGAAAGCATTAGACAATGTAACTGTCGTTTGTTGATAAATTATATTAGACATAGAATCAGTAGGTTGTTTGTGATCCTTCAGTTCTTTCCAAAGTCAGTATGATGTATTGCACAGTGCAGGCTGAATGCAGAGCGGAAAATA
Organism: Amia ocellicauda; assembly: GCF_036373705.1. Lineage (NCBI taxonomy): Eukaryota > Metazoa > Chordata > Actinopteri > Amiiformes > Amiidae > Amia > Amia ocellicauda. The sequence continues at coordinate 6,229,522 of NC_089852.1, forward strand.
ATGGGATGTGTCCACTACAGAATTTTATTGTGTCATTTTCAATTAAACAATTTCCCCTTTAAAACCAACTCAGTTTGGAGTAAACATCTTCCTGCCTAGAAGTACACAATGGACCTTTCTCTGCTAATTGCGTCCCTCTGATGAAGACCACGATATTCAGAGAGTAGTGGAATCTGTATGAAAAGACCTTAAACTGGGATCATTTGTTGTCGGTGTCAGATGTTATCTCCCAGCATAGACCTCGTTAAATTTAACTACATGTGCTTCCATGCTGCAGCATGCATTGACAATTTGTTGAGAAGTTAATGAAATGTAGAAAAATAAACATTTCAACACAATCTCAATAACTATGGTAATTTCTTCCTATGCAGATTGGAAAGTCTTTATTCCAGCTGGGGCAGAACTAAACTGACTTGCCTTGTGTGGCAGAAACGACAAATTATGATGAAAGGAAAACTTTGGGAAGTGCAACAGGGAATGATTGCAACACTGCACTTTGTTATACGGATATTTCTGGGTAAATATCATAAGAGTAATGATAAAAATAATAAACTATTATCCCAGGAAATGTGTAAATTATGGGCACTTAAACAGATTTTACTAAGCGGTCCAATACATGAAGTGAAGGAGATTTATTTCCTTTATGTCACAAAGCAGTGTTTCAGATAATAAATCATCAACTCTGAATCTCATTAATTTGTCATTTTAATGTTTTCACAGTATGATGATAACCCAGTCCATTATCTTTTTTTATCATTTTCCCCACTGTTTACAGCAATATGAAGGAAATGAATGAAAGTGAAAATGGAGCTAATGATTTGTTTTCTTTAAATCCTTGAATTAATCTTTGATGAAATAAAGAAAAAATAAATTAAGGGAAATGCATAATTACAATCCACAATATATTTTAATTAAATGTTCTCTTTAAATCAATTGAGAAGGAAATACATTCAAAATTAAATACATCTACCCTAATGTTAGGCATTCATAATTAAAGAGAAAAAACACTACTCGCATTGTTAAACAGCAAAGAAATATAAATAAAACACTACAGGTACTGCAACATTTATATATTAATAAATAATTAAAAATAAAAATAAAATTAAGTATTTTTGAAAAATAATCAAGTGCTTCTGACCCTTACAGCACAGTGATCTCATCATAAAGTATATTGTTATTTAAGTGATTTAGCCATGAAACATTACTTTCTCTGTGTGTGGTACAACCCTCAAAACATGAACACATTAAAGTAGAGCTGACAAACTTTATTTATTGCATTTTTGTTACTTACAAAAACCATTTACTTAATGGATGAGTATCATTAGTAACCCAACCGCAAAATAAAGAATAAAATTATGTGGGTAGCAGGTTCATTAAAATAATATTTTAAAGGAATCATTAGAGATGAGAAGTTAAAGATCCGAAAGACAGCAACTTAGCTTCAAATAAATGAGCCCGAACAATGATCTCAAAGTTGAGATGCATGTTTTCAAGTGCATTGCCATTATACAATAAAATAAAAAGAGTAGTGGGGATTCAGTCTGAAGCTGAAGCGGATGTTATTTTAATTCAATGTGAAGAATATCAAGATTTCTCTTTCAATAGGGGGGTTATTTCCAAAGGAGGTTTGCTGGAGGATAAAGGCATAAACCATTATTGTCACACAATTTGTAACTTATTCTGACAAATACTGTATTCCAATGAGGGGAGAACACAATGAAAATCTATCCACTAGATTGGCTTATTGACCATTCTAGCTGTGTTGTCGCAGCACAAAATAATACACAATAAACTCTGCTCATAACCGACACGAAAGGTAACCTTATTACAGGAACCGATTATATTTAAAATATACTGATATAGAATGTATATGTTGACTTCTCCTTATAACAACTTCTGTATAAAGATGAATCTTTGAAGGTTACTGACAGGATGCTAATAAGCAACATCTGCTGCACTTGTATGCTCAGTCATTAAAGAGTAAACTTGTGGATAGTGTTGGTATCCACAGTGGTGCTTTCTGCCCAATTTAAGTTGGTCAAAATACATTATGGATTGCCCGCCCTGCTTGTAGGCTTGTTGTTCATAGATGTTGGAGTGGAGAGGCAATCTGGCCTTGGGACAAAAACTAGATTTCCCAGGATTAATACAGACCACATCATAAGGTGCTAATTAACATGCACATACAGCTAGCAACCACAACAGGGGCATATAGATTAAAAAACATGCAATCCCAGCACAGTTGGGATATCAATACTTACAGTCTTTGGAAAAATGTGATTTTATTAATGTGCGTGTTTATATTAAACTGAATCAAACGCATGTTTTACAATCCCAGTGGCTTACTATTTCTTTATCAACAATCAACTGTGAAATTATTATGGTGTGCACACGCATCCTAATTTCAGGCTGACGTACAGTAAAGTAAAGTTTGGTACCATTCTAAAAACACAAATCCTTTAATACTACTTTGCATGGATAAAACCACATGGACAAAAGATACCTCCAGCAGCAGTTAATTAATTGTTGAAATTATTACTGCTCAGAGTTTAAACTGAAGTAGAATTAAAAGCTTTAATCAGTATCTTTGAGTAAGGTTCATCAAGACACATTCATACAGTACAGTGGAACAGATTGCCTATTATAGTGTTCAGACTGTACTTGTAATATAACAGCTTATTCTCCTGAGCTGTTCAGGACTCTTGTAATTTTGCACATTATAGAACTGTGCTTCCTTATGATCCTGCTTACTTACACATTGTTATATCTCCTGTTGATTTACTGTGATTTCTCCTCTGCCCCCTCATACCAAGGACTTCACCGCATCATGTTTGCATGTGTTACTGCTTTGAACAAGGATGTATGCTTTGTATTTTTTATTAATTGCCCTTCTGCACTTTTGTAATTCCTAAATTGTACTTTCTATTGATTATACTACTGCACTTTTGTAATGCTGTGTAAACTATAAGTTGCCTGAGATAAGGGTGTCTGTTATAATAATAATAATTCATGTATGAAGGTAACTCTGGTATCTCAGAACTCTGGAGAGTGACGTTATTCTTGTAAAAGGACAAACAAAAGTCCTTGCAATCATTTCACAAGTAGAATATGTAAGTAGGACCATATTTATACATCTATATCCTTTAATGAATGAACTGAATTTTTTTTTACTTTTACTTAATTTCAATTGTAAGAGTTTTGTCTTTAAATATCCATGATCCGGAGAATTTATATGATGTCATGTTATTTATTTATTTTTCCCCATAGCATACATCACTTTTTTCCATCCATCTCTAGCAAGCACAGCACAAATGATCAAAAGCATATCATCCACAGCAGAAAATGGTACATGCCACAAACAAATTACTAGTGGAATACATCTTTTCTAAATTGCAAGTATTTTAAGCAGCTGAATATTGCATTGACATCTGTTTGTTTTATATGCAACTCATAACCAACAGTATTACATTACAATGTGGGGAGACTCTTCAAAATCACAAACAATGCTGCTTGATCTCATAAAAATCAACAGTACAACATAAATTCGCTGTAAAAACTATAAATTAGATTTGAATATGTAGAACATAGATTGTTCACATATATAAAATCATGAAGACACCGTGCTCTGCTGTATTCACTCAGCATACCAGCAAAACAAGGGACAAATTAAAGTGCTTTCCTTTTATCTTGACCCTCTTTTTCAGTTTCAAAAAGCTACTTTTTACCTTACATGAAAGACAATCTCATCTTAATTTTAAATAGCTATTTATCAATGTCAGAGACAATGCTCTTAAACTGAAACTTCTAATCTCATAGTCATTACATTCAGTTAGAAAGGATGAAAAGGCAAGACAATGGAAATGGCAGTTCCTGTGACAGAAACATGGTGCAGAGTTAAGGAATCTGTTTGTTTTTGCATTTCTCTGTGTCACTGCAGCATTTAGGGGGTTATAATGTATTACTGGTCCAATGACATGATAATGCAAGGTTAATACATTCACCCATCAAAGTGTATAGAAAAAACATTTGGTTTGCACTGAATCAAGAATGATTAAAATTGTATACATATAAATAATGTGGCGTTAAAATTGCTTTTAAAAGTATATGTCTGCATGGATTTTAAAGCATTTTTCCAGTGAGCAGGTGCATTTTTCATACTTTGCAAAAGCTGGATGATTAAAATTGTTCCTACCAATGGCTTGGATTTTTCCAGTTAAACTGCTTTTGACCTCATTCTATTTATTGACTAATCTCTGAAAAAGTCGGCTTACTTGTTTTTTTTTTCCATCCAATCGTGAGTCACTCTCAGGTTGGGATTCACCTTTTTTTTTTTTTTTTTTTTTAGCTTAAACTCAGTTGAAATATTATGTTAATTAATCATCCCTGTTTCTATTTAACTCTCTTTTCATTCTTGCAGTTGCATTATTTAACCTCCAATGGGATAGTTTACCATCGTGCTTTAATATTCCTTACAAACAGATTTCTGGAGAAATTGTATTTTTAGCATATACCCTTATTCAAATTAAAAACTAATTACAAGTACATCATTTAAAATATCCACGAGTGATACATATTTTGCAATCACTTGCTGTAATCTCTTACACATATAAAGTCTCCAAGGAAAATAGGTATGTCATAATGAATTAATTAATAATATGAGCATAATATGTATTATAACTAAAATGACTACGTCACTGCACACTAAGGTGAGATTCATGTGAAACTGCATCCTTAAAAGCCATGCATTTTCTCAGAAAGTTATGCATTGATCACTTATATCAGCTTAAATACTCACCTGACTGTGTGTGCAGATTGAAAGAATCAAATGCATTAATATTTGTTTTAATCTTCAGTTAAACCACCCCATATTACCTTCTTTCTGTAATGCAATAATTTATATTTTCCTCACAACCAAAGCAATGTATTTATTTATTTTTCATGTTTAAGTCTCTGTAGAAAAGGCTCAATAATGTAGGAATTAATCCCAATGTATTACTTTTAATGCCAAAACAGGTTTAACACCCATACCATCAAAACATCATTAAATAATTTTCCATCTTCTATCTTCCATCTGTTAACTGTTTAATAAGTACTTGAAAGAGAAGTGAGCAGACTGTCTACAAACCCTCTCAGCTTTGCTGCAGTCCATTTCAGTTGCTCACCAGTTTAGTAATTGCTTTACCAGTCAATTGTGTACAAGTATTGTAATGTATATGTATATTATATGTGTATAAGACAGTCAGTTTGACCTTTTTAACATTATTAGTGATTATCCAGTTTAAATAGCAACAGAAGACTTCCCATCAAGCCCGGGAAGCCTGTCCAGTGACACATTCAAACTGCAGAGCTGTACTCTGCTGTACACCTCGTAGCTTCTACATAGAAAACTGTATCAGGTATATTTATACTTCTTTTGTAGCTGTGTTGGTTCTTACACATAACGTATACATATATATTGGAGCGATCTGGGATCCATGGGGACTGTTATGCTAATTAGAGTGACTATAGTATTGTGAGGCAACCCACGCCATTTAGATAATAGCGGTGGGGGTAAACGTATAAGGTGTGTATGTGGGGCGGTGGCAGATCGTTTGGGGATCTGAGTCAGTGTGTTTGTGTGTGTGTGTGTGTGTGTGTGCGCATGTGCGCTGCCAGTGTGTTTGTGGTGGCTCCTGGGGTCAAAGGTTAACCTCATGAGCCTACATGCCTACATGTAGCCCTATAGGGAAATAAACTGGTTTGCTGTTTAATCTAAAAGATGCTTCCATTGCTTTTATTATTCTTCTTTAGCTTAACCCACATAGCTAGCCAGTGCATAAGTTACTATACATATATATATATATATATATATATATATATATATATATATATATATAGTGCATGCATAGCATTAGTATTATGATTTGATTTGTCATAATATGATTACACTTTTTGTCATTATGTTGAAAACATTTTACAATTAGTGTTTAATTTATTTAATCTAATGGCACAGCTGGAAAAAAGTTCAACCAGGATTGCTTTCTTGGAATGGCAATGGGCTTCTATTGGTACATTTTTATGTTGCCTTGACAATGTCTAAATATTAAAGGTCAGCTCTGAGGTTAAAGCAGTGTGAGTGAAGTGATCTTTAATTTCACCTTGCGCCTGACCTCATAGTCTTTTATAGGAAAGACTAAGCCCATGCACTCCTTAAAAGTTTTTAATGAGACAGATACATCACCTTCTTGGTGGCCTTTAGCAACCATTCAGCAGCTTCACAGACTGATGAGAAGGAATATTGATAAAGCTGTCAAAATTCCTTGACTTACGCCAGGTTTAACAAGCTTAGCCCAAGGCAACAGACCTGCTTTCAGATATGTGACTAATGCACAGTTAGTCACTCTTTCTGTTGTTATGTCTGAATGTGCCCACAACAAGAAATATTTTAAAGATAGCATAGCGAGTAGTGTACTATCAAAGCAGGTCACACAGGAAGCAATAACAACAAAAAGTGGGCAATGCAATGGATTTTGATGATACAATCTTTTAAAACCACTTGCAATTCTGCACAGATAAGGATATTTAAAAATCACAGAGACATCAACCCTCTCCTAGGATGGACTGAATCCATGACAAACTAGAAAGTAATATATAGCCCCCTATCCACTCAGAACATACTCTGCAGTGATTGCTTTGAAATCTCCCTCATCTAGATAACATGGTTTGCAAAACATACATCATTGAGAAGAAATCATAATCAAAACGCTTACTTTCATTTATTTGGTAACATTTCGCAAGTTGCTCTGTGTCTTTTCCAGATTTCAAATAATTACCCATGGCTGTTCAGTTTGCCCTTCACAGTAGGTGTACTTGGCCTTGTGACTCCCACTTGTCACATCCAATCAGGTCAGCCCGCCCCGACTCTGGCCTTGAGGGGATCCCTAAGAACATCCTGTTTCTTGGTTTCTATCAGCCACCTATTTTATGCAGAACATAAGAAATGCACAAAAAAGTGCAATGTGCACAGCCTTTGACCGGGCCCAAGAGAGCATGACAAATTAATCTCATTCCCAGGTAGCCCAAGCAGCTAGGCTGGGGGGGGTGGGGTGGGAAATGGACCCCTTCCTCCCCTGTAACAGTATAGTCCCTGCTGTTAAAGTATTATACCCTTTAATATAGGCCTTTACAAATGTATCATGTACCTGGATGTTAAAAATATTTTGACTTCCTCTTCATTCACTAAAAAATCTGAATCGATCGGTGATTCTTAGCATGTGGATTCCGAACCCCTCCCACAGTACGACACCATTTAAATCACACACTGCATATACCATAAACCAGTGATACATAGAATTGATATTTCATTAGCGAGCCCGAGACCTCTTTGTTCATGATCTACTTTGTAATAAATGAGCCCAGCAAGGTTTTGTGCCTTATTAGTACGCTTGAACATTATCCTGATCACTGGCTAGCTGCTGCTGAATTAAATGTAAAATGAACAACATAATGTGCTGTAATTATTATTATTATTATTTTAAGAATTGTGATTTGACTAGGCAAATATATATCTTTTAAAAAAACCTATTCAAATAATCTTTTAAACTGTAATGGAGGGGCTCCTGAGACATGTAGCAGTCAAAGTCTCTGTTGCACTACAGCAAAGAGCAAGCTGTCTCTGCCCAGGACTTCCCAGAGGGCAGCACAAAATGGGGCACCAGTGCCAAGGGATGGGAGGTGGAAATCGGCTGGGGATAGCTCAGCTCTCCATACTCAAGCGCCCCCAACGGCTTCTCAGTTTCTTGCAGGTTCTGGGTGTCTATCTCCATCAGACCTCACTGAATAATGTGAGAGATGGACAGTCAGCATTCTGAGCTTTGCGGTACAAAAAACAGTGATTGGTTTTGATGTCGTGTGAGGCGTGCATCGTGCCATCCCTTGTAAAGGAGAATGGCCATCGTAGAGCTGAGTTTATTAATTAGAAATTCCAAACTGGGCTGAAAAAAGGGTGCGGGAAAATAATTGGACAATCTAATTTTATATAAATAAGAAAAAAAATCTATAAACTGTTAAATGTGCAAAGACTACGTTTACTAAACTGTCATTTCTTTCTCTTTCAGTTAGCACATGAAGACAGCAACATTCATTGATATTCACTGTTTCCCCAATGCATAGAAATTTGAGATTTTGAAACCCAGCACATAAAATAAAATAAATAATCCAGAGAGATGTGCATATGTAAAGTCAAAACTGAGATGACATTTCCTCGTGTTGCTGTCAAACTAATCATTTTAATAAATATGTCTAAAGAAAAAAGCAAAATGACGGCAATTGTAAACATTACCTCTGAGCTCGGGGTTTTTTTTCTTAAATGGAACACATTCATTATTCAAGACTACTTTTCATCCTTGCATGAGAAGTGACAATGCAGAGAGTAAATTCTTAGTTGTTAATATTTTATCTAATTGAAGTAGCCAAGGTTAGATTTGTGTACAGTGCATAAGTCAATCACACCGCATTTAAGGAAGAACTGAATAATACATCCCCACCTCACCCCAAGCTATAATGACATATGAAATAATCATTGCTCAGATGACAATGCCAAACTGGTCAGCTTTTCACCTTTCAAATAAATATGACTTACAAATGTCCTTTGGAATTATAATTACATCATTAGGAAATGGGCTGGACATCCTAAAACCTTTTAATGAAAAAAATCAGTTCCAACCACACTATTATATTGTGTGAACATTAACAGTAGTGGTATAAGGTCTTACAATAATGGTATAAGGAAGTGTAGGATATTTTTCCAGAAAAATACAAGATAATACTAATTTAATTTATATGTATAATTCCTGAGTTCTGTTATTTTTGTTGCTTTTCAGGGAGAATGTAATTGAAAAAAAAAAAGATCTCTGAGTGACTGATACATATATTCCTATTCATTTAAATGGCACTACAACATAATGTATAAAGTATAATCACATATAAGTACATGCAAGTGCAAAACAAATATTGTTCATACCCTCAAATGTATTTAGTGCATGTTAACCACAGTAATGTGCATTACAGAATGCAGAGTCCTCTGCCCTCTATGGGTGAATTGAAGTATTTAAAAAGGCACTACTTTATTAGTAAAGGCCTGATACATTTTGTTTTCTTTTTCTTTTACTTTTTTCTTTATAGTGTTCAGTACCTGCCTCTTCAGTGAAACACAGACACATTTGGATTGAAAGCAACAATAAGATGTGCCAGCAAAACAGCTATCAATCATGATGTTCTCCAACAGATCCACAAATTATTTGTTTTGTCTCAGTCAATTACTTTCCCATTCTTCTCAACATTCACTATATATTTCCATGCAAGTGTAGCACACCAACAGCCTTCATTATACTTAATCAATATAGTCTCTGGAGGGGAATGAAAGGGTTCCTAAGTGAGTGCAGAGCAACACTATTTTTTTAAATAAGTGTATGCAGTGGACAGATTTACAATATACTAAAGTAGGAGCCACCTGGAATGCTTTATTGTTTCTGACTGCAAGTCTTCCTGAGGTGTTGAACGCTGCGTTCAAGCACCGGCTCAGTATGAAAGTATTGGAATATTATTGTACAAGAACACCCCACTAGGAACTCAATTGGACCATAGTACATTAATTCTACATAATGAATTTCAAACGATACTGAAGGCAGCAGATCAGCCATGAGTGTAAACAGCATGAACCATCATGTGCACGGTAAGACAGAAATACATTTTAAATGTAACAGATCTAGATTTCAGGAGCAACACAGTAAATCGTGACAGGCATATAAATAGATTGTGTCAATATGCTGTTTTGTTTACATCTACTATTTATTTATACACTGTGACAGCATGTGGGGGAGTGGTGCACAACGGGAGAAACTTTAGGGCCACGTTGTGTTCCCCCCATCTTTCTTTTTACACGCTGCGTGACAGCGAAGACACCTGTCCTTCCTCACAGACTGGTATAAAAGACCAGCGCATATGACACTCATTGCAAAGTACCTTGCAGAAAATGAGTGGAGGGACGAACCAGCCTGAGAAAAACTATATACTGAATGAAGGAGCCTAGAGGAAAACAACTGACTGACTGGGCACCCAGATACCGACACTGCTTTGACTGAGAACCCCCCAGGACCACCGACACTGAACAACTACAGATATTGACACTGTCTGGCATCCACAAACGTCACTGCCTGACTGCAATACAGAGCTGTGACCCCAAACAGGCTCGGCTCACACCCCACGCTGTACTACACTTATCTATTTATCTATCTATCTATCTATCTATCTATCTATACTTTATGCCAAAGGAAACATGACAAATAATAATAAAGGTTACTTTGCATTTTCAGATCTAACACACATATCTGCTTGCACTGCAAGAAAGAAATTTGCATTAATTGCCTTGTCTGTGAAATGCAGTGAAGCAAAGACATAATTTATATAGCAACTCTGTGGGAAAATTTATGTTTTTTAACTTCAATCCAATATGGAAAGATTATACAGAGTATGGCAGAACTGAGAAATATCTTTAAACTGTCTCACATTAAGATTTGTCCTTATATGAAAGTTGTATCTAAAGTCTATTTACAGGAATCAAATGACCGAAAAAGACCAATGAGGTATCATCTGTTAGAATCAGAAAGTCTGTTTCTGCAGAGGGTGACTCAAACATGCAGAGCTCTCGAGTGGTGGCCCGAAGGCTGAATTTCAAGGTTGTGTAATGTTAACAAAACGGTCATAACCTAAAAATGTAAATATCCAGGCTGGAATTATGACCACAATGACCAAGGCTTTGGTGATTTTTCACATTCATTTTCAGTATTTGCACCTTATTTTCCGCTGTTCCATGAAAAACAAAAAGGTAATTACAGTCTTCCTTATCAGTTTGATACTGGTCTGCCAACCCCTTGAGATGCACATAAAAAGTTACATTACTAGTCTATTGAACTTCATAGGTTTTGTGAATATCAAGTACAATTAGGTTATTGATCTGTCAGACTCTCCCACACTAGAATGACCACTTGGATTGTGCACCTGACATCATAAACTACCTTGAATAGCCAGGGCAATGATGTAATGGCGCTTTGATGATTCCTCCGGCGGTCATCAATTATTAATAATTAGTCTATGTAAATTGGATTTGTCAAAGGCATGATATGATGTTGCTCAAAGGGGGAGGAGAACGATCCCAGCCCATACCAAAGACAGCTGCGGGGTTTCACGAGCTTGGGTGGTCGGGCTGGCATTTCTACTTCAAATGCATCACACACATCGAGTTGTTTGGAAAGGCACCAAGCAGTCCATCATATTCAGACGAGCGCTATGTTACAACTGCATCAGCCCAGGCAGTGCTGATAAGGGCCACCATATAAACACCTCCTGTATGCATTCATCAATCAAGGTTACACATCCCTCAGATAACAGACAATTAATTTGATAGGGCCATACAAATATCAAGGGACTAGGTGTAGCTGAATGGCTACAATAAGAAAGTTGCACCATTTTATGTATATTCTAAGGCATAAGATACGCAAAGAAATACTAGCTTAACTAAGTAACTATACCTTATGCTACATCCACAGAATACCAAGTCCTCGACAAGGTACTTCTGGACACTGAATAAAAGCATAAACACTCTGAAGCTCTAGAGAAATGTGGAGAGCATCTGAGGCAGCGTATAAAATCCAATTTCTGCAAAACAGGCCATTTTCTGTAGATTAGCAGTATCCACAGCTTACAGCTCTCCTCAAATGCCAGCTCAAAAGTAAGCATCAGTGTGGCATTTAGCCACATACTGTATGACTACACAATGGAGAGAAAACTAAATCCTCACAAACCTGAAAACGTTAGCAGGGCCGTAATGCGCCAGAAACACAGCAACATTCAAGCCGGCAACAATAAGCCCGGGGCTGAACATGTGCCGTTTTATTACAGGAGAAATAACCAGCTTCTTTTTTAGTGACAACAGTTCACCTGCTTAAGATATCTCAATGTGTTTCCTTCCATGTAAACCACTTAATCGTGTTTTGCTAGCTTTCTGCTTCTTACTGCAGACTGTAGACAACTTTTCTTGCATTTCCCATAGTAAGGATATATGTCAATCTCCTGCAATGACTTAATCTAAATGAACATCCACTTAGAAGAAGCCAGACAATGCTTTGCAAGTGTGTTCTGTAAAGTAAATTCTGAAATACGAATTACTAAGACTTTGCCAAAGGAATCTATATGTTTTCAGTGAGACTAAACTAAATTACTGAGGTTATATAGTAGTACTGTATTAGATTATACACATACAGGAAAGTAGAAATGTCTCACAAGGGACATGAAAATGAAAAATGGTGTTGTCCAACACCCACACCCCTCCCCGTCCCTATTTTATTTTATTTTTAACAAAAGAGATCACATTAATCAAAATTGGGGTAATTTAAGCATCTAAGACATATAGATATCACGAGTCACATGCAATCATTTAATAGGAAGCAAACTCCAAAGGAAACGGGGCAAATTCTATTTTAATTTTTAATTTTTAAACAATGTGTGGCATAATTGGGCCCAGTGAGAGAAGTTTATTTCTTTTAACAGTTGTCAGGAATGCCACATGAATAAAACTCATCTGTCACATCCTGCAGATTAACTTGTTTCTCACTAACAATAGTATTTTCTGCCAATTACTTTATTCATATACCCAGCTGTGATTCGGAATAAATCACCACATAGAAATTAGGCTAGGATAAAATCATACGGCAATCAGGCTTTTCCATAAAATTGCTAAAATATATTTTATTGAACTGTATTTCTTTGCCTTCAGTAGTGCTTTCGTAGAATGTATAAGACCACTAAATCTGATTTGGCTGTAATGGGAGTTTCAATGCACCGTACTCCGCTTCTGCTAAGGCGTACATTGGTGCAGAAGAGTTCAATTGAATACCTCGTGACTAATATTCATTCTTAACACCTGCTACCATACAATGCCTCTGCGAGTGGCAGAAACTCAGATACAAATTGTTAGAATAATGAGGAAATGAACAGCGATATACAAGATATTTCAGAGTGTCACTCAGTTATCAAAAGCATCCCAACGTGTTGTCTCCTTAGTGTGGAATCAAAAGCAACAACAGTAGAGATATCATGAGACACCTTAGTAGGAGTACAGACGTTGTGGGTTACAATTCCAACAAAACCCATTTGCAAACAGCTTCACGAACACGCTGGCACGAGATCAAGATGACTATTAAATGTTAAGCGGGCAGAAGGACTCTCTCTATTAGGGTTATGTTTCAAAGTGTAACGCATTTTGTTCAGCGGATTCTATTACCAGAAACTTCAATACCTACTTAATTGCTTTTCAAATTATAACATACCCGCCCTTCTCTTTGCTTTTATTTGGTTCAGCATGCTACCAAAGTTGCTCGGGGTCAGATAGATACCACCCTACCATTTAAGGCTTAATCCATGTATCTCTGACACCCCGAGACATACAAGAATGTTAAAGACAAGCTAGGGATCATGTCAAGTGAATAATCAATGACTGGACAGCAGCCTTCTCCACCGACAAATTCAGATTCTGATTTCATTACACTGACAGGCAAGGTAGGTCTAAATATAATCTGAGGAGGTTTTTATTTATTTTATATATAATATCATATTGCAGAACTAGGTAGAAATTAAAAGTGATCTGTTGTGTGTTGTCAGGTGTTATTACATAATGAAATGATATATAATTCGTTAGACTTTGGCTCTGTTCGAAAAGAAAATGAATGTGATTTTATTCACATAATTAAAATATTTTACTGGATTGTAAAGTGTCTGTAAAAATATGCTTATCTGAGGCAGTGAAATCTAAATATATCAACAGTTAAAAACAAAGGCAAAATAAAATACACGCAGATACACAATGAAAATGCTTTGATGGGACACATGTTTCTTAAAACAAAACGTCACAACAGCTCCATCCAAAGTGTGAAACTAATTTCTCGAGTCATAGTTTTTGTACAGGATTTTTTTATGTCAATGGAATGCATTTCCATAACTGTCATTGGTTTATTAGTTAACAGATTAAATGAATACATTTCCCCTTCAGTGATGGTATCATGTTAAATTCCTTTTTATTTTTTATGTTAGTGTTTGCTAAGCAGCAGTATTGTGAATATCTGCACCAAGAATAAACAGGTCACTTTCATAATTTATTTTCTCCATAACACCTGTCAAAGGAAGCTTTTTAAGATGTAACCGATTATTATACAGTGCCCTTTTTCTAATGAAACTGCTATTTTAACCTAATGCTTAAACATTGTCCTAATTAGCATGCCTCAGGTGAAGTACAGGTCAGAGGGACAGAGAGTTTGATGGCATGCCAAAATCCCTACAGCTGTTGACCATCCTAATAGCTTCAAAAGCCTCCAAACTGCTCCTTGGAGAGAGATTTCACCTTGTATCTTGCTCCTACATCTGTCTGCAGTGATAAAAGAATCCAATACTGGTCTGCAAGACTTTTGCATTTCCAACAAAAGCTGTCAAAGCAAAGACAGATAGAGATTTTTCTTCTCGTTGAAACGCAGATTTTACATGTATATCTAAATGACAACATTTTCTCCACACAAATTGTTGCCTAGTTACAGCTTAACAATGAGATCCCCTTCTCGCCTGATACGGATATAAGCTTATGGGAAACCAATATAGTGGTGTTGCCTTTGCAGTTTGTCTGGTTTAAAGTACTAAAGCAATGAGCATCTGTAGCTGGCCTGTCCACTGTCCTGTTAGAAATCCAGTCCTACTTTTCAATAGCACCAAAAGCTGTGATGGAGCGATGTCATCAAGTTAACATCAACCGGCCGGCACATTTGCATCTGTTTCACTTGTCTCAGGGTAGTCCCACTAAGAAAAAAAATAAAACTGGTCCGAGCAGCTGCCGTAGCCAGTTGCCGGTAATGTGTGAGAATCATTCAGGTTTATAGCTGTTCAGCAACCATTAATAGAAGACTTATATATTGACTGTTTAATACGGGTCTTTAAATAAATAAATATACACAAAACATATGATTGGGTGAATAATGGTACGGGTAAATACAGAAGTACACGTACTGTGGAAATCCCAGCCATAAAACACCAATTCAATTGCATTACTTTTCTTTGCCATAAAAGTAACTGGTAATAAAAGATTATACACAGCCCGCCTGCACAGATGAGGAAGAATGACAACTGGGATATTATGAATGCAAGAAGCAACTCACTACAAGAACAATTACTTAACCCAGAAACTCAGGACAGTTTCCTTATGGGTTTTTGCCACTGCTGTCAACAAAGGCTAACATTGAAAAGACTGATGCACACACTGGAAAGATAATGCATTGGACTGTATCCCACAGAGCGTTGGGTCCTGGTTGGAATCAAGGTCCCTAACTACATTAGTTTTTGGATGGCCACAGCAGATGCCCTGTCTCGACTCATTAAGCACAACCTGCTAAAGTTGATTAAGAGCACAGGCTTATTATCTGTTCAAAATATCTTCGACGGTAGCAGACCCAGATGATAGACAAGTCGGATGTATTAATATGTATTCTCTGTTCACCGGGTCCCAGTTAAGCAGTTAGGCGAAACAAACAAAACGAACACTTCAGCTTCTTGTATATGCAGACTTAGGAGCTCATCTGCCAACACATGTGAATAATTGACAGGAAGTCTTCCCATAAGGAATGTGGTTGTTGAGGGCAGGCATCTCTTGCTACTTCTCGGGAAATGGTATTGAGTTGAAAGCCCCAATTATTTGCCTCTTCTCTCCATAGCCACAGTATTTCTAATCATCACAAAAGATCATGAAGGGGTGCTTTTTAGAGGGTGATATTGCCTCTGCTCAGTGGGGTTCTCTAATTACTTCCCATTATTTAGAACCGCAATTATCGCTGAATCACTTCCAGGATGCCAGGATGTTACCTCTATGGACACCATAGAGAAAGAGTTTTGGAAATGAAGTGGTGAAACTTGTGGTGTGTTTTTCCCCCCACCGCTGTAACTAACCGATGTTATATGATGATAATAATACTCCACAGCTTTCGCCATGTGCTTCTTTGAAGGGTCACTGTGTGCATGGTAAACCAGTAATTTAGTCCACAACAATGCATTTCATCCAAGTACATCCATATATGATACCTACAGGTTTATGTAATTAAAGAGTAGTCACACAGTTTAATATAGCATACTAATAGATGTACAGGTTAGAGTACAAAGATGAGCAATGCTTTTTGAGCTGTAAAGTTGAAATACTGAACCTATATATGAAAATAGTGAGGCCTCAGACAAAACAAAATATGGCATGCCGCCAAAATGAAGGTTTAGTTGAGATATTCTTGCATATAATATTCAATGCTCCCCTGTTTTAATATTCCAAGCTTGAAGATTTCAATATTTAATGCTTACACACTTTAATATTTAATCTTAATATATTAATTATTTCAATTCTGTAACTTTCACCTCCACCTGTAGTGCTGCACCTGATGATTATAGTTCGAACTGAATGTATATATTAAAATGGCGGGATTTAAGTGGATTTCTTTGTGGGATTTTAGGGGACAGTGGAAGACGCAGGCATTGAAAAACATTTGTCTCTGGTAGTTTAACAACATACTCTATCTTTAACCAAACTGAATTAACTGAATTCTCAAGAGGTAAGCAATGCATATTTGTGATGCAAAAAACACAAAATCGAATTAAGTTGGTATTATTCCAATGGTTTAACCTGACAGTGGAATTACCAATTCTGTATGAAGAATCTGCAATCTGCATTTGTTTTGGCAAATTAAAATGAGAGTCAAGTTCCTAGTTATGATAAGGACAGGGCTGGAGATGTTTCAATTACAATGTAAACACTGTAGGTTTGGATTTATATTTCACAATGTTTTAATTTTCCACATAGATTTATTTTAAAAATGACATGTAAAATAAATGTGATGAAATCAAAAGCCTGTGAAACGAATTACTGAGCTCCCCAGTGACTCAGTTTTTTGTATATTCTCAGATATGTATGAAATTTATTATCCCAGCATTCCTTTCCCCCCATATTTAAGAAAGGAATCGAAGTAGAAACTCTGCAGTGCACCAATACAGCACATCAAATGATAAGTGGGTTACAATGTCAACTCCTGCTCTGACTGGTAACCATTATCATCACTCTTTTTAAACGATGAAGGATAGCCAAGATTCTTTAAAGACACAGGACTGACAGCACGAACATGAAACCTTGGATTCATCCCTAGGTCAGATACAATGGAGGATGGTTTCTGTATGCCCTGAATACTTCTCTGCTACTGTGCTTTAAATCCGGCCCAAAGAGACAAATCATCTCCCTGAATTATAATTTATTCTATGTGATCATTCAGTTTATGGACTGGCCCAGGGAAATTAAGTGGTTATCACATGTATTAATGGCATTGAGTGAATTGTGGGAAACTATTTGTTACGGTTGTGTCTTTACTGAGGGGGGGCGGGGACGGACACTTTCAGTTCTAGAATGGCCTTCATACGTCAATAACAATGAGTTTCTGGTCCAGCTTCTCAGAGATCAATAAACTGTAAAAGAGCAGTATTTAGTTTATTTTTGTATCAAAATTAACCTCTAGGCATTATCTTAGGATACTGCCGTTATTGGCCAAAGGTTGTGGTCAGACACAGACCCTGTTACTTTGTTAGTATTAAGTGTGACAGTTCTCCAATCTCAAGATCCCCTTGCTGGAGGGGAAGACTTATTTTTGTTGGGCCCTGGGAAGAATATGCCATCTTTTATTTTTATGTTAATGCAAATGATTTTCTAGAGATTGACTGACCTGCAAAATCATCGACGGAGCTTGCGGAGAACCCTAATGCATAGCCTGTAGTTTACATGGAAGCAGAGGTCTTATTTCCAGCGCTAATGATCTCCTTGTCTTTATTCAATGCATCTCATGTCATGTGATAGGCTACAAAACTATTGGTGTCACCCAAATAGGGCAGAAGACAGATTATTTATTTTTTTAGCAATTATCCACAACTGTTGAAAAAAAGGGACGATTTTATATACAAACATTTATAGACAGTACGTCAAGGAATTATTCAATTACTCAACAAACCCAAACGTCCAAACGTTCCTATTGTATAAAGCCGCATGATTCTGTAATTCAATTTTTGGAAACAATTATTGTCAATAAACACTAAACTTTTTGTTTATAGTTTAGATTATGGTTTAGATTTTAGCAAAAACAACCATTGATGATTAAATGACTCATAATCATGTGAGATTGTGTTAAAACACTTCTGTCCTCACTCTTGATGTTAAAAAATGTGAGGTACATGTCGCTGAAACACTTCTTACAGCTTGGTATGCACATTTCTGGATTTCCGTTAATTCAACCATTTTGACAATCTTGGTTGTGATCCGAAATGTGATTTGTTTCCTCCCAATTTCACCATTCTGTCAGAATCCCATTAAATACAGATGTTCATTTAACGAAGAAGTTGTCAAGATAAATATTTCATTTGTATGCACTCAAAGTAAAATTGCAGTGTGCCAATCAACATTTATTATGAGTGACATACAGAATAGCCAAGGTCTCAATATTGCTGACAAACATGCATTTTGTTGAAAATTAACAAAAAATATCAATTTTACAGCACCATAGATTGGTTGTTATTACAGAGCCCTTACCAATTGAATTGAGCACGACCAAACATAGTGGAAAATGCAGGTTTCCTAATCTATCAACTAATCATTTAAAAACTGTGATGATACTTGCAGCTGCATGCCTTCTTTATTGTCATTCATAATTTCTCACTTACTCAATGAGCATCACAATTAGAGGCCATCAGTTGTATTTGTATTGATTAACCATAAACATCCAAATATAAATGCATTTTCTCAATTAATTAATACAAAAATACAGTAATGAAGAGATTGAGAAAAGAGTGAGTAGTCAACAACAGTTTCCTTCAGTGTGACTTTATTTTTCCTTGGAAAAATGCTGAAATAACACAAACAGGGTCGGGGTACTAAAAAAGTTCATAAAATGGATATTCACCTGACTTCAAAGTGGTTGCTTAGTGGATCATCTGCTTATGAAAATCCATGACAAATGCTACCAAAAAATGTAATAGTTCATCTCCCATCAGAGGAAAAGAAAATCCTTACATGATCAGTGGCAGTAGGTCTAAGTGGGACTGAATACCAACCCCCCCACCTCCCCGACCTGTGAAACCCCCCACATAAATATGACAGCAGACACTAAATGGCACAGCAAAATTATATCTTAAAAACATGAAAAGCAATGTGTATACATTTGGCCTGAAGTAAAGACAAGGTATCAGATTACATCTATAATTATATTACACTTGTCTGTGACAGAACAAAAAGAAGCTTCGCGAACCTAAAGCATTTGAAACTGCTGCTCAGCGGTTCAGTCAAAATGCTTTGAGCTCGTTCTGTAATGCCATTTTATTTGCATCATGTCAAACTTTGCCTCCTGCTGCTACTTTCTAAAATAGTTATTTTCTCCCCATTATACACTTAAGAATAGATGAATGAAAATATTCAGCTCCTTAATATGTATCATAAATTCCTCCATTTATGATCAGCTTATCACAGGAATACATGCAGTCGAGGCTTAACATTTCCAGAATGTATTTTTACCCAACAGAGGACTGACGTTTAACTCTATGCCAGAGCAATCTACACTGGCAACTTTCTAAAGACTTTAGCAAGCATTCTTAATTTGAGAAGAAGATATCTGTCCATCATACAACTGTTTGATCATGTTGTGTCTCTTTAGTGCCTCGTCTGTCCTGGCTTTAAAAGTTAGTGTACAAATATGTTAATTTCTGGGCTTACTTCAGTGGCTTTCACGATACGTGCTTAGTAAGCAGACAGGACATTGCATTACACATGGCCTAGCAGCCTATACACCTGTGCATTACTATCAAATACATATGGGCATAAACATAACAAAAACAGACAGAAAGAAGACTGCGATGAAATATTGAAAATAAAGGTTCTAATTTTACTGGAGACTGTAACCCTAACCTGAACCAGAATGTAACACTAATTTGATCACTAAATATAATTTAATTTGGTTACTAACCTTAATTAATTTGAAAAATTAGGCCACAGTCTAAAATAATACTGTTTAATTAAAGAAAATATTACTGCAAGACCCGTCCTATCCACTGTATCCTTAATTTCACCATCATTAAATATTTCCTAAATCTCCAAATTACATAGTATTTCTAATGCGCAATCATAATCCTTGATACTGCAAAGTTATAAACTGGGACTTGAAACGTTACCCAGTGTTTCCCAACCAGCGTGCCATCAGGCATGAACAGGTGTGCCACAGAACTATGGAAACGTCAAACATGATAAAAAATTAATAAAGTAATACATTCATTAATAAGATTAAACATCTAATGCACTTAAACTTAATAAGTTGCAGGCAGAACTAAATAATTCTGCTAGAAAAAAGCACTCCATTTCTCATGGAAAACAAACGTTGCATTTAATGTTTATAATAGTGTGGATGGGAGGGGTTGGTGTGCTGCACAAAATTGTAATCTATACAGGTATATCTTGGGCTAGAAAAGGTTGGGGAACACTGGTCTAGCATAACAGATAAGGCTCAGAGTAATTAAAAATAAGATCATCTGCTTCACTGGCTACATATTTGGCTTACTTTCAGATTCAAATTAAAATATTTAACACTGGTTCATAACAGCAAATAATAATAAACAGTCTAGACCTGGACCCCGTGACCCTACGTCAGCAGGCAGCCTGTGTACTGTGGTGACTGTGGGGAATTGATTTGTTAGTATTTGTAAGTTTGGGAAATTATATTTGCACAGCATTGTCCGGTGTTTGCTAGCTTGTAGTAAACGGGTCCCGGTGTCAGATACCGTTTTTGATTAATTAACAAAACGATGCATCCGGAATTGAAAGTCAGGTTATTCTTATTAATTCCCATATCTGTTCATGGATCCTGGTTAACTTATTGCTCTCTGCGTTTAATCACACACAGCGCATCCTATCGCAGCGCAGTCAGACAGGGTGCTCTGGTGATAACCAGTAATAGGTACTAACAAGACGCCAAGGTTGACCAGCTGGTCTCTGCTGAACTGACAGAAGGCCATGGAGAGTTTCCCGTTGTAGGATTAATAATAGGTGCAACGGTGCAGTGAAAGCTATTTAATTCCTTAATCTGTTCTTTTCAATTATTTCTAGGTTACTTAGCCAATTTGTATTTATTTTCATTAATAATAATAGTTTTTGATCATTTTTTCTATATGAGTGCAGCCATTCCAATCCACTGACACTAAAATAGGTGGCTCATGATACTAAAATAGGTGGCTCAGCAGATACAATCTCGGCAGCACAGGTTATTCAAAGGGACTTAGATAATATTCAGTTGTGGGCCGACACCTGGCAGATGAAATTCAATGTGGACAAGTGCAAGGTATAACATGCAGGTAACAGAAATGTCCACTATAATTACACTATGGGAGGAATAGATCTAGATGAAGTATCGCATGAGAAAGACCTAGGAGTCTATGTGGACTCCTCACTTTCTCCATCCAAACAATGTGGGGAAACAATAAAAAAGGCAAACAGAATGTTAGGGTATATTGTCAAAAGTGTAGATTTTAAAACAAGGTCAGTGATGTTCAGACTGTACAATGCACTAGTTAGAGCTCATCTGGATACTGTGGACAGTTCTGGGCTCCACACTTCAAGAAAGATATCGCTGCTGTAGAGGCAGTTCAGAGGAGAGCAACCAGACTTATTCCAGGTCTGAAGGGAAAGTCCTACTCAGAGAGACTGAGGGAACTGAACCTTTTCACCCTGGAACAGAGGAGACTACGTGGGGACTTGATCCAAGTCTTCAAAAACAGTAAGGCATCGACCACATCAAACCAGAGCAGCTTTTCCAGATCAGCAGGGACACACGCACCCAGGGACACAAATGGAAATTGGGCTTCAAGGCATTCAAGACAGAAAACAGGAGACACTTCTTCACACAGAGAGTCGTCACAATCTGAACAAACTCCCCAGCGATGTGGTTGAAGCTGAACATTTGGGAACATTTAAAAGTAGACTGGATAGGATGCTTGGATCACTTAGTTATTAATTGTAAACTGTTATTATATTCTCTCCAATCCTTATTCAGCCTGAAAACGCCTATGTCAATGTATGGTTTTAAGCAGAATCTATACTGATATCAGAATCCATCAAATTTCTACAGAATGTGTTTATGGTTTCTTGAACAGTAACAGTAAATGGAAAATATTTTGGTTTTCATTTAAATTGTAATTGAAATAGATAAGACATAATTAAGTTGTTTATTCGGGTGTTCTTATTCCACAGCGCATGCAACCTAATAAGGTTATAAGGAAATGCAAGCATATATTCTTTCATTTTCATTTTATAATTTTTTGTTCAAATATACATATTGTACTTTTAACAATAGTATTTCAATCTAAGAAACAAAAAAATGATGTGTTTTCTTTCTTTCTTTGTAGCTATCTGATGTGATTCACTGTGCAAATTGACTCACCTGTGTGCCCTGGAGGCTATTGAAAACTAGATGCAACATCTCTAATGGACGGATTTACTAAGTGTTTGCTCCAGTGCATAGATGAGGTCTCATTTGCCCAATGAGCTTACATTTGTATTTTGAAAACAAGCTTTCTGAAAACACATTTTAGTATTGTTCTATTTTTTTCTGACCAAATCAAAATCTTTACCCCCCCTTACCCACCAATCACAAATTACAATTCCACTGCCTGATAGCAGCTTTTTGTCTGACAGAGAATCCTTTCTTCTAACTAATGAACCAGTTATCAAGTGCATATAGATCTTTCACATCGCTTTGTACATGGGCAAAAAAATGCTAATTGCTTTTCTTTAAACAGTAGTTTTACTTTGAGAAGAAATTCCTTTTTACATTTTACAGCCTTAAAAATATCCCTGCCAGCTATGTGGAGAATCATCACATAGCTATACATATATATTTTATCACTGCCTGGACCTGGACCTGTCTCAAGCTCACCTCTGACAATTTGAACTCTTAAAAAGCAGTTGAAACGATTTCCCTGAAAGTCTATTTTTAGTCACCAATGTTCCTAACAGAAAAAGTTTAATTTTGTATGGTTCAAGTGCCTTCTTAAAAATGGACAGCTCCACTGGGAGAGGAAAGAAGATAATAAACACAAGTGAAGACTAAAACATTTTGCCCTCCAATGATCCAAGTTATAGAGGCAATGCAATACATAATAATCCAATTACATGGAGTGATGATCTTATTAATTAAAGCACGCACTATGGTTACAACATTCAGGGTATGGGTTCATCGTTGGGCTTAACCTTGGGAAGTTTTTTGTCTGCATATTTCAGGTGTCACAGAGGAGCTCAGATGTTAGTCACTGATTTCCTTTGATGTGCTGACAGTCGGTGATGAATATTTGATAAAATCCATAGTGAAATAGATCATCATAGCCATTATTATGATCTGTCTCTGAGAGCCCCATTGACCCTTGTTCTTATTTCTTCATTTTATTGTATTTAAAATATCAGTGTTTCAACTACTCACATTTTTTCCCAGATACTTGGAAAATCTACTTGGTAGATCCTCTCTTTACCATCATCTGTTGTCCCATAAGTAGGGCCTTGCGTTTTACATGACTCAAATACAGTTTAAAATGTCAGGTCATGTAAAGTCAAGTCTACCCATAAGGTCAATAAGAGGGGCTGGCCCTTACATTACTACTGAACATTAAAATACGTATTCCTCAGTAGAGGTAAATGCCATTGTTCTCAGGTTAGCCAAATTACCTTGATGTGCAGCA
Source organism: Amia ocellicauda (assembly GCF_036373705.1). Lineage (NCBI taxonomy): Eukaryota > Metazoa > Chordata > Actinopteri > Amiiformes > Amiidae > Amia > Amia ocellicauda. Next base: position 6,253,378 of record NC_089852.1, read on the forward strand.
GATTTCAAAACTATAATTGTTGTCTTCACTTTGATTCAAATTAGGTGTGGAAATGTCAAATAATTAGATATGTATGTATTTTATAGCCATATTCTTGGATTATTTGAATATTCTACCTATATTAAAAAGGAACAGTTCTTCAAATTCAAGTTCTTCATATCTGACACTTGTGGAGATTATAATACAGAATATAAATTCACAATAGGACGTCAAATGATCCTTTAAACCTGAACAGTACAAAAAACTAAACACAACAAACTGCTTGCTGTATATAACATAAAACAGAGATGTCCCTGTAAATGTTGTGTAAAGTTGAGTAGCAAATATGTAAATAAAACAAATCTGCTAGCTTTTGAAAGGAGTTCCTATCCTCATCAGTGCCTATACAGTGCCTTGTGAAAGTATTCAACCCCCTTGGCATTTTTCCTATTTTAATGCATTACAACCTGTAATTTAAACAGATTTTTATTTGGATTTCATGTAATGGACATACACAAAATAGTCCAAATTGGTGAAGTGAAATGAAAAAAAGAACTTGTTTTAACAAATTCTACAAAATAAAAAACGGTGCATGCATATGTATTCACCCCCGTTGCTATGAAGCCCCTAAATAAGATCTGGTGCAACCAATTACATTCAGGAGTCACATAATTAGTTAAATAAAGTCCACCTTTGTGCAATCTAAGTATCACAAGATCTGTCACATGATCTCAGTATATATATACACCTGTTCTGAAAGGACTCAGAGTCTGCAACACCACTGAGCAAGGGGCACCACCAAGCAAGGGGCACCATGAAGACCAAGGAGCACCATGAAGACCAAGGAGCGCTCCAAGCAGGTCAGGGACAAAGTTTTGGAGAAGTACAGATCAGAGTTGGGTTATAAAAAAATACCCGAAACTTTGAACATTCCACGGAGCACCATTAAATCCATTATTTAAAAATGGAAAGAATATGGCACCACAACAAACCTGCGAAGAGAGGGCTGCCCACCAAAACTCACAGACCAGGCAAGGAGGGCATTAATCAGACAGGCAACAAAGAGACCAAAGATAACCCTGAAGGAGCTGCAAAGCTCCACAGCGGAGATTGGAGTATCTGTCCATAGGACCACTTTAAGCCATACACTCCACAGAGCTGGGCTTTACGGAAGAGTGGCCAGAAGAAAAACATTGCTTTAAGAAACAAATAAACAAACACGTTTGCTGTTCACCAAAGACTCCCCAAACCTATGAAAGAAGGTACTCTGGTCAGATGAAACTAAAATTGAGCATTTCGGCCATCAAGAAAAACATTTTAAAAAAAGTCTGGCGCAAACCCAACACCTCTCATCACCCCGAGAACACCATCCCCACAGTGAAGCATGGTGGTGGCAGCATCATGCTGTGGGGATGTTTTCCATCGTTAGAGGCTGGGAAACTGGTCAGAATTTAAGGAATGATGGATGGTGCTAAATACAGGGAAATTCCTGAGGGAAACCTGTTTCAGTCTTCCAGAGATTTGAGACTGGGACGGAGGTTCACCTTCTAGCAGGACAATGACTCTAAGCAACAGTTGAATGGTTTAAGGGGAAATATTTAAATGTCTTGGAATGGCCCAGTCAAAGCCCAGACCTCAATCCAATTGAGAATCTGTGGTATGACTTAAAGATTGCTGTACACCAGCAGAACCCAAATTGAAGGAGCTGGAGCAGTTTTGCCTTGAAGAATGGGCAAAAATCCCAGTGGCTAGATGTGCCAAGCTTATAGAGACGTACCCCAAGAGACTTGCAGCTGTTAATCGCTGCAAAAGGTGGCTCTACAAAGTATTGACTTTGGGGGGTGAACAGTTATGCACGCTCACGTTTTCTGTATTTTTGTCTTATTTCTTGTTTGTTTCACAATAACAAATATTTTGCATCTTCAAAGTGGTAGGCATGTTCTGTAAATCAAATTATATAAACCCCCAAAACATCCATTTTAATTCCAGGTTGTAAGGCAACAAAATGAAAAATGGAAGGAAAGGAAAAATTAAAAGGGGGGTGAATACTTTCGCAAGGCACTGTAGAAAAGTTTTTATTTAATATTGTATTGACAATGTATCACTGTGGATAAATTATTATTTAAAATGATCAACATTTTTAGTTAACTTCAATGGTGTATTATTCATGTTATGTTTGCAACAGTTGCAGCCATTGTATAATATTCAAACAAACTTATTCATTCCAACTATGTCCTTGCATTATTTCTTTGAAGATCATATTATCTAATCCATCACTGCTTATATTATTTATTATTATGTATTTGCTTGGCACCTTTATCCAGGGAGACTCACAGGGTTAAATCTCTGTCTCTGTCTGGTATGTTGTATAAGAAAAGAAGCTGTCAGCAATTGTCTTCTTTGTCTTTGTTATGAGCATACTCTCTTTATGTCGTTGTCATTGCTATAAAATGACAACTGATTAAGTGAGCTCAGTTGTCATTCTGAAGATTCATGTCATTTGTTTGATTTCCTGTTTATCTTTCTTTGCTCTACGTGTTTCTGTAGAACACATGAAGTCTATTTTCAGGGGTAAAATAGAAACAACAGCATTTAAGCCTGAAGTGAGCTTTAAGAATACAATTTCAAAAGAGGGTTTGACAAAAAGCTTAACTGGAACTTTCCCTTTTAATACATCTCCTTTAGTCAAGCTGCATCAAAGTTTATAAACCAGTAGAATACTTTACATCATAGAAGGAGATCAATAGATGCTCGACATCAGACTGCTTTATGGATTTGGAAAAGGTAATTCTTGTCTAATCCACCTTTTAGAGCTTCCTTGATTAAGAAGTAGTACAAATGCATACCAATTAAACGTATGATCATTAAAATAAATAGACGGGATTTAATCAAGTTCCTCATCAAAAATTAGGCAAGAAAGCTACAGGAGTAGAGACACTTGTGCAGATGGAACTGGCCAAGATCTAGAAGAAGGCGTAGTAATAAGGGGTGTGAAATTGCAAATTGGGATGAAGTAATCCGTGGAGTAGCACTGCGATCTGTTTTACGTCTTCTGCCTCTATGACTTACATCAATGATTGAGATTATGGTTTAATCAGTAAACTACAAGGGAGTTATAAAAATATGTAAATAGTATTCAGGGCTGGGCAGACAGTCAGCTATAATTGAATTTATACAAGTGTAGAGTATTATAAGCAAACAGTAAGAATGTCCATTATAAATATCAGAAGAAGCGACCTTTGAAAAGGTGTGTATCTTCCTCTAGACTAGGGGTTCCCACATCGGTCCTGGAGGACCCCCTGCCTTGCTGGTTTTTGTTCCAACCGAGCTCTTAATTATATAATTGAGCATTATATTGCATTGTTAGTTCAAGTAAGGAATCAATTAAGCAATTAAGATCTCAGTTGAAACAAAAACCAGCAAGACAGGGGGTCCTCCAGGACCGGTTTGGGAGCCCCTGGTCTAGACAATGCAGGAAGCACTAAAAAAGGCAAAAATAATATAAGATATATAGTTCAAAATAAAGAATTGAAATCGGAATGTGTTATGCTAAAGTTGTACAATGCAACAGTTAGACACCATTGTTGGTCTAGCTATTAATACCACTTAACTTTATAGTACTCTGTTACACAATATGAACAAGTGCAGTCTCTAAATTAGACGAGTTTTGCTCCTGTTATGTCTGGAGAAGAAACCTGCAGGAAGCAACATTTGGTCCTGTCAGGCTTTCATGTTATATTTTATTTGAAATATTTTTAGTGCATGTCAAATGGATAAAAATAATAAGCTAATGTTTTCTCACTACATCAATATGCTTCATCAATATTATTCTGACATGCCGTGCAAAGCATTTTTGGCAAATAATCTTTCCCTGTGCTGAGTTTTCCTCAATGAGCCTGAGGCATTATAGACCATAGTTATTTACTGTTGACAGCAAAGAGGGGGTCATATTAAGTATTAAACAAAATGCACCACGAAGAGGATCATAATATTAAACAAAGTCATTATTCAGGAAACATGTTGAGAAACAACACTTATTATACGGAGTTGTGTCCTAGTGGACAAGTTCATAAAGGTCTCCACATTTCATTATGCATTATTACAAATGCAGAAAAAGGCAATTAAAATGTTTCAAAATGTTAATGTTAATAAAGTTAACCTGGAGATCATGTTTTACTGAAGATTTGGTGCAGAAATGTGTTATTCATGTGCAATGCATTCATTTAGAGAATTAAAAACACAGTTTCAGTAGGTTTTCAGCAGATATTAATTTATTTTAAATTAGTAATTTGTGCTAAAGGTAAAAAAAAAAAAAACATCAACTATGCATGTAATAAAAATAAAATTTGTATGTATTATTTTTTATCTCATTATTATTATTTTAACATCATGATAAAATAACCCTAATATATTGCAAATAACTGTTTAATTATGAAAAAAACAGCACCTTGTGTCTTCATATGAATTCATGTCTCTGTGTTTAGTTGTTGTCAACGCTGTCCTTCTAAATCGTTTAATGTGAATTTGCAATAACAGGAAAAAGTGTGGTTTCAAATTGCAGAATCACAAATATGCAAATACATATTGTGACATTGTAATCAATAATATTATTCTTAATGTGGATTCCTTAGTTATATGAGGTTATTTCATAAGGAAGGGGTTACAAAGGGGTTAAAAAACAACATACTAAAATTATAACTATTATTTAATAGCTTAATACAGTTTTGGTGTTTTTATTATGACCACATTTTGTAAACCCTACACCCCCACAGCCAGGTTGATAGTTCATAAACGGCCGCCCCACTCCTGGCCTGGTCGAGACCCTGCGCTTTTAATGTCTAGTTCTTAATGGCCCTGTTCTTAGCTATAGAATTACTTTTTTTTAATTTTGCCCCATACATTGGCATCCCAGCGGTCTACTAAGGCCCTCATTGGATCATGGAGAGGAATAAAAGTATCAGACTGAATAAGTTAAATAGATTGATGACAGGATTTCCATCACTTTAAACTATCAAGACCTGAAGGCATTCCTCTTAATCTGGATCTCACAGTAGCATTAATAATTGAAATGCAGACGTGTTAAAAGTTCACTCAGATTTTAATGGAGACTATTAGTGATTAGTGCTTTTATTTAGTGGAAATACAGTCATGCATACTCGCTCTGCAACTACTACAACTACAACTGTTATTACTTCTACTGCAAGACTGAGACTTTTCTTTGCATTTAATTACTTCAATTACTGTACATTTTTCACAGGGAAAGAATACACCACAAATGAATACTTCTAATAGTGCAGCGTATGCTAAATGAAAAGGTAACTGTTTACTGTGCTTTCCACCACCACCACTGACAAGCTAATTAAAGAGTAGCAATCAGAGCAGAGCTCACACAGATAACACAAACAGCAGGATGGGGGATTAGAGGACTCTGTTCTGATTAAGTAAGTACAGTAATAACCTCTCTCACAGAGCACGGGCCATGACACCTACCCTCATATACGAGTATTCCTCCTCACGATACGTCTTCGATTGGGCAACGATACCAGTGTTGCTTTTGAAAACGGTGGTTCATATCTTATTATCTTCTGTTTATATCTGTGTGTGCCTCCAAATATTATCTTGAACTTATGACAAAGAAAACAGAGATTGATACTGAGGTTTGTTTTGCTTAATTGCAGTGTTGTGAATGCAATGTTTTTTCATCTGTGCTTCTGATAACAGAACATAGGCAATCTTTAACGTGACTTTGCATTTTCACTTTAACACTTACTGCCATTGTTTATTAGCAAGTGCTATTCCATCTAATTACAATTGATTATAAACAAGCAAAGTCTAGCAATGACGCTTCTTATTCATAGTTGTTATTATGATACACTGTTGTTATTATTAACCTGCACTGTTTGAGGAGTGGAATATTTGCTATTTAGTATTATTGTTATTGTTAATATTGTAATCATCATCAAGATATGTGCTAGTAGATATGTCTTTTAAATAGCACAACTTATTATTCTTACTACAGATTTGTAACTGCAAACAACACTTTTTGCCATATTATTTTAAATTTAATTAACAGACTTCCTTAACCAGGGTTACAGTTTCACGATTAATCATACAGTAACGGCAGCTACAATATAGCAGGTTATAATTGAACTAAAGTGTGCACATTCCAGTCATGGTGTTTATGGACTGATGGACATGTTTATTAAACCAGTCCTTAATGTTTTAGAGGGAAACCCAGACCTGCTGTATTTATTTAGTCATTCATTTAACTTGTAAATGGGCACACATTAACTAAATCGTGTTCGTACTGATTGTTTCTGAGGGGCTGTTAAACAACAGACCTGCAAACCGTCCACAGGAAAACAGACTGAAAACATCATCCGATTGTTCATAAAATATTAATAATATCGTCTGCTACCGATCCGATTATTATCCTTCAGTTTATTGTTAACTAGTCACGGCACTGCACCAGTCCTGTGAAATCCGTGTTCGGCAAGTTTTTAATACACTCGGATATAAGCTGTAAGCAGTCATTGTTTCTGTATGTGGATTTCACTACATGCTGCTAATAAAACTGTAATTTCTTTGTGATCGCACACGGTACTTGAGATATATCTTCCAACATAATGTATCTGATCTCTTCCCTGTCTGTCTACAAGTCAAGCGCACACCTCCACTTCTGAAAGCGAAGTATTTCCTTAGTTGGCGTGACGGACGCTTACAGACACGTCTGGCAGCAGATAGTTAACCGTCCACAAAACCAGATGCTTAAGCCAGTGGAAACACCCGTTTTAGCGTCCGGGACTGGATGTGTCTGGACGCATCCGCCAGTGGAAATGGGGCATTATTGAATTCAGCTTTGCACTGCACACGGATGGGAGAGAGAGGGAACTACGATTAACAAGTGCACAGTGAAAACAAAGTATCAATAACTAAATAACTGAAAGTGATGAATATGTAAATTTCAATTGGGCTGAGAACAGGTGAGTAACTGCATCAGCAAAAAAGTCAAGTTTAAAAGGATGGGTTTCGAATGTAACCACGGTTATCTGAAAAAAGAGAATACTACCCAATGGGGGATGGGACATTGCTCATTACCATGGGAACGTATAAACTTATTATATATATAATACTTTCATGGGTTTCTGTGGTAACAGCAATACCCCATTCTCCATTGGGTAGTATTCTCAACTCAAAACATAACCGAGCTGTTGGATGGAAACCTGGAACACTGCTCCGCCCAGTCTTCACACGACTCCACAGTCTCCCTAAGGGCACTCTGTTCTCCACATATCTATTATGCAGTGGTGTCAAGTCTTTGGTTAGTACTTGCCAAAAGGGGTAAGCCCTATAATGAGTCTACAACACTAAATCTGCTAAAGCTGTACAAACAGAGCTTCAAGACTAATTTGAAGGAATTACGTATTTGTAACGCAGTTAGGATGCTTTAAACTCAGCTTGTTAAGCCCTTAAACAGGACTAAGACTACGATTCCATGCCCAAAATTTCTTAACACCTTATCCCCTTAATGTGGCTAATTGAGCTGTATTAATTGATTGTACAGTGGACAATTGTCTGTCTGGGGCCACATTGACACCATTAAATGAATTCAATCTTGGTCAACAAAGCAAATATATCTCAGTCTGCCAGTTTTATCTCACTTCAGTGTTGCATACAGAAAATGGCCAAACTGACCAGAGACTGATTATACTGTTATGGTTTGAAATTGTTCTGACATATCCCAAAATATTCATGCATGTAAAATAGGACTGGAAAGGTTAAAGGATTTGTGTGTGTTATTTTTCAATTTGAAAACTAAATGATGCTGTAGAATTCTCACATTGACTTTCCAGAACAGTTCAGATGTTCAGTAGCTATTTATGTATTTATTAATTTGTATTATTATGTATTTTTTAATTATATAAACCCTGAAGATTCAAATAATTTAGTTTTCAGAGGAGTCTGTGAAAAATATGAAAAAAAAACACACAAAAAACATGCTTAAGGCTTACATTTAATAGTCTCAAACTGACTGCCAATTGCAGTATTTGACCTATGTATACAGTTGGCATGTGCTCATTAAAAATTGTAATTATACTATAGCATTGTATTTCTTGATTACATTCATATAACTGCATCTTCCCGAGACCACCAGAGAACAGGGATGAATAGTTGTATAAAAAGTAAATCAGTACATTTGGATTATAGAAGAAGAAGAGAAAAAAAACAACTCCATTATCTCTCATTGCAGCAGGGGAGGTGTCAGAGAATACATTTATTTAATGTGGCAATTTAATAAAAAAAAAAGGCATTATGAAATTTATGAATACAGTAATTTTCTCTTTATCACATGTTAATAATTGTCAACTTAATGAATATCTACGCCCAAAGTGCTTTGGTTCCTCCCAATATTTGCAGCCATTTATTTAAAGAGCCATTTATCTTACAACCATCATTCTCTTGCACATTAAAAACTTCCTAGTTTAGAAATGAAATATAGTTGGTTGACTTCAAGTCCCTATCAGCAAGCATTATAAATGGTTCCTCATAATGCGTCCCTGACACAGAATATTTTTTCCACCCCTTGAATACATACAATTACAACAGAGTGTGAACACTGCAAAGGAAAGGAATTTGTAGACTCAAACAAAAACCACGATTCTCAATTCAGTTCTAGAGATTATTAAAAATGAGCCTGGTGCTCAGATCTCATTTTCTATTAAACACACAGGTAACCTAAGTTAGAACCGGGTTAACACTATAAAAGTGTCTTCTTATTTTCATCCTCTCTGTCACCCACATGCTACAATGCAAAGAAAACCTTGCTTAAACCATAAGAAGCAGCCCAGATTATAAATGTGAACAGTCACTTGGGTCAGAAAGAAACAAACTGTTAAGCACCTCCTACCAAAATTTGGAAGTTGTAAAGCTGAATTTCTCTACTTTTCTCTCCAATCATCAGCCCCCAGGGAAGGGAAATGTCTTGCCAAAACATTTAATGAACTCAGAATGGTAGTTTCAGATAGTGATTTACTTTCTCCTTCAGTCAATAATAAAGACACCTAAAGGTTTACAGCTATTAATTAGTTTTATAGTTTCATTGGCCAACGGAAGCATTTATGAGTAAGCTTAGGTACTAAAGCACCACAGCTCTGTAATTGTGCCAATAACACATTTTGACATATTTTTTATATAAACTCACACACATAAACAGATTGATTCAGCAGGAATGGAGAAAGGTTGCAGTGGATTTATTCAGTGGAAAATAATGTAATAGGTTATAATACTTTTAATAGTACTACTAGGGCATAGAATATCTATATTTTTCCAGGCAGTTACCAAGATTGTACTGAACTAGAAACCTACTGTAAGTAAGTATATTTTAAGCATGCAGAATTCTTTAAATGGTTCCTTCTGTTATTACTTCAAAAGAACCAAGGTTTTTTTCATATCGTGTGGAAGCTTAAACTAAATGCTTTCTCAGACACTCATTTTGTTTATACATTTGGTTAGGCCACTAATTATCTCGACATTTGTTTTTGTTTTTCCTTCTACTGTCCATTTTGAGAATCAACAAATCCCGTCTTGGCAAGACAAATGATAAGAGTAATTACGTTCCCCTACCTGAATCATTTGTTCTGTAAGGCATCTCAGACTTTCAGCAAGGACAGAAAACTAAACTAATGATAGACATTAGTTTACATACATGAATTAAAATCTTTGCAAAGGGGTAAATAAAACAAGGACATTGTTTTTCTTTCATGATTCCTCCTCTCCCCTCGCCCCGCCACTTCATGTCTTGAAATACCGCAAAGACTGCACAATTATCATATTTCTGTTCAGTTAAACTAACCTTAAATTGACATTTCTCACTGACGAAATATCTTTCCCAACCAATTTACGGCCATTCACTCTATTTCACGGATATTTTCTGTCAATTCCATCGTGTTGCATTTGCTCCACATAAATCGAAAAGACAATGAGAACTATTTCCTCTGATTTTCAACACTTTTTAAATAGCCTACTCTCAACCCAGCACCACTTAATACAAATTTTGGTCACCTATGTCTCTGCCAGCCTGTCCACACTCTGTCACAATGGGATTTGGTCTATTATGGCATGTTTAATTACTGCCGCTGTTGTTCTTGATATCACACAAGATTTAGGCTGGCAGCAAGGGGTGCCGCCATCTATTTCCCCATGCTGTGCGAGGTAATGCTATACAAGCTAATGAAACTGAAGTTTATTGATTCTGTGCGCTTAATTAAAATAAAAGTCTAGAGTGAATAAATGTTTTCACTTACTGCTGGTTATGTCTTCCTTGGAAGGAGACCTTTAAATTACACCCTTACTTTTAAACCCCTCTCACACTGATGCCCAGGCACAAATAAGTAGCCGCATTGTGTTTGAAGGGAGCAATTTGTAATTTATTAATTTACTCCGCACCCCTCGCTCACTAGTTTACATTTACATTTGTTTTAACATGCCATGCGTGTCAACACGGTTCATCATCTGTTTAAGCGGTTGACAATGCAAGTGCCAATATGATGTTCTTCTGCCGGTGATGGTCAACCTCTTGCAAGTGATAAAACCCTATGTACTTTGCCTGAAATGCTCCAGTGAGCAGGCTACAGCTTCAGCAGATAACTTTCATTCCACTCTATTTCTCATGTCCCCAACTTCTATTTACAGCTGTACACACCATATCTATAAGTCTTCTAATAACCTGAGAAATCTTCTAACACTGCACAGCTATACTGTATATATATATCTTCAGGTTTTCATTAGAGGTTAAAGCTTTATGTTAGCACTAGTGTTGCTTATGCATGCTTATATGATGAGCCAAAAAATATATACAGAATATTGATCTTTATATATAAGCAACGTATTTTATCACAGTGGCACTATTGTGTGTTCTTGGGCATTAACAATAATCAAATAATTTCCCAGGCAAGAAACCTAATCCCTTCAAATGAATACAAAACATGTAAAGAACTCTTAGAAGTGTAGAGAGCACAACTATTTAAGAATATGATGGCCAAACCTGTTATTCACTCTGAGACCAAGTAAGTATAGTCTGTAATTCTGTACTGTATTTTATTTTTATTAGGAATTTTATCATTTTTCCACTTTAGCTCAAGGATAAAAATGACACGGCGGGTGTCATAAAGATACTGGTTATCTATCTTGAAAATGTCTCATATCCAATGAAGGAGAGCTGTGCACATTTATAAATCCAGATGTGTATTGCCAGCAGTGCGCTGTTACACACGGTACTTTAACACGGTACTAGACTGTCCTATTGCAAACACTAAAGGGAAGGAACGTGAGTAAATATAAAAGTTGGATATTTTCCAGAAAAGTACCTTGCAAAACAAATCATACTTCAAAGACAGAATAACGTTTAGTGTTCAGACCTAGGAGCTGGGGCAGAGTTGAGATATAAAACTTCCATGATGTTTATGGTTCGTTTACTGCAACTAAGATGGTTTGACTAGTGAAATGGGCTCAGCTTCAAATATTGATATTGGCAAGTGATTATGTTCTATTTTATGTAAAGGCAACTAAATAGGGGGTATACAAATCTTTTCCAAAGCTTAAGTCCATTTCCATCTACATTACTACCTTTAATTCAAACCCTAAACCATTCCTAAGATAAGCTATAATCCTAAACCTAACCCTTTAATAGACATTTTATCCCAACCGTACTATCTAATAGCAGTACAACTCAACGATTTGCTCTCAACGAGTCTTTCTTTTCACTCAAAATGCTGAATTTATTAACATGTGCATTGTTCTTTATTACCTGATTGCACTTTAAAGACTGTAATTTTAATGGAAGGAACAAACTGAAAAATGACTTTCAGGACATCATGAATAAAAAAATAGATTGTTTCACACTCTTGAGAAATTCCTGTCCTACATTCACCGCATATTCATATTGACTGGCTATGTTCTGTATTAACTGCACTGTATTAACTTTTTAACATCTTAATATAGAATAATAATATACATGTATATGCTTGTCCAAAAATTAAAAATGCAGCTTTCTTTTTCCTTATTGAAAATATGTCTGCCATCCTGTACTGATATTAATCTGAGATGAGATTGTTTGGAGATGATTCAACACAGTGTTTGTTGTTGGTGGTTTTGTTGTTCAGTAAACATATATAACATTTGGCTTTTTGCACCTCCAGTCAAATTCCATCAATACTGCCTGGTGCAATCGTTCACATTGTCTCATCCCTTGAGCTTCTAACATCACAGTAAAAAAAAACAACAACAAAAACCCAATCATATTTGCAATCCTTTTCACAAGCTGTCATGTCCAAACATTTTATACACCACCTCGAAATACATTAGTAGTTTCTAATCCTGGAATCATCTATTAATATTAATCAAACCGAATACGGATTTTAGGGACGTGTTATGCCAAATCTCTTTTTAAATTTGAATTTACAAGTAGGTGAGACATACTTAGAGTTTGTAGATTCATTATTCCCAATTGCAGAGATCACTCCCCTGTGATGTGAAATACATCTTCTGTCATTGCATAGTGTCATTTAGAGGCCTGGCATTTAGTGAGAAAAGTCTTACAGGCACGGCTGCTCATACTCACGCAGACACACATACACATACACACACACACACTCAGCATTAGAGATATGAAATGAATTGTTTTCCATTAAATTGTCTCATTTCACCTGAATAATTTGCGGTAATTATGAATAATGAAGTTATTTGACATTCTAATGGTGCGTTGCCACACTGCTCCTGCCCATCAGTCACTGTCAGGGAGGTCAAATATTTGTATTGAGCTGCATTGTTTGGAGTTCATTAAACGGTTAAAAGGCAGTATGCATTATAATTGTCTCTGCGAAGTGCAACAGCGGCACGGCTATTGTGCTCATGATATGTTGCCTTTATGTAAAAGCATGGCAACCTTGAAAAGGTAAAGTATCTCTCTTGTGAACCAGCCCCTTCTTCACCAGAGGGCCTGGTACTCACTTGTGGCCTTTTACGATCGAGCGAGGGCACCGAGTTCAGCGGTACATCTGGACAAGGCTGCGGGGAAAGTAGTCTTAATTATGAAAGGGATTTTTTATCCAAAAAGGAGGTTACAACATAGCAATGCTTTTGGGAGGTAAGAACAGATGAGTAGCACAATTGTCACAGTTGTGGGACTTCATCAACCTTCAAGTTTTATTATTTATGATCATTGTTGCTTATTTTTACGACTAAGCCTTCTGTTAGAGCCGTGTATCCTCTCCTGATGATCTACACAGGTGTGTGCGATGGTGTTAATGGTGTTAATATGTGTGTGTGTGTGTGTGTGTGTGTGTGTGTGTGTATATATATATAGTTTTTGTAAATAAAGCACATTCAAAATTGAAGAGTTACATCTCTCTCAATAGGGTGCCGTGGAAAATAAACTAAACGTTAAGTTAAATATATAAATAAATGGACAAATGGACAGACAGATAGATATTATCCAGAGGTATTATTACTGTTCAGATGTAAATAATGTGTATATATATTTATATACAGTACTGGGGAAAAATTTTAGGCAGGTGTGAAAAAAAGTAAGAATGCTTTCAAAAATAGACTATGTTAATAGATTATATTTATCAATTAACGAAATGCAAAATGAGTGAACAGAAAAAAAATCTACATCAAATCCATATTTGGTGTGACCTTTACCTTAAAAACTTTACATTTAGTTAGTTGATAAATATAATCTATTAGCAGACCTATTTTTGAAAGCATTCTTACTTTACAGCATTTTTTCCAAACCTGCCTAAATACATATATACAAGTTAGGTCCATAAATATTTGGACAGTGACACAATCGTGTGTTTCTGCCCAGAGTGCATACTAGATCAAAACAGGCAAGAGCAAGCAAACCTTGACCGCTGCCTGTGCCATTGTGGACTTTGATCCCGAAGGGCGGCACAAATCTCGCGGTGGCAACTCGGCTCTCTGTAGTCGAGGGACCCCTGTGGCTTCTCAATGCCTGCACATTTGGGGTGTTAGCGGTTGTGACTAAATCAAATCCTCCAGGTCATGTGGTAGGTGGGCAGTTGGTGTTCTCGACTGGAAGTGCAAAAATGTACAGATGGCTTTGACAGCGTGCGGGTTGGAGGACACATGCTTGGTCTGCTCAGTCATGAAGAGGCAAGGAAGGTCATAGCTGTAAGCCAAGCTTGAGAATCACTGATTTCAAATTGGGGTGAAAAATAATTGGACAATCTTAATTTTAAATTATATTTTTTTCATGTTTTGTTCTGTGCTAAGATCTCAGTTATTCTTGAAAGATTTACAAAAATAATAAAACTAAATCTCCATCATCGTATCCCTAATTATATGCTGCTTCTAATATGACAGCCCTATGAATAGTGCTAAGCAGATATCATTATTCATGGCCAAAAAACAACAAACAAAAAAACAACAGGTTTTTGATTTATTGGACTTACCAGCATGATATGAAATATTAAGCTACAAACACTTGTATAAAGGGCAGAAGTGACTCTCAAGCAGTTGACCTTGAGTTGTACCTTCACCTCAGTAACACCATTACTAATATAATATTAATAATAATATATTGTATGACATATGTATGACTGATTAAACATTTTATTCGTTAGGTATATGACTTTTCAAATATCAAGTCAGGCTTGCAGAAAAGATGAAGAATACCTTCATAAACAACATGTATTCCACTCCTAAATATATGTCACATGTAAGCACAGAATACTGGCATGGCTTTATTCTTATATTCCTAAACTAGATATACCTAATCTAAATGCAGTTAATTCCCTCAGCAACTAAATGTTATGATTGTTGTGACACAGCTTACAGCAGTATTGAACTGCGCTAAGACCGATGCACACAGTTTCAGAAGAACTGGTACTTATTTCAGGGAGGCAACAAAAATCTCTGTTATTATCACCAAGTTTCAAACTATTGTTTCTTGAAATAACTGAAGCAATAATAGGTGTGGGTGGCAATGTCTCAGATAATATCTGAAGCTATAAAGCCAAAATGTATTTCTTTCTTTTTCAATTAAAAGCTACTCAGAAAGAAGCAACAGAGGTGAAAAATTGGAGCCAAATGCATTCTGAGAATAGGGTACGGTGTCAGATAACAAAATGTCATCAAAGACACTACAGAGTTCAAACAAGCCAAACCTCACAAGATGGCCTTATAAAAAGTCAGTTCATGAATTGGCGACTCTCTGTTGGCATACATGTGCACTTCAATAGCAGACAGGAAGCCAGAAATACTTCGCAACCAGGTGCGTTCCCATGGCAAATTTCATTTAATCATGCCTCACTTGTCTTGGTAACAGGCCTTCAATGGCTTTTTTGAAAAACAAAAGGGACATCACACACTTGTGTTAAATGCGTGGTGATTACTGCTCAACTGAAAGTGAATATTTGAAGAAAGTGGACAAAAAAATAGCTGGAACTTCAAGACCAAGCTATACTGTAGTAAATTGACAGTATTCAATCATGAACGATAGGGGGGGAAAGTTATTTAGCACTCTGTTGGCTTGATTTTGAAAACTACTGTTTACTGTACCATATTGCTGGGTTGATTTATCCATCTTATTCCCACACAAACTTAGCAAATTAGCCCCATGCTTTTGGATTAAATTGGCATGTTCTTCTACAGTATCTAATGGTATGTGGTTACAAAGGGGGTAAATTAGCAGAGTGGGTAAAAATTCAAAGGGATAGAAGTTGCCGTATTTTGAGGGCTTTTCAATGTATTCCTGATACAGTCAGGTTGTGGACAATTAGCAACAAAAATATCGAAAAAAGTTAGCTAGATTATCTACTCATTCCCATTAGTATGGATAATTGACACAATACTGCTGACCTTACGGTCAGGACGACTGAAGATAATGACAACTCTTGTGCACCACAGTGCGTGTGAGTGCAGTATAAATGTGGAAAAGAAAAATGTAATTAATTGAGATTTACTATAATATATACAGTGCACATATATATATATATAGAGAGAGAGAGTGAGATAAAAAGGTATAATACAAATTGTGAATATGAGCAGTATTCCGATTTAAAATAACCCATTATCCAAAATAAATTATGCAGCTTCTAAGGCAGATTCAGACCACATTGCAAAGGTATGGGGAAGTAAAACTGCAATCTGTTGTTGTTGTTACGTCAAGAAAATGACATATTCTGTGTATACACTGATTCCAGAAGGACAGAATCTGTCAATAGCAACTTACATAAATAGTGATAAGAAGTAAGACATGAAAGAAGAGTGATGCTGGAAGAGTTGTCAGGAATTATTTAGTAAGGCAAGTTTAAAAAGACACATCTTCAAAAGGAATTGGCAGAAAAACTATGTATGTAAACTTTAAATTAGTGCTGTAGTATATTTGAAGTCTTCAATATTTAGAGGGAAAAGTCTTCTATAAGTTATTAATAATTGTTTTAAAAGGTTCATTTGTATTTATGTCCTTTTAAACAGGATTAATTTCAAAGTCTCGGAAACGACCATGAACTGAAACCATTTATCATTTTTAAATGGACAAATACTGTAAGCTCCGCATGACAGTATAAATTCTTAATGTCTGTGGAGGATTACAGAGATGTTAGTGCACTCAGATTCCTTCCAAATGAAACATTTTTTGATTATCCCTCAGCAACTGAAGTCAACCCTATTATAAATCTGATATTTGAAAACAGAAGCAGTGAAGGCCCTTCTGGTTAACTGGAATTTCACACAGCTACAGAATATATCTTTGAAAACACAAAATGATAAAGGGCCAGCCCCTCGCATGTCCTAAAGCTCAGAATACCTAATGACCTGATTTCTCATATAGTTTCTTACAAAAACACAGTGATCCATGTTGTAACCACCCAGCCATTTGCTGGAAGCACTATATTTCACTGCCATATCACTAGAATGGCCCGGAGGAACGAGAGATTTACAAGGTTTGACATAAGAGAACACTACAACCACAAAAAGATTTAAAATGGAGAGAATGTGTCAATCTCTTCAGGATTCAGGAGTGAGACGTGTCAAAAAACATCAGGTTTAAGACATTGCGGAATCTGTATTTTGTGGAAATAGAGTAGTGAACCGGGATCACCCACACAGACAAAGCCTATGGACTGTAAGAGGGTTATTAATAAAACATGCAATTCCTCTTCAGTGATATGCATTTATTGACCAACAATAAACAACAATTAATATCACTATGCCAGGAAACTGAAGTAATTAAAACCTTGAAAATAAATAAATAACAATGGCACATAACAAATAATTTAAAAAGCTAGGAAAATTAAATAGTTCATCACTATGATTGGGAAAAAACAATGGCAAGTCAACTTTAATGGATTCCATTTACAGCTTTTCTCTTTGGGTTAAATATACGTACAACGTGAGTGAAATGGCACTGATTGCCATTACCAGTTACCATCTTTCTGAAACTACCTTACAAATTGTCCCCAAATTCAACGTCTTATGTAAATCTATTCAGAAAAGAGTGTGTTTATAACATAAAGAGTGTGTTTAATATTGCTTTGCTGCATGCAAGGTGCATTACATCTTTAAAGAAACAAATAAAAAATATTACATTTCATCAAGAAGGTAAACCAAAACAACGACGATGGCATCTCCTGTTAGTATAACGTATACAGTGGGGGAAAAAAGTATTTGATCCCCTGCTGATTTTGTACGTTTGCCCACTGACAAAGAAATGATCAGTCTATAATTTTAATGGTAGGTGTATTTTAACAGTGAGAGACAGAATAACAACAAAAAAATCCAGAAAAATGCATTTAAAAAAAGTTATACATTGATTTGCATGTTAATGAGGGAAATAAGTATTTGACCCCTTCGACTTAGTACTTGGTGGCAAAACCCTTGTTGGCAATCACAGAGGTCAGACGTTTCTTTTTGTTGGCCACCAGGTTTGCACACATCTCAGGAGGGATTTTGTCCCACTCCTCTTTGCAGATCCTCTCCAAGTCATTAAGGTTTCAAGGCTGACGTTTGGCAACTCGAACCTTCAGCTCCCTCCACAGATTTTCTATGGGATTAAGGTCTGGAAACTGGCTAGGCCACTCCAGGACCTTAATGTGCTTCTTCTTGAGCCACTCCTTTGTTGCCTTGGCTGTGTGTTTTGGGTCATTGTCATGCTGGAATACCCATCCACGACCCATTTTCAATGCCCTGGCTGAGGGAAGGAGGTTCTCACCCAAGATTTGACGGTACATGGCCCCGTCCATCGTCCCTTTGATGCGGAGCAGTTGTCCTGTCCACTTAGCAGAAAAACACCCCCAAAGCATAATGTTTCCACCTCCATGTGTGACGGTGGGGATGGTGTTCTTGGGTTAATCCTCCTCCTCCAAACACGGCGAGTTGAGTTGATGCCAAAGAGCTCGATTTTGGTCTCATCTGACCACAACACTTTCACCCAGTTCTCCTCTGAATCATTCAGATGTTCATTGGCAAACTTCAGACGGGCCTGTACATGTGCTTTCTTGAGCAGGGGGACCTTGCGGACATTGCAGGATTTCAGTCCTTCACGGCGTAGTGTGTTACCAATTGTTTTCTTGGTGACTATGGTCCCAGCTGCCTTGAGATCATTAACAAGATCCTCCCGTGTAGTTCTGGGCTGATTCCTCACTGTTCTCATGATCATTGAAACTCCGCGAGGTGAGATCTTGCATGGAGCCCCAGACCGAGGGAGACTGACAGTTATTTTGTGTTTCTTCCATTTGCGAATAATCGCACCAGCTGTTGTCACCTTCTCACCAAGCTGCTTGGTGATGGTCTTGTAGCCCATTCCAGCCTTGTGTAGGTCTACAATCTTGTCCCTGACATCCTTGGATATCTTTGGTCTTGGCCATGGTGGAGAGTTTGGAATCTGATTGATTGATTGCTTCTGTGGACAGGTGTCTTTTATACAGGTAACGAGCTGAGATTAGGAGCACTCCCTTTAAGAGATGTTCCTAATCTCAGTTCGTTACCTGTATAAAAGACACCTGGGAGGCAGAAATCTTGATGATTGATAGTGGATCAAATACTTATTTCCCTCATTAACATGCAAATCAATGTATAACTTTTTTGAAATGCGTTTTTCTGGATTTTTTTGCTGTTATTCTGTCTCTCACTGTTAAAATACACCTACCATTAAAATTATAGACTGATCATTTCTTTGTCAGTGGGCAAACGTACAAAATCAGCAGGGGATCAAATACTTTTTTCCCTCACTGTACATCACAGTATGAAAGAAAAAATATTTATTTTTCTTGATTTTCAACAGTCGTGACAAATTTTCCTTTTGAAAACAGGTATACTGCTTTACAAAACTAATGGTAGATGCATTCCCTTTTTAAAGGTTGCTATCTTAGCACTTGCATGCACACATGAACAAGGTGGGGAGAAAAACGTAAAGGGACTAAAGAATGTAATGACAGCTTGGAACAGAATCTGCTCAAAAGGCAGAAAGAACAGAAAACAATGGGGAAATGCTTGGGAATGCAAAGCCTTCAGGTGAACTTCCGAAAGGATTTAAAATGTAATGCTGTATCTCTTGTTTTTTTTTCTTTCCATATATTATTGAGGAGAAATCATCAAGAAAGAAAATTATTTTATAAAATCGAGAAGAATTACAATGAAGGAAACATACTGTACATATTGTGTGGCATAGTGTATATATTTCAGAGAAAAAAAGCTCTCTTGCTTGCAAAGTGAAGAGATTATTGAGAACAAATGGCAATTGAAGGTATTTTCTGAATCTATATTTCACTTTGTGATTGTGATGACATCAGCAGTTCTTCATTATTTAATCAAACTACGTCAGTGCTGAAAAGGTTTTATACGGGAGTCCAGGCAGTCTGGCTTATTTGTATTATAGTGTTCAAAAGAGCATATTTGAACAAAGGGTGTCCATTTACAAAACTGCTGTGCAGATACAGACGTATAGACATTCACTAAACAGCAGTAAGATATAATATGCGTAATCAGCTTGACTACTACGCAATCATATACCTGCAGTATCCATGAGCAAAAAGAGCTTCTGTTCTTGAGTTACTTCAGGGAGTGTTTTGATTGATATTTAAAGAATGTCTGCCATAGATGATTCAAAAGCAGATTTAACTGTTTAACAAGATCAACATACATTTCAGCAGTAATAATATGATTTACCCATTTATTAGTTTTGAGTAAGATACACAGTACGCTAGCACACTGATTCAATTAACTCATATGACTGTTTCTGCTCAGCTAACTGTGGGTGCCATGGCCACTTAACTCATGAACCCCCAAGATGCTTTAACACCAAAATGGGAGCCGTAATTAATTTATGATATTTATTTTATGTATTGTTTTTGACCTCTCATGCTTAGACGTTCGCATTCTGTATGTGTCACCCTCACAGCGCTCAGTCTCCGCTGCTGGACTGTGACGGACACAGAGGCAGCAGCAGATGCTTGATTGGTTTCATCTGTATCTCCTGACATGCAACACCGCCAGTGTAACGCCTCCGACGCGCTTCACTGGTCAGTCACCTGTGTCTACCGTTGCCATACGCAACTGGGGCCTGGTTTTTTGCAACATACCATGCACTATGCAAGCTGTCAATAAAGTATTTAGCACACGTTAATTATGCATTTCATTAGCTTAGTGAATGGGGCTGAAAATAATTACTATGCATGAAGAGACTAACTTATACCACACAGCAAAGTGGGTCTTTTCACTGTAGCTTAGTGAATGATGCCTATAATATGCGCCGATAGTGTCTGAGACTCATCACAGTTCATCATTTCACCCGAATCAGTTCTAGTAGCGATGAATCAGGCAGTAGAGATGCCAAATAATTTTTATTAACATCCTTGTTGTTGAGAAATCTGCATCAGGAGAAGGAGACTCCCAAAAAATCTATCAAAGTGCAGATCTACAGAGTGCCATCCTTCCAGGGTACAATTTGAATTCTTATATGAACCTCCACATTTCATGGCATTCAACTTGAAAGAAGTTAAATGTTTATAGAAACGTTAAAAGAAGAAGGTTGGAGAAATGTTGCCAAGCCTGTTCCGTATGGATTCGCAATGACTTTTTCACAGTTAATACAGGGATAAGATGTTTAGGTTTTGAAGACAATTGAAACAGGAAGCATCTTATTTCAAACTGAATCTCTGCTCTGTTGTGGTCGGAATACACTGTGAAATGCCAGCATTTTTGTACCAATTTATAATGAGCACTGAGTACGAGTAACATAACTATTTTGATGCAATACTCTTAGCATTTGTGCTCAGATTCAGTCCTGTCCCTAAGAAGTACCATTTTACAAAAAAGGTCAGCATTTTCTTATTTAATTAGCAATTATTTAAAATAGTGTATTTTGTTTACCGATCTAAATTGAGGTAGACTTTTCTTTGACAAACTTGTACAACATACTCATTATAGAAAAAAATAATTAAATAATAAGGCCAGTTGGTAATAAAGTCATGTGCAGTACTGAGTATGAAAGAAAAGTTAGAAATGTATACAACTGTAGCATTAGAGCAGTAACCCCGAGACTATATTCACAATAAAAGTATACTTGAATATTATATTAATTGTTGTTTGTGTGTATTTATAGCACACACACACAAAAGCCCAAAGACACTTATATTGAAATATGTGACAAAGTATTATAATGTGAATGATAATTTGTAGAATTATATTTAGGTAATTGTCAGATTTTTTTTTTTAATTCAGTACCTCAGGAAGGCTGCAGAAATATTCACAGTTCATAATTAAGTTTAATAGGATTATTGGATTCTGAAATCAACAATGCACCACATCATTGTAATTAATCCTGAAGGGGAAATATTTAATCAAGATTTGTTATTCATCTTTCGAAGAGATTTATATACACATGATGAGGATTTAAAGGTAGTGCATATGTGGATAGCAGCAGAATACATAATGTATCCAGATTTGGAGGGTATTACATATCACAAATAGTTCAAACTTATATAATCACCACATTAATGTGGGCTGTATTTAAAATAGCAGCCAAGGTTTGGAAATTTAAATAGCAGTATGAACATTAGGACAAAACAAAAGACAAGAAATTAAGAGGTTTGCGAACATGCACGAACTTGCACACACAAGACGAATGTCACAGAACCAAACGTTGTAACCATAACAAGGTTCTGCGAACATAATTTTATATATTTCCTTTTTGTTCACAATGCCTAAAGAGGAGCTAACATTATCTAGATTAGAAATGATGAAAGGGGGAGAAAAAGTTCTCTCTTGGGCGATACAATGGTTAAGAATTTCCTTAATAAAATAATTTCAATAGCAAATTTTGGCTGATTTGGTTAATGCATTATTATTATGCAAATCCTCATTCTTTGATGTTTTGCATACATGTGAACATAAACATTTACATAAAAACATTAGGCCTATTATTTGAACTATGATAAGATTAATCTCTGTACATAACATTCAGGTCGTTGTTTCAGCTACACAATCAACAATGAAAGCATCAATAAATTAAAATATTTCCATTAAGAAAAGTTTTTAGTAAAACAAATCCAGACAAACTAGGGTTTTAGGTAACAACAAGGCAAAGGAATCATAATTTGTATACATTTTGCAAATTAGCACAATATAAAATATGCTGAAACTGAATGCTGATGCTTTTTAATATGAACATGAATATTAACTAAATTGTTTGAATTATTATTAGTGTTAATGATTCATTGGAAAGTGAAATGAAGGACTGAAACATAAATGTAGGCAACAATGGGATGATGAACAGTCATTATTTGAACGTAAACTCTGTCAATATACAAATTAAAATTGCAGCTGCAAATGTATTCATAATCTGATTGATTCCTGCACCAATAGCTTAGTTTATGTGTTTTCTTCCAATTCACATATATAAGCCCTACAACCAAACCTAACCCCAACCCTAACCTTTATACGGAGGTGAAGTTCATGTAATATTCAGGTAAATTCAAGAATCTAGCACCTTTCTCATGGAATATACTCGACTGCATATGCTCATAGTTAATTTCAGTAAATAAAATCTTAAAAAAAAAAAAAATCTTAGAAAAGTTTTAAAAAATAGCAATTTACTTCATTAAAATGTTTATATAGTTATACAGAATATTATAGCATTAAAAACATTACAGAAACATAAGCAACACTTGTAGCATGGCTATTTTGTATGTTATTTATTTGAATGTCAACTAATTATGACATTTATCTTACATTATAATGAACACACAATTATATATTTTAAATGAACAGATATTATTAGCAATGTATTCTGTGTCTGAACTTAGTGTACCTCATTGTAGGTAGACTGCTAGCTTACTAATTTTCTCACAATTAACCTTGCAGGTAAAGTATTAAGAGTAATCGTTAGGCTACATATTGAGAATAAAACACTGATCACCAAACTGGAAGTATAATTTACTGAAGAACAACATTGTTTCTAAGTCTCCTATTCTATACAGTCAGTCTTTCTTTAATTCCATAGATTCTGGAGGACAATATTTCAATCATTTTGTTCTGGGCTTCAGATCGTGATTACACACATATACACCAGATGCTTGTTGTCACATATGATAATACCTCAATCTGCCTTGATTGAGGAATTGGTAGAGGCCTTAATCTATCATTTGGTTTGTAATGCACAATTTGATTTCAATACATTACTTCAGAGCTTACAAAATAAAATAAAAAAACATTTAAAACCCATCTGCCTTTACAAGTTAACTGTATAAACATAAAGATTGTTATATTTGTTTTCTTGGCACGCAAAGACATTAATTTATACTTAAATTATATATTTATTAGTATTACAAATACATATAATTAATTCCATATAATCTATTCACAGTATCTGCTACTTTCACCAAGAATCAACATCAAATCAAATATATACATTTTAAAAAGTCATCAGTGACACGCAAAATGTAAAGAATACTTTAGGTTTTTTACTGTTTGTTCAGCATGCTGCAAGGTGACTGAACAGCAGTATTGCTGGTTCATCAGATTTGAACATCATGTATCAATCAGTTGACAGTGACTGAGTTTGATTAACACACAAAGCTTAATTTCATGTAAAAAATATTAAATATGAATTTCTATAGGCAAATAGTTGTGTTGTCATACTCAATTACAATCTGTATTAGTGATTCTCATGTGTAAGCTTTTCCTACCATTTAAATGGGGTCATTACAGGATGAATATTAATTTGACTTAGCATGCATTAGTTATCTTGGAAGCAGTATGCTAATTAGGTGTCTTATTTTTTAAGCAAGTTTCTTAATGCTTGAAGTTGAACTTGGAAAAATGTTTTACCTCTAAAAATATCTGATGCCTTGGGCAAATTCGCAACCTATAAGTTTTTGCTATGAGAATGAAGTCACTATTATAAAAAGCACCATCACTAACTTTCTGTCTACTAACATTACAGTCAGATTATATTCTGTCACTAATGCATGTCCTGGAAATGGAACAAAGAAGTTTAAAAAACAAAACGCCCTTTGCAACATTAGTCGTAAATCAAAACTGATGGTTTACTGTCAAAAACAATATACATTAAACCTGTGTGTCAAAGTGAATTATTATTTTTCTTAAAGATGCATGAGAAAAGTATTTTAGCTTCATTTTTTTAACAGACTTTTAAAAAACAACTTTGCAGTTAATGTTTTACTTATGTTGAATTATTGTATATAGCTCACACAGCTTTATTTATATACACACACACATACAGTATATATACACAGTCACACACACACACGCACACTACATTACACAAAGTATCGGGAGAACCGAAAACATAATAACAATAATTGCTCACACTGTATTTAACAGCATGTAGACCCACCCCTGAATTTAACAACTGTTGCCGTCCTTAAATGGACACTTTCCAGTATGTTTTGAAAGGTGGCCAGAGGAATACTGTGCCAATCCTCCTGCAGCACAGCTTCTAGTGCATCTAGAGGCATTTGATATTCTGATTTGCCATTCAAGTTCATCCCAGAGGTGTTATGTGGGATTGAGGTCACCAAAAACTTAAAGTCTAATTATGAGAAACCTTCCAAAAATAGGAAACTGGTAGGATGTTGGTGACTCAATAAACATGATTTTTGGTTTTAAAACAGAGCTCAACAGGCTATGGGCTGGAGGAAATGCAATGCATCAGATCAAACATTAAAGCAATGTACCACTGCTTAGAGAATTAGTTTGCTTACCCTACTGTGTTGGCTAAATTTCAGTAATCAATTATTACCAGTCCCTACTGCGGATTACTCTTATGGACACGTACAACTGTCCTTCTGATTTAATGAGATATTAAATTGGATCAGACTTCTGCTGTAAAAGAATATCTTCAGCAATCATATTCTCAGCTCAGTGTGTCATTGCACTAATTACTGAGTCATGTGAGACTTCCTCTCCTTGCCAAAATGTGTATAATTATGTGCAGCCAAGGAGTAGATCAAGTAAATGTGCAGTCCATATATATACGATACAATAAGTTGTAATGTTACAATTTAAGGTGAATTATTAAGCACATTTTCTAATTACTAAGTTATATATACTCAATTGTCATGAATGGCAGTTAGAGAACAGCTAGAGAATGTTTTAAAAACAATGCACATTCTTAAAATAGTTTATTGTTTGTGTGTGTGTGTGTGTGTGTGTGTGTGTGTGTGTGTGTGTGCATGTGTGTGTATGATTTGCTGTTTCAGAATGCTTGAAAATCATTGAATCTTCTCTAAATAGAAACAATATAGTCCAAAAGCCCACAAGACGTGGAGAAACCATTTCTTCATATTTTCTCTACAATAACTGAATTAAGTAAAGGCAATAACTATAGAAGATGATCCCTATATAGGATGCAGAATGATTTTTCAGTTCCACAGAACATGGTTCCAAACTCACCGAAGACAAATGTGTTTGGAATCTGTGCTGCAAGTCCCAGAGGACAATACCACAGCAGAGGCACTGGAGTAAAGAAAAAAAAAAAAAAATCTGAAGTAACTTGTCTCACTGATATCTACGGCATTCTTATTTCAATAGGAGTTTGAATGAGCAGACTAATTTAGAACAGAAGAGGCATTATGACAAACCACGAAATGAAATAATGGCAGAACAGAGTATGCAATAGACAAATAAGTGGTCCAGGACTGTCTTAGAGTATTGGTAAAATGATTAGCCTATCACAAGTCATTCTTCTACATAATCAGCTTACTGAACTGCGACTCGACGTGTCTGAATTCAGTGATTTTAAAACCCACCAGTCTAGTTATGAGAAAATATTTCAGAAGTATAGTTCCAGTAATCGTGAGCAGCCTCTCATTTAAATGCCTACAAGGCCAAGCTTCTTACAACCATTTTCTCTTGTTCCTCACACTCCATCTCTATTGATGGATCTGCTAAATTTAGTGTTACTTTAAACTGAAAAAGTAATGGGATATAATCACACGATGGATTCACCCACCCTTTTCCCAATCCTTACACCACCTTTTTTATTGGGGGTGTTAATGCGTCCATCTGCTGGATATTTAATTGAAGAGGACAGGAATAAGCAGCTATAGTCCATACTAGCTAGACGTAAAGGCAAGAGTCAAATGTACAGAGCCATATACATATGCATACATGCAATACATATATTAAGATAAAGCGGGCAAAATACTGATTTAATGAATCCCCTTTTTGTGGATAATTAAAATTGGAAACCTTTATTTTGTAATAATGAATTTACAGCACCGTCAGTCTGGGTGAATTTGTCTTAATAAAAGCCGGGGCTATCAATCCTGTTCGGATAAGCATGGGAGTTCTTCACCTTCAAAAGGTAACCCACGAAGCTTGGATTTTAGCTGGCTATTTTTAATCTCAAAAGGAAGATTCCTATTTAGATATGTTAGTGTTATACAACGGACCTTAGATTAGAGAAACAAGGTCATTTTTATATATGTCCTTGAAATCTACAAGAAGTGGATTTCAACACTCGTCACAGTCCGATTTGGTTTAAAACCTTTTGACAGTAACTGTCGATTTGTATTCTTCATATGCCTCAAACGCAGAGCAGAACCTGAGAACATGCAGGGCCACAAACAGCCTGAGGATTAAAGCCAGGGATGCTAGTGGCAAGGTAAAGGCATTTAAACAATTGCAAAAAGACTTTGCAGATGTTACCCTTTAATATTTTAAAAGGCCATATGGTCCCTTTGTATGAGAATGTAATGAATCGATTAACTTGTGCTTTAAGTCCAATTTATTATTTCAATCTTATTTATTGGATTGTTTGTTTTATAGCAGCTCAAAATGTAATTCTGACATTTAAGTTAATATATTCAGGGGTTTCTGTGAGCTCTGTCTGAAGGCCATTCTGCCAATCAAAGAGCAAGAAGTCTATTAGTAGGTACATGCAAGACATTGCTCGATCTACTGCTGTGTATTTTGACAGTTATTTAATTACAGGCTTTATATTGTGCAGTTAAAGCCTCATTTCATAAAATTTCACATATATATTATCTTAGCCTGTTGGTTTAACATTATTTTATTATTATAATTATTGAAAACAATACAACTTTTTCCCCTTGTCCCACAAAGATTATACATATTTTTTGGCTCTGTATGAGTATGATTAAGTCTCAGTCATTCAAAGAGAAAAATGGATGCGCTCGTATTTTCTAGAACTGACTATTCTCTATAGGGTGCCCTTCTCACGGCCTTCATTTCATAACTCCACCACATTTACAAATGTTGCGTCCACACTCGAGTTCATCAAAATGTATACTCAATTATATAAGAAACAGTTCAAAAACATTACGCATAATACAAAAGGGGTTTTATTGATAGCGTATTCTTAAACTAATTGACCTGGGCTCTCTAGCAGATTTGGTTTAGCAGGACCAGGTGCCTGAGATACATACATCGCTAGTGAACAAAGCCCTTTTTCATCATTAGCGGGTTTTAAAATGCATGCCTGCGAGCTTGAAATTAACTTGGAGAAATCAAAGCTGCTAGTGAGAAAGTTCACTTCATCTCCAGAGAGGGGTGAATATAAGAGAATAAACTTCATTTTTTGTTTATTGGTAAATATAAAGTCATTACTACTCTACATGCAGAGACAGTAAAGTGTATACATGCACTGGTTAGGCTGAGATGATAAAGACATTGCCGCTATACACTACAGAGTCCCCAGGGGGACTGCAAAGCCTCAGAGACAGCACATCTATGCTTCTTCAAAAAGATATAAAGGGCCCACTATAGCGGAAAGCCTTTAAGATCTTTGCCATGTAGAGTCTACCTCCCCAAACTGCTGCATATATCATGTGAGTACAGAGTCTACCTTTGATCCAAGCAAGTTGTCACCCACAAAGCCATTTCCAGGTTACACTGAGAAACGGTTTATGCATATTCAGTGACACTGCTGAACCAGGGCTGTAAAACCAGCCTCTCACTGCGTACATTGATGGTCACAACACTCACGAAAAAGTGGCCTGACACTACCAGAATTAAAGTTCATCACTGAGTGTATTATACGGTTTATGAGCCAGAGCCACTGCTATTTTGTAACTAGAAAGTGAATGTTCACAGTAAAGGTAAATCATTTTGTGAACATTTCTGTAATGCAGATTTATTTGAAAAAAATGTATGCATAATATATGCATAATGCCAAATGTCTTTACATACAGCATTCAAACTAAACTAAATAGCCCATATTGATAGTGATATTCCATGATAAACTCAAAGATAATGCCTTACAGATATATGTGATATATATTTACAATCATTATAATGTTCCTTCAGCGACATTAGAATTAAATTCTGTAAGTCATCACTTAGAAAATGCGCAATCCCTGTTGAATGCTTAAAAAAAAACATTATGGAGGACTAACGATTTTGCTGTAAAGTCTTGTGATGCTGATACATTTATTCCCAGGACCAAGTTAATTTAAACATAGAAATGTTATGTCAGGGAAAATAACTATGACAATCTGTAGACAAAGCCAAGCAGCTATTAATATTCAGAAGGAGAATAACCATGGTATTCAAATAAATCTGTCAAGGAAAATAATGTAGATATATGCACAATCTCTGTTAGTTTGTTGACAACTAAAGTAGAATTGTTTACAAGGAAGCAAAAAGCATTTTCTTTGAAAACTCCAGAGGAGAGCACAGTTTCATAAAGTGTATTAATAGGAAGTTTAAAATCAATTTAAATTAATAAAGACATCACATAACTTGCAATCAAATAATTCAGTTTTTGTTCAGACAAACCTAAAAGCTAATTTGTTTTGACTCTACATATTTATGCAATTATTTAGGTCAGTATCATCTACAACTACATCTGACTTTTCAATGCTTAAGCTCACATAATATACATTATTTGTTTTGTTCAGTGGACAAAGTGGCAACAATACAAATTCTGAGTTCAAGAATCAGTTTTGAGGCCTGTGTCTGCAATGTATACATTATTTGTTATGGGTGATACACCCTTGAATATACTTAAGTACATTATTTTATCTGGCATCATCAACTACTTCAAAGGGACATATCTGAAACTTTCTGTAAAAAACTGTTTATTTGGCCTTTTGATGAGGTCACAATAAACATTACCTCTAAAGCTACGTGTTGCTGAGCAACTAGTGCCGGTAGCACTGCAGCACTGAGCAGAGAAGATCCAAGTGACTGGCTGGAGAAACAAGAAAGCAACATCTTACCTGTACCTTGATTAAGAAAGGCAAGCCTGTCAGCCCACTGCTGTCTTGATTTCAAACAGACACTGCAGGACTGGTCAAGCTATAAAGTTCTTTTAAAAAAGGATACGTCCAGGGACCACTGGTTTTCTGTTTACCAAAGCAAAGGACGACTCGGTCTGAAGAAATACGACTGAAGCCTTGACAACATGTTGTCCGAAACGGAACGTGGATGCACTCATGCTTCCAAAGCCTGAAAAAAAAGGGACAAACTTTAAGTATTTCAGAGTAGCAATAGAGTATACCAGAATAAACCCACCTGGTAATGTTGTCACACACGTTGCGTTATCATGACTGACTTCATATGTTACAGAAGATCTCTGTAGCACGGCATTATTCTATTGTTGTGTTTAACTACATAGAAAATGTGCTCCACAATTAAACATCATGATTATTTGTTGGGTTGCAATGTTGTTTTGTGATGTTCACATTATTGGAAAACATTTCCTGAGAGTCATGATTAAGATTCATAAGACCTCTTGAAACACTTATTTTGAAAATAAAGGAAATGACTTCAAAATTCAAGCACTTCCCCAATAAAGAGATGAGGCTTCTTGATGATAAGACTATTCAATTCAACAAGGTGGTCCTTTAAAAAACAAAAACAAAAAAAAATATTTTGTCAGTGAAACCAAAGGACACCTCAATATGAAATTGGCTCTATTGAGTTCAGGTCTAAGACGTTTAAAGCTTCAGTAAAGCTTTTTTGAGCACATTTTGCCAAAATGGGTGCCGATTCATTTTTCTTACTTCTCATAAAAACAGCATCACGGCTTTTTAATGTAATTGAAAATGATAAGCCCTCTTATTAGCACCTGTCAGGGATATCAAGATCTTCTGTAGGATTCTGCTGTTTGCAGGAGCTAATGTGTGAGGTCTCTATATAGAATGTCAACAAATATCAGGACTGACAACAGTCATTACCACGGTTGTAGCTACCTTTTCTGTATCTCTGGAACAGAAGTAACTAATGATGTAAGATTATGAAACGCAAAGAATAATAAGATAAATGTATCTGGAATGTTCCATTGTTTTTTTGGTTTGTGTTCTTTTCACTTTTCAACAAACGGAGAGTATATATGTCAGGAATATTTGTGATTTTACTTTTTGTTTGTTTTATGTTTTGTTTTTTGTTTTTTAATCCGGAGCTTAAATAGCTTTAGTTTGTATTTTAAATATTTCAGAATTTGTGTTTAGTTTTGTTTCCAAAGTAGAGAGAGAAATATAAGTGTCATTAGTGTCAATCAAACAGAAGGACTGTTGTTTGGTTATGTCTCTCTGTCTCTATTTCTTTTTTTTTAAATCATTACATTTAACGACCACAAGAAGCTTTTGAATGAACTTTGATAATGGGGTTAACGAATATGGCTGAAACTTGTATATTCAACTCACTCATCTAATTGAAATAAAAAGATGACTGAAGCCTTGAAATAATGAGGTTACATCGTCTCTTGGTCCTATAAGCATTTCTGCTTTGATGATATTCGCACTACATCAGCTATCGCAATACTTTGACATGTTACTTTAGTAGGCATGCAGCAAAGACGCCTGACTATATTTGGACTCCATCCCAGCAGGCATTAGAAAAAGGCACCAGCTGTTGGGGATTCAAATGAAATTAAACAATTCCACAATTATGAATTAGAATGCTGCAATTAGTTTATTGTGAACTGTTATGACCCATTTAATGTTCATTATACCCTTTTATCTGGCCACAGTTAATATGTGAATGTCATTTAAGCCTCTCTCTTGTAGAAAGCATTGCATTCCTCTTGATGTGGGCTTGCTTTGATTTAAAAGTGTTATCTTTCTGCAAATAAAGATTACTTTTACTTTAGAACTAAATAACAGTACATTTCCTTTTCATTGCGAGTTGCAGAAAACTATGACACAATCACTCTCATTTCACTATGTTCAATGTACTTGATACACATACATTTTAATATAAACAACATAGGAAAGTTATTGTTTAATTTAATTAAGAAAGAAAGAGTATAACAGTAATAAATAAACATATCTTTACCTTTTAGATTAGACAATAATTCCATATCCAATAGCCTGAAATACATCCTTTAGCTATAGTTAATCAACCTATTGCCAATAATGTATTCAGTACTGGATGTTTTATAAACGATCTATTCAAATAAACTAATAAAATAAGGTAAAATAAGATGTGTTTATGTGAACTATACATCTAATTCAATCAAAAAGTTCTAGTCAACATTGTATAATGAGTGACATTTATAATACAATATAAAATGTTCATTTTTATACTCCAAGTTTGATGTAAATGAAATTCAATCATTTGTCAGAGCAATATATGTTCAAAAGCTATGATATTGTCTGTACATAAAAAGTTAATGGAGCAATATTTCTTGCCTGCAGCTCCTATTTAAAAACAACTATTCAGTTTAATAACAGTTGATAGAAATGTTGCAATGTGAAATATTGCCTTCCACATTTGCAGTTTTTGTGTTATGTCCTTTTAAATTAAACAATATTGAATGCAGAGAAAACTTCAAATGTCATTGCTTCACCCACATTCCCATCCTCCTGCCACCCTTTCAGAAATTAAGTATAATTAACTCTTTCATGTTTCCTGGCCTTGCAATGTGCTTAATCCATAATACTGCTAAACTAAAGTAATGGAATGGCTTTATCAACTTGAACAATGCAGCAAAACCTGATAAAATAACCTTAAACAAGTCTAATGTATTCAATTTTGAATGTTAAACCTTGTAAGTTGTCTTGCATTTCCACAATGACCTAATGCAGTTTCTCACAGCTTTAAAGTGATTAAAACACTCAAAACAGTTATAATTAGTGCCATATTAAAGTTTGAAGAGACACCCAACGGCTTATGGCAATGCATGCGAGCTAAATCTTAGAAAATCTCTGAGGATATGTAAACAGTTGTTACAGTTCCTGTAACAAGGAAGTTGAGTTTCAAGCTGAGTTGTTGTTGAGCTCAGTTACTAGTTGAGAGGGAGCGGTCAACAGGAAGGCACTGTGGCTGAGGTTAACATACAGCAGATTGAGGATAGAGTCGGAAAGAGTTCAGCAGCACTTAGGGAAGGATTTGGATTAATTAAATAAGTATAGCTCAGAAAAATGCCAAAACTCTCCCAATTCAAAAGGCTGAGAATTCAGTTTGTTTTGTATTCATTAACCTTTAAATTGAGTTTTCATTTTACTTTGAGGTGTTGTCTGCTCTGATCCTAACTACAAACCATATAAACATATACACAAAATGTGCAGCTACAGTGATCACACACTTACAAATGTTATTTCTAAGGATTTTTGTTGTTGTCGTCATCTTTTTTTGTCTATCAGGCAATAACCCCGGACAGACAATCTTTTCAGACTATCTTGTTACATCTGACCATTTAAGCCCCAGGGTCAATCCTATCACCATGAGCCATTGCTTTACACCTTAGGTCCTAAATAGGTATTGATTACAGCTGTAGCGCTGGCCAAACTGCAAGCAGGACCTCATAAAGCAAAATTGAAAAAGCATGAGACTCATAAAATGAACACAGTGAGAAAATGACTGTTTACATAAAACAGAACTGCTAAGGTATTACATCTATTGAAAAAACTGACTGTAAGAGACAATTGCACACTTACAGTATAAGCTTGATTGTGGTGTACTAGCATTCACTTAATATGCAATATGTACATTTCACACACACTTCTATAATCTACTGCCAAATCTTCAGGTATCTGAATAGAGCACGTACGTGGCTCAGTCTCAAAATTAAGAACCTAAGAAGAAAAGTACAGAACAAGTGAAGTTAATTTCTCCAAACTGTGATAATTCGCTCTCATGCAAGACTGATCCGTTAGCACTCAGGAGAGGAACAAAAAACCCCTAACAGGTAATTTTAAGAAAAACTCTGGGAATCCATGGCTGAGACTAATCACTCTTCCTTCAGGCAGGCTGACTAAAGGTCTTACACAGTCAACTAAAGGAAAAGGGAAGGCAGCCAAAAGTGACTATACACTTGGGCATTCAGCTTGATCAAATGGCTTTAATTCATGATTTAAGATGTAAATCCTATCTGCTCAGGTATTCTTAGGAATCTAGCATACTTTAAAAAATCAGTACTAACTACTCAGCTATGGAATCGTCTCTTGTAATTAGCTCACTTAATTAATCAATTACAGCTGAATTCTAAGTAAATATAACATCTCAGCAGTGTTCCAATTATGTTAAAGCATATTAATCATGCAACCTTGTTTTCAGAGTTCTGAAACAATGATATATACTGCCTATACATACATATTATAGACAGAACAACTTCAGTGTACATTTTGTTTAATTAAAAGTGCAGAACACCAGTGTTTTTATTGGGTCCTTAACATGAACTAAATTAGATCAGCCGTAATTGAACATAATGTCCCTAAATCACTGTTTACAACTTTGCTCACATTCATGGGTATACTGTTTTGTCCTTGTTTATTTTGTGTGTTCCTGGGCTTGTCTTTCAAACATGTGTGAATTACAAACAGAAGAACACTACTGATCTGCAGAAAATAAAACAAATAAGTCCTTGCATCAGCCATTTTTCAAGATTTTCAGCCATGGACAGGAAATAAGCATCTTTACAGCAGGTTCAATCTTCCACAGTACAGGCACCATTAGGTGGCAGCACAATGAACAAGCACAATAAGGATTGGAAAACCAAATCTACAATACATATATAAAGATTTGAGGTATAATTGAAGAGGCAAGTAAATTCTGCTTGACACAAACAAAAAAATACAAATCTGGATGGAATTTACAAGATTGTGATACAGGCTACAAATACAAAATTGCAACAATGTAGATATACTTGACTCTTATTAGTCTCACAGCAGTAATATTTGGTGTGCTGAACACAACTATATTTTTTCCATTATGGGGATCCGTTCAAAAACAATTGATTATCACTGGCTTATCTAGAGGTCTTACACCTCATAAAACAAACTCTAAAACATATTGTTTGATTGCACAGATTTTGCCTATCTTCACAATAGAGGTGCACAGGGGAGCTGGAAGGAAAGCTATGCCTCTTTCAATTGTTAAATATAGCTAGTCAGAGATAATTCACATGTGTCATCAAAGATCAACACAATCATCAGAGCTGCAGGATAAATAGCACCTAAGAAGTATAATAAATACTGTTTGCTTGTACACTAGTAAATATGGTATTTAAGGCTTCATTCAATTTTTACTTATAATACGTTACACGTATTTCAGGTTGTTAAAATTTTGGGGTCATATATTTGTCTGTTTAGGTTTTATTATAATTTGTGTTTACGCAACAGAGTCTGCCTGCTACGGATACCCCCTATGTATTTTCACTCCTGCTCGCACTCTGCAAAAGTAATATTTTTAACAACCATTAAACATTAGAAATATATCACCATACACCTATGATGTACAATCACATGGTATGCCTAGGGAAAGCATTATGTACAATTGTTATCACATAAATAGTTGGATAACTAGTCATCTCCTAGTTTTTGACTGCTCGGGTCAATTGATAAATATCCATGTTCACTATGTTCAAAGTGATGGCTAGCTTATAAAGATTTTAGCTGAAAACTTGCATTTGTCACTTCCAAAAAAACAAATGTAATTGAAACACATATTCCTTATTTATTGGAATTCAGAAAAGATTCACACCATCATTCGTTGTTGTTGCTGTAGTTTTTTTCTAGAACTAACACAGCACTGGTCGACAATTTTTGCATCCGGACTTCAGTGTCAGCAAGGATTTGTTTCTGCAGGGACATCATAGCCTGAGGAACACAGGGTTCTGAATACTATACTGACATCTGACTTCAGACTTCCTAGTACTGTATTTTATAATATCAATATTAACATATTGGAGAGGCTTTGATAAAACAAAATGCATGATTGGGATTCTTAACGTTTAAGGATCATGGAAATGTAAAACATTTTTATATCCACAGCTTATCTTAGTTTTCTTCTAATCATTATTATTATTATTTATTTCTTAGCAGACACACTTGTCCAGGGTGACTTACAAAAACGCAATCATGCACACAAATAAAAATGTTATTATCAAATGATAAATAATTTGGAACAAGGTATGTGAATCATTCTGTCCCTAGCTCCATTTTCTTTTTCTGTCCTATACTACACAAAATAAGTGTGTTGCCCCCTTTGTTTCTGATGGCTACAGCTGTATAATATGACGAGCAATCTCTCTGATAAATGGAGAAATGGGTTTAAGAAAATGGTTTAAGAAAATGAAACTCTATTCCATGGGGGATATACCATAGTGGGGCTACTACTGCTACTGTTTTTCATTCCAAAGGTTTTGGAGATCAATTCACACATGTTATTTAGGACAAGCCAGGGTGAACACATTACAGAATCTTCCCCAACATTCAGAGGGTTAGGCTGCTTCAATTACAACCCTGAGCAGTTTAAATGATAGCTCTAGTGCCATAATCTAAATTGCTTTTCACAACACAACACACAGCCATGTAAAGTGCTAAAAGCAAGCGCTTACTTTCATATCTTGCTTTCACAGTGGTGTATATGCTATTCTGATTCATGAGTTGTGATATGCACAGGGTATTTAAGCACAGGATAGAACAGCTTCACCTTACGTCTATGGATGCAAATCTATTCGGCATTCTTTGAGATGCTGTAGCACTGAAAATGGATCTAAACATCCCCTACGAACTGGCAGGATGAATGGCTTTTATGGACAGCCAGATGCCTCCTTAAAATAATCTTTTGTTAGGAAATCATTCTGGAAGCAGAAAAAGCCCAAGCTTCAAAAACAGTCGTACTTAAGAATCCCTTTCTTCGCGATATTCTCACCTAAATCCAGAAAGATATGCATCTCTTAATATGTGAATCAACAGACACTTCAGACACTTCAAATATGCTCTCTATTTAGAGCAAATGTATTTATTTTAAGTAAAACAAATAAGAAATCCATTCACACACTTTGAGTACTTTGAAGGCCGAGAAAATCAATTGTTTGTAATGTCTCTTCGGCCTCATGAGTATATTTCACTTCATTCAAACACTGACTTTTCATGAAATACCCTCACAACTACACTCCCATATGCACATTTATTTTCTATTCTTTTTACATGAAAAAAGTGCCATTTATTTATCACCAGGAAGAGTGTCTTTCTCGGTTTTGAATCTTGGATAAAAGGCAGGAGTTAACAGAGTTTGACAGAAGGATGATCATAGGTTGCTCTATAATTGGTAACTCAGCGAGGGTAATATCAACTGTGCTAAACATTATTATATTGAATTGGAAGATGAAAGGCTATACTGATCCTGACCATCACATACACAGGCCAGGGGAAATTACTCAATGAAGAAGATGTACCCAGAAAGATTGGGAAAATGAACTGAGCCTCTAATCTAAAGGACCTAAAAGAAACATTTAATATCTCGTCTGTTCCAGTGTATTGTGTTAGACATTCTATTCAATGGAAATCCAAGCGCAGGCAGCTGGACACAAGTTCCTTATTACGATAGCAAATGCACACCGTCTCCTCAGTGATACAACTGTTAAACGAATGCCAAATGTCTTCAATGGCTTTTCACTATCAGAACATAGAGCTGGTGTATGGAGGTTCACCTAAGGAGAAACAGGCTTGTAAATACAAGATTTTCCTTTTTTTTTTTTTTTTTTTTTTTACTTTCTGCAAATTATTGTCTAAAAAAACAAAGCTCAACATACTGAAGCAGAAATAAAAGTTGTGAACATTTAAAGGCTACAGGTAACAGGTATAGGAATACAGTTTTATGTGTGTGTGTGTGAGTGTGATTGTTTCTTTACTTTTGTAATTAAACCTAGCCTTTGAAAATTGCCACTAGTTTAATCAGTTGGAAAAAGCAGTCATCGATCAAATGATTACAGTAGTTATTAAGGCCAACAATGGGTCTACACCTTATTACAGTACACGCATAGTAAACAGCTGCCTTTCGGTATTTGCCTATTGTCCCTACACGGTTGGTAATATAGCTTGCACTCTATGAAGAGAGCTTGATAGTGTATGGCTTTTTCAAAGTCCATCCCTTAATTACTAAAAAAATAAATCAAGAAAACAGCAGTAAATACAGGACTGCAAGGAAAGACTTGCCACTGAAAGCAATGTAATAAGCATTTCTGCCTTCAAAGTAATAGCTCTAATATCTTAGCCGGCCTTGCTTTATTTAAACGCTCACAGCAATTATGAAAGATTTCTGTTTGCTTATCTCCATAAAACAAACTGAATTGGAAAAGAAAATATTGCATTTCCAAGTGCATGCACAATGTCTTTAAACAGTCAATTGAAGCTTATATTAGCACTTAGAAGGCTGCATTTAGAATGTCACTGGGCGATTTGAAATTAAAGGCCATATTCCAGCCGTCAAATTCAGTTTCATTATCAAACTGAGGAACGCAGCAAGGAAGACCTTTTAGTTCTCTGCTGAGCACGGATGAACCAATCCCAACTGAAATTTCACTGGACACATAAAAGAAAGAGGATCAACATTTCACAGACAACAGAAGGTACTTTTCCTGCAAAATATACTTATCTATAATGATGCTTATGGCAAGATCCAAAGAGCCAGTGCATTCTCCACTAAGGGCACATCTCAAACATATATACAGAAAATTGACCTTTCCCGGGTAAGACAACTTTGAAAAGTATTCTAAAAAGCATGTTCAGTTCCCAAAGGTAAGAAGTTGTAAATCTGTCAAGGATTAGTTCAAACCTATTTGTAACAGAGAGAGAGTTCTCATTCAGATCATTTCCAAAGATATTAGTTCAACGAAATGCAATACATTCCCAAGGCATCAATGGAAATCCAAATAAATCACATTGCATAATTGTATAGTTCTTACTTCATGCTTTAGTATTTCCCATTGATTTCAGAACTGATGATATATAGGTTTATTACCATATAATGCAAACCAAATAACCTGTATATTGTCAAAAGCAATCTTTCAGCTGAACGCGATTCCTTCGTTTATGACTATGATTTGCTCTACCTAAGTCTTAAACATGCCTCTTAGTAAACATCCAACTTCTATACACATAATCCTCTTCCATACCTATTTTTAAACTATTTAAACCCACAGGGGTGGACATCTCTAGGGAACTATTTTATCACTCTTATTTGATTGTATATACAATGTAATAAAGAGATGGTAAAAAAGTAATACTGTTAAAACTTTACCAATTACATTTTGTTTGCCCCACTTCCCACACAGACAAATTAACCCCTACAACTGGAGAAGCACAAGAAAACTCAAGGGAAGCTTCTTAACAAGCCACTTATTCCTCCAACTCTTCTGGCTGACATAATTGCCCATAATGATACTATTTTCCATATCAAAAATGTTAAATGGCAAGGACTTGTTCAAAAGAAGACAGCAATAATGAACTCAGAGCCATTTTAAGAAGACATGGCCTATAATTTATTTTTCTGCAAGGTTAATGTGGAATTCTTCTTTGAAGTAGGCATAGACAATAAGATTTGTTCCTAATGGATGACCTTCAGTCCCTTCATGCAATCTGAAGACAGAAGAAATATGACCATAAATATCAGAACTTCTTTAAAGGAAATATGTAAAGAGCAGTGACCAAAAAGGCTAATAACATCATCTTTAGAACCTATTCATCTAGAAGATGAATTTGTATTAAACTGAATATTTTTCCCTTTAACTTAAAGATACCCTATGCCATAATATTGTTTTTAACATTTGCATTTTACCACAGCCCAACATGATTAAGTGAAAGTTTATTAATATCAAGTCAGACAGCAATCTAGCCATCTACATTAACTAAGCCTATAAGTAAGCAAAAAAAACAACAACATCAAAATACAAAATAAATGTAGATCAAGAGAGATCATTCGGTTGCATTTTTGTATAACTTTTTTCCAATCAATTTTTCAATATATATATGGCCAAAAAGACAGAAATGGGATATAAATAGATTAGTGACTGACAAACTAGACCCGGAAAGTCTTGAGTTGTCAGAATGCTAATAGAGAAATAGACTCAGCTGGCAGATATCATCACAGTTCCTCTGAAGGTTTACGTTGCAGAACATACATCAGAAAATACATACTGTCCACTTGGTCAAATGTATGACTTGCAGATATCCATGTAGATCTTGTGCAGTTGTGGTCACTGTGTTATAAAAAGGATATTGCCGCCGTAGAGAAAATTTAACTAAGTGACAGCGGCATCCGAGACATGCCATACACAAAGACGGTAACGGGAATGGTTTTAAACCTTGAGCAGAGGAGATCATAAGTGGATTTAATTAACCAATCCAAACACGTCTTCAAGATCAATATTGACCGAGAGCGGAAATTTAGTATGTTTAGGCCTAAACATAATAGCTATGTGTGTACATATCAGTTGGCGGGACCAATTTATTAGCCCTATAGTTGGAGAAAACATTCTGGAATCCTTCAAGAAATGTAGGGATGACATTCTGGGACTGATGAGGTACAAAAAGAAAATTCAATATGGCACTTGGCACTTCATTTGTAACCACGCGTGTTAATTGTCTTGTGACTCTTTGTGTAACACTGGAATGCAGTTCAGACTTCCACTCAGCAGCAATCAAGCGAGGAGGCACATTCATGATTCTCAAACTTGTTCAAAATTGTTAGACTTCCTATTGTCTTTCTGTACAAAAATTTCTTTAAGTGATCAGTGATGATCCATATGTCATTGTCTATCACGCAGCAGGGCTTTCTGTTTGTATTTCCACTGCTTTAGAATGTATTTTTGAACTTAATGAGGCATCAGACACTAGTCATGATATGCAAGCAGTGCACTTAAAGAATTTGATTAAGGATGTTTAATAATAGAGAAAAAAGGAGAAACAGTTGCTGTCGTGCTGTACGTTTGCATGGAGAGCAGAATAATGGCACTTTTAATTAAAATTGTTTCACCAAAAGGAATTCCAGGTGTATTATTTATATCAAAGCCTAAATTCTTCAGAGAAATCTTATTTAGATTCAATTTTCTGATCAACCGTAGCTAAACAGTAAACCTGTCAGGAATAGTTTAGTTTTATCACCCTGCATCTACTCTGAGGCCCTAAACACTATCACATAAAATGAAAAGCCTCGGCCAGATACACAGATGTCTTGTATAGTCTTTTTAAACTGTAACCTAAATATGTAATGATGAGAGAACAACCATCCTGTCTAGGTAAAGAATACTTGTAGAGATTAAAGGTTGCCTAATCCCCATGCAAAGCCATAAATTAAAACAAGGCAATCGGAGACAAACAAACAAACAAACCACAGAATTGCACTGATCCACAAAAACAGCTAAAGTTGTGGCAGAATTTAAGTTAAAAATGTTTTTTTTTTGTTGGATGTCTGCTATTTTGTACGTGTGAAAGAGAGAAATGTTAAAAAAAGTCCTTTAACTAGTATATCGTGATATATCAAGTAAATAACATTTTAGTAAAAGCTCTCACTGCAATAAAACATTCTGTGCAAGTGGTCCCAACCACGTTTTAATTTCCCATGTCAGCTCCTTACTGGTTCGGAGTCCAAAGCCTGAACAACAAGCTGTATGAAAGTTTTGATCTTTTAAACATATATTCTTTCTCATGAGAAAATACATAGCTTTAAAACACAAAACTGCCGAGAGCATTAGTACCAAAATAAATAATAAATTAAAACACAGCATTAGAATGGCAGTGCAGGCTAAATTAATTGACATTTGAACTCTGATTTTGTTCTGTGTAGAATAAAAATACGTTATAAAGTGTGCAAGTTCTCAGATTTTGCAGAAAGCGAGGCAAAGTCCACATCAAAGTATTTTTGTTGAATATATTTTTTGAGATCGAGGAGGCTGGATTGCTAAATAAGTAAGATTCAATCTGAAATGAAACCGTTTTCAAGCTCATTAGCATGATTTTAGATCTTCAAGTCTTCTCATAATATGCAGGCTTTGCTTGAAACTTGGCCTACATAATGCCTACACACAATTAATCTTTCAGTTCATTTACAAAAAAAACAAATAAATCGCACTGTGTTGCCTGGTGTTTGATTAATAATGAAGCCAAATAAGAATCTATGACAAGTTTGTTAATACAAGGGAAATATTTTAATATGGTATTAGCACATACCAGCTCTGTTATACCTTTTATCACTGTGGTGGCATAACCCATAATGAACTTCTATGAAATTGTGCTCAATATGAAAATAATCTGAAATAAATAAATGACTGGTTAATTGATGAGAGACAATTCATTAACTGTATCCCAACTCTCAACCTTACAATCAGTGCTAGTCTTTTGACTGTAAATGTAACATTATTTTTTGCGGAGATTTTTCTCTCTCTTTTCCAAGTTAATCTGAAATTAGGAAATATTAAATATGAAATTATTGGTATAATTGGGCTGAGACCATTCCAGTATGAATTACTTTAAATTGTACAGGCATTAAGAAATAAGAGAAAGATCCAATTTGAGCGTATACATAAATCATTATCATAACATGCCGTGTCAGCACACTATCTCTTGAAAGGTATTAGCAGCAGAAATTAGATTAGGTGGACAAGTATCTAAGGAGAAAGGGCAACAAAATTAGCTCAAAGAAGATTAAGCCTGAGGCCAAACAGCCATATCAACATTTCAGGAGGTCTCTGAGGATTTTCTGCTAGGTCATTGATTATTTTGTCACTGTAACCTTTAAACTATGATTGAGGATTTGTAGATACTATAAATTTACATTTGCACAGGAAACCAGAAATTCCTGACCTTCGTGTAATGTTGCCAAAATTCCAAAACAGTGTTTATATTCAACAAGTCATCTTTCACACTATATACAGCCAAAATGTGAAGTGTGTGTTTTGTTTGCCATTGAAAACTATATATGGGCCTTATAACAATGAGAATATATTTTCTGATAGATAGATAGACAGACAGATCTTACAGAATAGTATGTATTGAAAACAATTATAAACAAGAACTCTATTTCCTCATTAGCATTAGGATTATGTAGCATTTGTTCGGGTTATTGTGTTCTGAAGCTCTATTTTAAATGATTAATGAATAAAAACAGAACATCAGCAATTAGAAATGGCTGAGAAGACTTGTTTCTCTTGGTGGTTGGCTTCTGCTCATGTTAGGTCACACACAGGGAGCAGAACACAACATTAACCTGCCCTCTGAAGATCTCTCCGCCTTTGCACTGTATAGAAGTGCAGAAGTAGCATGATCTACTTTCTGAGTTGGAGAAAAAATATTTTTGATTTGAGAAGTGGAGCACACACTTTGGCATTTCTGTACCGTTTAGGGATCTTTCAGGGGGCGGGACAATGCTCTGTTGTGCCTGTGATGTAATGTAATGCGAAAGTTCAGGGAGAGAGCCACGTCTTCTCAACTGTTTTTCATGGCTGATATTGTTTTATTTATTAGTCATTAAAAGGAGATCTTCAGAACGCAACGAAGCAAACAAATGGTACATAATCTTAATACGATCAAGGAACTAGACTATTTTTGTTGTGATTTATAATTAATACTATCCAATTCCACACAGAATCCATTCCTCTTTCATGTAACGCAACAATGATGTCAGCACCGCTAAGAAACCGCTTGTAAAACATTTAACAAAGATAAATTGGCTATATGTATCAATAGCAGGAAGGCATTGCGAATCGTCTCCTCTGCCAAACTGCGATCTATCACTAATGGAAAAGTCGAGCAAATCTTTCCTTAGATGTGATGCAGGCCAATTATTAATCATGCTCATTATAGTGTCAACCAGAGGAGTAGGTTACGCCTCAGGGGATTCAATGAGCTGAAGACCATCTTTGGTAATTATTATTATTGATATTTTAGAGGAGATACATTTCTTGCAATGCATAAACACTCATTCCTTGTGTTTTCCTTTGTTGGTGGAATTAAATTGCATTTTACTTTTAAATAAATGAAAAGACACTGTAGAGACTCCAGCCAAGATTTGCACTGAAAGAGTTACCCAAAACTAAACTGTTTGTCTTAAAAGATGCTGCAAGCAAGGGATAATTGAATCTCCCTTGGATGAATGGTTGCCAGTTGTTTCTAAACTAGGTGTTCACTTTTAGAAACAGAGACAGCCTCAAGTATCTGTTATATTTTACACTACATCTATGCAGTGTAAGTTATATTTTTTTTCTGTAATTTACATTAATATTGCGCTCCTGACAAGTAAAACTGATACATGATGGTAACCCATTTTTTCTTCTTTTTTGTTTTCCAGACACCACATATTTTATATTCAGAAAAATGTTCACTGCTTTAGGATTTCTTTCTCCTATACTCAAGCCAATTAAACAAACAATAGCTTATGATCACATGAATTTGAGAGTGTGTGTTACATATCACTTCTGGGTTTTAGAGTTTTATTTTATATTAGTCTATATAACTCTTTACTTTGGATAAAAGCATGTTTTTTCAATCTGTCTACAATATTATCACATGATGCAATTACAAATAAGTTCTGTAATATAGTTTTTAGCTTCTCTGATATTATTTTAGGATGTCAAACTGGCCTTGATTCAAATCATAAGCATTAAAGTTGTAAACAGAAATGATACCTTTTTTTGGTTCTGCTTGCATTAACATAATCCATCTCCCCTTCATTGGCAGTTATACTTTAATCAGACGTGTCCTTTCAACGTATTAAATAAAACTGAAACCTCAGCAGAAGGGTTGGAAACAGTCACTGTTAAAGTAAGCGATGTCACCCCATTGGCATATCCACAACCCGGACTGTAAATCTCATGAATGTGTTTC
This sequence comes from Amia ocellicauda, assembly GCF_036373705.1. Lineage (NCBI taxonomy): Eukaryota > Metazoa > Chordata > Actinopteri > Amiiformes > Amiidae > Amia > Amia ocellicauda. The sequence goes on from NC_089852.1 coordinate 6,297,915, forward strand.
GTGTAGAAGCATAACATCTAATAAAGTGTAGCATAATTCTAATAAGAGTATTCCTTTTCCTATCTTATTAAAACGAATACCCCCTCTGTAAGGTTATATACAGAGGAGAAAATGACAAGGGTGCTAGGTATAATTGGTGACCCAACCTTCCCAATGGCAACATTTGCAAATTCTGCAAATGTGATTGCCACGACCCCATGCATATGCACACTTAATTCCACTAAAGCATGTATTAAGGTTTGGGTGTTATGAGCAGGAAGTATGCAGGAGCTAGGCAGACTCACTTATATAAATTGTATATGTGCAGAGAGAGCAGTAGAGAGTATTATCGTTGTTAGATTACAGTATTCAGTATCAAGCAAACAAACTGCATGGCATTGATTCTTCCCCTTCCGAGAGCTGTTAAGAGTCGTTCCACTAATGTACCTGCTTTAATAAAATAAGAAATTAACTTTGATAATTCCAGTTATCAAGCATACAGTTTCCTTGGGAAAAAAATAAATAAATAAATCTGATGGAAATATTTTTTCAGAATATTGAATATTTTAAATCCCAGAGCAAATGTGATATTAGTTTGTACTGCACCTCCTATATCATTTGTACTCTCTGAAGGATAATGAAGAAGAGGAAGGGGTTGAAGAATACGTAGAGATATTTCAAAGTCTTTCCACCTAACCGAGCACAGAAAAGACTTGAGGAAAGGTCTCTGAAGAATTCCTGCTAGCTCCCACGATTTTCCCCACAGAGCCACAGTCAGATAAATCAAAAATGGTCAAACCGGAGGAAGAATAAAGCTTATATTCCCATTGCCGGACAAATGCCGGTCGGGACTGGTTAGGATCTTTGCTACCAGCTCAACGGCACGAGGTTGCAATATGCATTAAGCAGTTTACAGACATGCAAATATATGCAGCCCTGCTCCCATTGGCTCCCCTTCCTTTAATTTGGCTTGTATCATTTACAGGATGAGGGAAATTAATCCAAAATATTATTTCAAAGATTTATTCCTCCCCAGCAATATCAGCTGCATTCTTGGAGATAAATGCAAAGGAAAATGATTAACGACCCTTGACATTGGAATATAAAATGCCCTTCATGCATATCTGCTGCTCTAACCATCGTTTGTATTTCAATGCCAAAATGGGAATTAGAATTGCAAAATATCATAAAGAGATACAAGGAAATTACACTGTGAAGTGGTTTCCATTGTCACACTGAAAAGGGGGGAAAAAATGAAATATGTACAATGTAACGCTGATATAATAGGTCTATAGTATTGTATCTGTTCCCGCTTTCTTACGAGTCTCCTTTTACTCGACTACTAATTAATAAGCGTACTTCAAACCAAGCTTTCATGTAGGAATACCAGGTAAAATATGTGCAGCCCCACTTTGTCCCCTTTAACTCGAGTGGGCTGTATTTAATTGTGTTTGTATAAATAAATTGCTTTACAAACACGTCATTCAATATCAGAACAGCTGGATTCCAAGAAGCTTATAAATCAAAGATAATGAACAACATAGAGAACATTTCAAACATAACATAGAGTAGCCCTGTCCATAATTTGGCAGTCAAAACAGCAGTACTAGACATCTGAACTGAAGTAATTGTTGTCAGCAAAAGAAAATAAGTATTACTGTCCACCCATACCATGTTAATATCCGGAATGCTAATTAATCTCCTTACTTATGAAGTAGCCAATTAATTATCAGAGTGTTATTGAACAGACTGGATTAAAACAGATATAAAGGTAAAAGAAAATGCCATGATAAACAATATTTTTTCTACCTTGTTACAGCCTGCACCTTTCAATAATTCAGTGCCTTGAACTGTAACATTAAATGAACTTGATCATCCAGGCTCAAGCATCACAAGTAACAAATGTCAAAATATAAATTCAGACTCCATCTCCCTCTATTAAACCCTGTATCTGAATAAAAATAATAATTCTGAGAAATGGAAAAAATGCCATTTCTCTCTTTTAATGGGCTTGCCAATCACATGAAATGTATTAACAAAGTGAGTTAGTCATGCGAACAACTTCACTTCTTTTGCAAGGTATGGTTACTCAGATGGAATAAAAGTATACCAAATACCCTGTAAGAATGCTACAGTATGTACAACATTATTTTAAATAAAAGCATTGCTTTGCTACATTTGTGGGTGAGAAAAACTGAAAACAGCTAAAAAATCGTTTTTATTTTTTAAAGAAACAAAAAAGCAGGATAGGAAGAAAATGCATTTCTTTCAAAATGCTGTTCGAAGAAAGAGAAAATGAAAAGAGACTTGAAAAAAATAAGTTTTTTTAAATGCAGTAAAAATGAGTCTCAGGTGAGCAGGTTCTCCAAGAAGAAACCCATATCAAAGAGATGGATTGATCCAGCCACACTAATATTTAATATGCTTAGCACTGGAAGTAGAAAAGATGGGGATGTTCAGGCAAATAAAAATAAAAGGTCAGTAAAACATATTGTACTCTATAACTTCAGGGGACGTTCTGCATTGTTTGAGGTAGGTTCCAGTCAATGATGCAGATACTGACAAGTCATCTAAGCAGAAAAGAGAATTAAATAGCCTTAAGGACCAGAAACTATCCATTTACTTTTTATTCTTCATACTTTATTTAGTACAGGCAGCCATATTGTAAGATATAATGTATTATGTATTTTCTCCCATCATATTCTACAACTTTATAGAATATGATACCCAAATGCAGTGAAACAATGAGGTGTTTAAGAGTCACATGTAACTTTATGTTGAATAGTGGTACAGGCAGGTAATCTGATCACAGAAATGGTCTAGAAAAAGTGGCGTGCAAATCTGGGCTGGGTGAAGTTGAGGGGGGGTAGCTGTGACATTTCATTCCTGGCATGGAAATGGAAGGAGAAGAAGTGCTGTGGGCAGTATGTCAGTGCTACATACTCCAGAGATTGTGTTGATAATAAAACATTTAATTTATATAGCACTTCTAGAACCAAAGGATGAAGTGCTTTATAGACAGAAGGGGGACTGACTTAATCTGCCAGAGAAGTGCAACACCCTCTAAGTATCATGTCATGCTCCACTGATGAGTATAAATCCCCAAAAAGGTCTCTTCCTGATTCACTGCTGGATGAAGGCCTCCCCAAGATGTTTCCACTTGCTTCGATCAACAGCTTCCCTTTTCTACATTAAGCCTGGAAAGTGTATGATTTCATCTTCCCGTGTGGATGACACAAAGTAGCATAGAAAGATGTATGCTTGGAATAAAAAGAAGAGATAGAAACATAAATGAATGGATCTGAGAACAAACCAAAACTGGTGACATCATCGAAAGAGTGAAAATGTCAAAATGGCAATGGGCTGGACACACTGCAAGAACAACAGATCAAAGATGGACAAAGGAACCTATTGAATGGATACCAAGAGATGAAGAAAGATGACCACATAAAAGATGGGAAGATTAAAAATATATATAGATAATATAAACAACTCTGTAACTGGTTCAGGTTTGTAATTAATTGGTTTAGTTAGCTGTGAATGGAGGGAAGGTAGACTGGGGACTCTCCTGTCCTCAGCAGTGTGTGAGGTAATCACATTCACAATATTTATGCAAAGGGATAAGGATTAAGCTATATAGAGCAAGTTTACTTACAACCTTGCTTTTAAGTCTGATCCAAAGGTCAGAACACAAACAGGTTCAACAATTAGTTCAATAAAAAATGTGTCAAGTCAGTGAAAGAACCAGGTGTACAGCCTGATGAATACAAAAAGACCTGAACTTTTGGTTGCAGTTTTTTCCCCTGTAGAACTGTGAATCAATGAAACCAACACATTAAGGGAAGCTATCTACATCAAATGGCAACATTAAGAGGTGCACTTAATTAAAAAAAAGCAGGACGTAATTCAGTAGTAAGCTACTAATAAGGGTACCTTTGTAAATCAATGAATGCTTAATTCTTAAAACATTAACATGTTCTATGCAAGGAACATTAAATCATAGCTTAATGTTTGTATTTGCTGTTGCATTCAAAATAGTAGACTTTTTAATGTCTTTAAATTGTCTCTATTTCTTCAGATAATTTCTATTACACCAATGAAATTATTTAAGGGGAATTTCCTAAATCTCTTTTTTTTGTTGGTTTGTTCTCAAGTCCTATTTAGATATCAAATTAAGGAATAAAACATTCAGTGGTGAAACGCACAGGCATTCAGAGTCCATGTATTGACAGAAATGTCCTGCTTTTTTTGACAAACTACAGCACACAATTAGGGTAATGCATCTAAATAAGCACTTTATTTTTACTGTCATCCAGTGGATTTAACTGACACACAAAAACAGGAAAGAAAATACAAATGAAAGATAAATTATTCTTTTCACACTCAAACAACTCGGTTCATCCGCTGGCCTGTAAGTACAGTGGTGTCTGGATGTGTCACTCTTAATGCCACCCTGGAAATGGCGAGTTGCCTGGTAAATAATTTATCAGATGCTGCAAAGATACCAATTATGATCAGAATTTCTACCATCTCCAGCAAGAATTTCTAAATGTAGAAGTGATGAGAAGGGTCACTGGCTGACCTTTAACACAGCTCCCTGAAGTAAAGAGTCAAAAAGATCACGGCGAGTCAGGGACCTTTCCAGATAAGTGTGCTACTTTGTGAATGAATTAGCTGGAATTTGCATGTAAATAGACTAACATCTCATCTCTGCAATAAAAGCAAGTTTCTAGGGATCAATGGGTTGTCTCCTCTTCATCACTATGCCACTCCAAAGCAAAATAGCAGCCGTGTATAGATTTGAACAGGTTTCTTTACGTTCCCCACAAGAAGTTCACCGAGAAATCCAGGTCCCGTGTGAAATTCACTCAATTAGCAAAGGACAGTAAAGGGGAAAAACAAAATCATAGCTTTATTAACTGCTTCGTAAAGCAAGAATCAACAGGAACTTAAATTTAATTCTTTACACATCAGCCTTTGACAAAAAGCACACCACTTTTCCTGTATCAGTCCATCAGGATTGACCAACTGTGTTTGTACTGAAGTGTTATAACTGACTCTTTCAAGTTGACAACGGGCATCCAGAAACTCTAGAGTCTTAAAAAGCCTGTAATAGATTCAGAAGTCTACGTTCTGTATTTTAACAGGTTGCCAATACAATAATTCCTTTCTAAACATAAGCTTATATATTTTTCCCCAAGTACATATAAAACTTGGCAATGCAAAGAAAACAAAGTGCAGCCATGGTAACCAGTTTTCTTTTGTCAGGGTATCAGATGGTGTAGTGTGGTTCACAATCTCATGAGGATTTCCAATAGCACATTTCACAGTATTTAGAAAGCTACTCATTTAGCACAGTGCTTGATAGGCAGGGGGGAGAAAGGACGATCAAATCGAGCTCATTAATCACCCGTCATGACCATATAATAATTTAGTCTATGACACTTAGCTGAAGGAAACAGTGTTCTTTCAAACAACAAATTGAAAGATGATAATCCTGAGACACCTGTCACAGAAACAAAAAAAATCTATATGTATCAAGCTTTCTGTCTTCTCAAAAACACAAATATATGTTAAGAAAATGACAAGTACAAAAAATTCAAACTGTAAAAGTCTGAAAGGTAGACTGGCATTCTCTCTGCTCTGTAACACGGAAACCTGTCAGAGTGGAAGACACACAACATCAAAATGAAAGTCAAACATATCCTTCCAAAGCCTTGTATTACTGTTTGAATATGGAACGATCATTTAGAAGCACAGTAAGATCTGTTCATAACTGCATGGACAAACGGGTGAAATAATTGTTCTACGTTTTGTTCCTTAAATACAATTAAAAGGGTTTTTGTTTCTTGTAAAAAGAAAGTGACAGTGAGATACAAATTCCTTCCAATAATACATTCTTCAGAAAAGTAAGTAGGTTACAGCTATATACCCATATATATATATATATATATATATATATATATATATATATATATATACACATATATACCCATATGCTGTCTGCACACTGTGAGTCAGTCATACTAACTTTGCTTCACCTATGGCCTGTACTGTATACAGCTTTCTCAAATGACAATGTTGTATTATACATGACAGTTTCAATATACAACTGTGTAACCCAAAATCATACCATGCCACATGGTGTACACACAGAAAGGCAGTTCTTCTACAGTGCTGGTAATAGTCTAATAAACGAAATGTAATAAATGTCAAATGCATACTGCACATCATTAGTTTGCAATTAAAAGCTATTGAGGATAATAGACTATTTATAGAGAACCATTTACCATTTTTAATGAATATATTTAGATTGGTACGTCATTTGCTCATATAGAACAAAGTTTTAAAAAATTATTCTTAATAATAATTAATTAACGTGTTGGAGAACACTTCGAAGAGAGGGAAAGTTGCGTAAGATATACAATAAGCACAGCAAGACAGCCACAGGGGGAAAGAGGTTTTCTATCAAATACAATAAAACGCTGTTACTGTGGCCAATTAAAGGAAGCGTGGACGTTATCTAACCAACAAGAAAAAACAGAGTGAGTTAAAGGTGAAACTGACTAAGCAATTATGATGGAAAGTAGAATCCGGCACAGCTACAGAATAACCTAAAGGGATAGTAGGTCACAAACCTCAACAGTCTCGAGTACATGTGTACGGCTTCCCATGAGAAAGTAACTGCAGGATGAAGAAAGTCAAGGATGACTAGCTTCCATTTCAGTTTTCATTGAATAAATGTAAAAGCCTGACAGGTCACAAGGCAAGCTCCTAAGTTTAAAATGATTTCCCATTATCAGTCTTTAAACTTTCACTGTCTCTTCTTTCCCTTTACACATGCACACACACAAACACACACACATACATATATATATGCTTTGTAATAACATAATTAGTAGCATAATTATATGCTTTGTAATAAGATAGTTAGAGTCAAATGCCAAGAAAGACTAATTTGATTCCTGAAACCAAAGAAAAGATGAAGAGAAAAGGATGTGTTTGTACATCACACATTTTTTAAATGCTACCAGTGGATTACATGGATATAAAGGACTGTCCGCACGTGCTCTGAGGCAGGTAGGTGATACAACGTAACCACATATGAAACCGTTACTTTTCAAACTTATGCTTATCATTCCAAACAGAAGAAATACTTGATACATTGCCAATACAAATTAATGGAAATTGACAGCTTGGTTTTCTTAATGTTTGCATCATCTAATTAAGAGCAGAAGTCTTTGTTCATTGACTTTGAAGTACATTTTAATCATCAGCTTGTAGGAGAAGCCATAATCACTCAAGAAAGCTTCAGCTTAGTGCAGATGCAGTACAATAACGAAGTACAGAACTGCCTACCTCATTGAAATTATTACACCAGGAAATCATACTGTATGTCCTTGCAGCAAATGAATTAATTGTTTCCAATCTCACTAATGTCATCCTTGACAATAAGTAGCTCATTAAATACAAATACTGCTGACATGTATTAATATCAAAAAAATTTAAGTGGTGACTCTGTCTGCCAAAAAATCTCACCTACTGTACAGGAAGCTTATGTTCTAATGAAATGTGGATGATTTGTTTTATATTATTAAAAGTAAAATATTTTCTTTTTAGAAACCTTTCTCGCAGTAACTGTCATAATCAGGCACAAAAAAGCCTCCACAAAACTTGCCGCAACTCATTATCAACATCATTACAATGACAGCATGTTAGTATTGCCAGATGGATCTAGCTATGAGTCATTAACACAGAGGTACATTATGTAAAATGTAGTCTGCTGACAATTCAAGCTGGTATGTCTTAATTTAATTGGGAAAATGTGAGCTACAGAAAAGTTGACAACAAAGATGTATTACATTGTATATATATATATATATATATATATATATATATATATATATCATACATACATATATATATATAGATGTACACACACACATACATATATTGTGCAGGAATAATAACATACATCAGTCGTTGTTTTACAGGGAAAACATAATAAATGATGTGATGGAGATATATATTCTTACAAATGTTTTTACACATGCCATATGACCAAAAGTATGAGGACAATAGACTAAGTGTTTAGTTGCAAGACTATAACTTTTTTAATGCTTTACAAAATTAAACAGGCCTTGAATCGATTTTTTACACATATACATTATTTGCACCTTTATCTTGATTGAAACTAAGTGCTTTCTCAATTATTTTACTATCCTCTAAATTAAACAGAGATCCTTAACATTAGAATAGCACCATTTCAATCATAGAGATAACTCGAAGAGATGCACTTAAGTGTCAAGGGATTATCTGGTGACTCCTACTCTAACCTATTTTTACAGCTCCTTTATATTTTGGATTCAAAGGATTCTTACAATTAGATTCAAGATTTCGCTTTTAAGTGTATTTGAACTAAATGTTGTCGATGTTCACAACTGATGCTCCTCTGTTGCGCTTTCCATCATAAGGTGCCTCTGATGTTTAGCTACCATGCCGTGTGCCAGCAAATATAATCAATCAATAGAAGAATACGGAGTAAAAGATATAAGCATAGTAGTGAGAAGATGGATGTGTTCATCAGCATTAAGGGAGCAGGGCATATGTGGGAGGTATGGGACTTGCAAAGACTGATTGTTACTAATTCTCATTGTTACTTGTATTATTCTACCAAAATACAAGATGTTTTGTATACTTTCATTTCTTCATTCCGGTGAATGCCTGACTAAACTAGTGAGTAACTGTTTATATGACATAAGCACACAGAACTTAGAGGTCTAGCAGCCGTGAAAAATACAGATGACATTATAGTACAGGGTCTGAAAATGCCTACAGTAATACAGTAAATCAAGTAAGAAAAAAGTTGTATTGATCAACAAGCCACTATGAGGCACAATATACCATATATATATAAGCCAAAACTTTTTAAATAAGATGCGTCCATCATACCTTAACCATACCCATACCTTATCTCTTATACATAAAAAAAGTCTCTAGCCTCAGCAGGTGAAAGATTAATGTTTACGACATTTTCAGCCTTGTTGAGATGTATCGCTTAGAAAAATAAATACATATTTCCACTGTGCTACCCTCTTCTGTACTTCAGCTGTAATTTGGGAGCTGCTTTTATTCCAAGCGTCTCCACAGAAGAATCCAATTCTTGGAAAGAGTTCAAACTAAGTGCAGACTGCCAGTAGAATAAACATCTGCAGAAAACATCTTCTAGCAAATATTGCCAAATCGCCCTCCCCTCCAAAATTAAAAGTCCATCATAACGTCTTCAAAAGGAGATTACTGTATGTGCCTTTTAAACAAAGAAGGAGATGCACGTTAAATAGTGTGAAAAGATGTTCGTATGTGCTGCATATCACATTCTACTGCAAATCTGCAAATGTATATTATCACTTTATCCAATGTGACCTATTTCCATATTTTTAGGTTTAGGCATTTGAGTTGTAACAAATCATGGTAAGCAAAATAAATCCCAGAAAAAATATTCATTATTCATTGAAATCTTGATTTTAGATGGCAGCCTGTGTTTGTACTGTTACCATGAATTTGCTCAAGCAATCATACTATTTACTAATTTATACATCTCCCTTGGAATACAAATGTCAAAAAGTCAATTACATGAAAAGATAGCATCTCTTAATGTCCTGTTGCATTTGTAGAGTCTTGAACATTTCTCTAACCTTTACAGCATTAAAGAATTAAATGACTAAATACCTTTTTATCATATCTGAGACCCTCTTCAGTAATACCTTGGAATTAAGAGATAAACTACATTTGCATTTATATTCAACACAAACTCTGTGTTCTTTTGATCACAAAAGATGAGAATATTTTAATCCAGGACTGGCTTTTTCTGAAGGATAACAGTAGGATGAAAGTTTAATGTATTCAGTCATTAATTACATGGTTTTGAGAGAAACAGTTTTTTAATGTTTTGTAAAAGTGTAAGCTAGAGCACAAATGTAGGCAGAAAAACCCTACTTATGTTTTCACACAGTGTTATGCAAAACATTGAATAAGAAATTGAAACATGTACTGGTATAATTTAAGTACCACATCAGTATTTGAAACGCATAGTGCAGTGATAATGTAAAGCAGATCAGTTTCCATATAAATAATTGTTATTGGTGGAGAAAAATTGATGGGAGAAAAAAGCAGAACAAACTGACTGTCATTTCAATAATAAACCCCATTTGATAAAACCGTGTGAAAGAAGGAAGTGGATTTTCTTAAGACAATTAAATGTAAGTTCAATTGTCATTTCAATTGACATTTGAGACTGTGCTTAGTGAAATTTACGCTTAACCTTTCTGAACACATGTGATTATCACCCGCTTAAGCTCGGCAGTACTTCAATATGGGAATAGTCGCTTAAGATGGCTGTTAATTATAATTGTCTCAATTAGGACAGAAGTACCTAACACATTATGAATTAGGAAAGATCAGGTACACTGCACTGAGGTCAAAACAAGGAACAACTCAGGTATAACTCTAAACTACTCTAGACAACATAACCTATTCCCAGTCTTAGCAGAAAACAACCAAGTCCTAACACTACGTTTCCTCAACTTAAAAACATAAGTTATTATTGATTGTAAAAACATAGTTTAATAAAGCTTTGACGTTAAGGAGCATTAAAGGCGTTAAGGAGCAATAGAAAGAAAGAAAGAAAGTATATTACAGATGCACTAAAAACTAAATATGACTCCTAAAACCAGAGGAGCTTTTCCAGATCAGCAGGGACACATGCACCCGGGGACACAAATGGAAATTGGGCTTCAAGGCATTCAAAACAGGAAACAGGAGACACTTCTTTACACAGAGAGGCGTCACAATCTGGAACAAACTCCCCAGCGATGTGGTAGAAGCTGAAAGTTTGGGAACATTTAAAAATAGACTGGATAGGATCCTTGGATCACTTAGATATTAATGGACACCAAACGAGCATGATGGGTCAAATGGCCTCCTCTCGTTTGTAAACTTTCTTATGTTCTTATGTTCTTAAAATTAAAAGAATGAAGCTGATGTGCTTTAAAAGATGTCATGCACTATAGTTATCATGACAGAACACTTTTTCCTTATATTATGAGGCAAAAACAGTAAATTGAGAGGTGCTAGGAGACTTTTGGAAGGAATGGGCTAACGGTGGCCAGGCAAATATAAAACAATGTAATGGCCTGCTAGAGTGATTCACAGCAGAAAGCCGATCCCTGCTGATGGCCATATTTAAATATGGTCTGAGAAGCAGAGCTGGCAGATTTAGTGTAATTACACCCAATGGACAGCTTTTCACAGCCATGTGTTCAAGTTCAAACAAAAAGCTGAAAGGATTGAGTCAACATGTCTTCCTTTTGAATGTATTTCACAGGCACACACCAACATTAAAAGTAACTCCTCTTTACCTTAACCACTCACTCTGATGATGAAAAGTGAATGCAGACCACTGGGTTAACTACCTTCCTCTTTATTACTGGGTGGAAATTAAATGTTTCATATAAATGGTAAGCCGTGTCAAGAAAAGACATCAGTCATCTAGTTCATGTGGACATCTGACATAACTACATAAACCGAAGAAGATGGAACAGTATCACGAACAGTAATTTTTCATATTGTACTGATAGAAACTCCCAAAAGTTATTGAACACGTTTTATTGAATAGGAATATTAGGTGGCCTTAAGTAATCAATCTTTCATATAACGCACTAAATAGTAAAATAAGGATTCGTCTCAGACCTAAAGCGAAGTGGGGGAATGCTAAATTATTATGAATTAAAGCACAATATTCTCATTGTCTTGACATATTATTAAATGGATACATTTTTCAACAGAAATTTATATAGGCGATAAAAATACGTTGGTAATTAATTACTTTCCCACTTTCTAGATGATTAAAATTGCAATTAATGTCAGGTATGAGGCAATTATATTATATATGTGATGTGTCTTAATTAGTTGTAAAACTTCTTGATGAATATGAAAGACAGTGCAGTGACATTTTGCTTTAAATCCCAGTAGACTACACAGCATTATAACTCCCACCCACCCCCCAGAAATATCCAATGTATCTGATATGCAAAGTTAGGCCACCCAGCTCTCAAGCAACACAATGATCTATTTACCGAGGTTTGTTTTTTAAGGATCACAGAGCATAAAGTCTATGTGCATTGCCCATGAAACATGACATGAAAACACATTTCAATATTAATGGTTTACAGTGTTTAAAAACATTCTCACAAAACAGAAAATACATTAGATGCTGATTTGCTACACAAGTCTCCAATGAAGAACTGCAGATCCTAATGTAAATGTGTGACCATAGTGTGACACTGGCCCATGCATTGCAAGCTTTCTTAGGTGATCTGGGACATTTTTCAGGGGGGATTCGGTACATGTATGTACTGCCGCTTATTTCTGCTCCTGATGAGGAAGTTATTAAAGTACCTGCAGATTAATATCAGACATCAGTGTCTGTCTTTCCATAGATGCACTGTTGACTTGAAGCAGTCTTTGATGCAATCTGTGAGGAAAACAGAAATTATCATGATTAAGAATTTTAACTGTAAAGTGTGTGTGTGGGGGGGGGGGTAGAACAGAACTATTTTTCTCGTTCCCCCAATCAACTTCTGTCCATCCAGATTAAGTGGGTACATCAAAGTGTGTATAAAGAATGATTGTAGCTACTTGTCAATTTGTTGTAAAAAGGCAAATTAGAATATTGTTCAATGTTAAAAGACTTATCTGTTTCCCACAGATTGCCAAGTACATTTCAGAACTGCTTCCCTAATTAAATCAGTCGAGAGGGAAATAAATGGACATGCGTGATGGGTATGGATCCAGGAACACAGGAAGAGTGTTTTCCTTTGCTGAGAATAACTTAAAAGTAGATCCTTATTTCCATCCAGTCCCCCCCTTTTAACAAGCTTCACTGGGATCTATAGAACGCATGCAAAGCAGGAGAAATTATTTAAATGATTCAGCTTGGAAGGAAAAAAAAGTTATTTGTTGTGTGTAATAACATATTGTGCATCATAAATCGACCTCATACAGATTAAGAATAAAATAATAACATACTTTTTTTATGAATTGTTTTTGGGGCGTGGACAGAAAATAGTAAGCTAGAAACATGTCCCTTGTGAAGGAGAATCTATTATAATGTTTTCACAGGCCGCTAGCGTTTGAGTCTATCTTTTTGGGTACGTGTCATTTTTAAGACCTCAGCAAGGCAGAATGATAGACCAAATGAACTTCTTTATCATATAGGTAACCTCTGACGATACCCATGACAGGTTAAACTATAACTCTGTAACATTTGTTTTCGGGGGTTCTTCGGCATAGTTTATGACTTTCAAAATCTTTACTGTAAATAAATCTGGTAATACCTGACATGACACATAAATTCTTTACAGCAGAGCACCGTCGCCTCTTTATAAATTACTCCTGTTATTAGCATGTATACTACTTTACTGAATTTACTGTAGACTCCTCTGACATGAATTATGAAGCTTAAAAAGACAACAACTTCAGACGAGGATTTATGGTCCAAATAATAGTATTTGTGGCTGAAGAATGACATGCTCTTTGAATATATTTTGCTGCAATAGTAAACTGAATGCCCGTTTTCATCACTGTCAATATCAACACATCTATGCTTCAAGGGCATTTAAACCGAAGGTCAAACTCGGCCATTGAACTTAATTACACTGATGGTTACAGGAGACTAAAAGCTCCATGTCATTAGCACTAATAAATGCCTATGCACCAATCCCTAAACGATGGTTAAATGTGCCAGGAGATTGTTGCAGTGCTATACTGTGCCATACGTTATCAGAGAGCAAACTGATTTTGGGATAGGATGTCGGGATAAACCATTGACAATCATGTACTGACTCAAGATGTACTAGAAAAACAGATAGATTTACATGGAATAACTGCTTGGTAATCTTTTCAAACGCAAGACTGAAATACCACAAAACACAAAATACCATGAAATATGAATCATATTTTAGTAACCCAGGTGGTGAATAGTGCTCCTATTTTCACAAGTCTGGTTAAGTGCAATAGGTGATATTCATCTAATGGCAAGGATGGGGGAAAAGGATTTATTGCTGAGGGGTAAACACGATACCTGCCAAACTTCTAAACAACCAGCAGTCTCTGTAGTGAATCTTATGCCATGGGTCGTGTGATGGATACCAAGGGATGAGGAAGGAACAAAAGTAATGATCTTATAATGTCGAACAAGTGACTACAAATTCACAAAAGGACTAATTTATATTTGCAGTGTTTTGGCATTTGTATATGAATTGCACTAGTTTAAATATAAAAAAATAAAAAATAATAAAAAAATATTTGCAACATTCACATCGTGTGTCTCTCAACTGAATTTTTAAATTTTCCAATATTCAATATGGCAGATGTCCCATCCAATTCAGCACATAATGGACAGAATACAGATTTCTGCAATCCGCACTATACCAGCAATGCAACATAAAGTGATTAAAAACTGGATTGCTGGCTTCTGTTTTCTTTTTCTCTTTTTTTACATTGAATATATTTTGGAGCTGTCTATTCTCACAGCCCTTTAACAATAGCCTACAAGCCATTTCCTGGGTAGCTGCCATAGAGCTGTGAATGTAAAGCAGAAATAATCCCCACCACGTCTTAACAAAGCAATCCCTCAGCCTAAGGGAATTGAAGGCAATATTGCCAACTCTCTCTCTTTTTTTTTCTTCATTCAACAAATAAACAAGACTGGATCTCTAATGCAACTAAAAAGTCATACATTTGTAAACCGTACATGTGTTTCAGATAGAGTGCTTTATTTAATCAGCTACTCGCTTCTATTAAAAATTATCAATCAATGTCACAATTTAACAAGTTTAATAAAATATACAAATCAAAGGCGTGGGGGAAACTTTAAGGGAAAGAGTCTGTGCTTGTCCGCATTTGTTTTTAATAAACTGGAAAGATTTCCTCTATATCTGCTGTTAAAATATGTACAATACATTCATAATATACAAACTCTGCTGTATAAGCTCAGAATCAGCAGCAGCAGCTGTCTTTTAACAAAAACTGAGTTTGGGGATCACTTCACTAAAGATATTAATATTGTTATGCATATCCTTCATAAAAATCATTTTTGTAAGTCAACACAGAAGGCAGATTTGTCCTCAGCTGTATTAGTAAAACTGCCTGCTCCTTTTAGCGTTTTGACACCATCTAAACATCCTATGACAAGGAAACCATCCGAGATTTCGTCTCTCCTAATTGAACTAATTAGATCAGCAATCCATCATTAATTGAATGACTCATTTCACAAAATTAGGATTTATAGAGCACTGAAGAATAAAAAAGAGCCCTTCGATCCCCCCACTGTGCCCCGCACACATCCACACACCATTAAGCGCTCTATATTTCAAATGTGACCCAAGCACACACATTTTGGCAGAGAGAGAAAATGAAGGGTAAATCCTGCTCATTCCTGATTTATTGACAGAGAATATTGGCAAACCCATGGTAGCTCAGAGTTCTTGGAAGTGTGCCTTTTTCTAGCGGATGCCAGTGATTAACCTACTCAAAAACCCCCAAACAAATGTTTGAGTGGAAGAATTCATAATGATTCGAAGGAGTTTGTATGAACACTGGAGAGAAGCAGACAGATACAAGCTTTCTCCCAGATCATGTTTCTCTTCACACTGTACACCTGCAGCACACACAGCAGACACAGAGCATTGTGGGAAGGTAAAACGCCACTACCATTGAGAACTGGGTTTACAGGTGCCCGTCCACCCGTCCAAGCCCACTGGGGAATAGGGATCAAGCTGTGATGTGAGTGGAAGCCTTTACCAGTAGAAGCCCATGACAAGTTTTTGCATGTGAAATTTACAAGTCTACAGTAGCTTGCATTTGTGCTGTCCCTCTCTTGTCAATCATAGCTGCCAGACAAATCCTCCAAAGCCTCATTATCATTATTATATTTCTTAGCAGACACCCTTATCCTGGGCGACTTAGGATTGTTACAATATCTCATATTATTTTTACATACAATTACCCATTTATATAGCTGTTTTTTTCTGGTGCAATCTAGGTACAGTACCTTGCTTAAGAGTATTTTCAGCACTTCTATAATTTTACTGTAACTTCCCCTGATCCACCACTTCACACATACCAGGGACTGAACTCTATTATGTCTGCAGTTGTTAGCTCATTTGTGCGTATGTATGTATAAGGATGTATGCTTATTGTATTTTTCACTGATTGTATTGAATGCACTTCGTAATGTTTTGATAATGTCTTGTGAAGAAAGAAGTAGAAGACGACAAACAGGAATCTCAGGAAGACACGAAACACTTCATTTATGTGTACTTTGTCGTTATTTAGGGGAAATACAGCTTTGAGAAAATACCTGAAATCCCAGTTCTATAGCTGTAGATACTCGAATGCTCCAGGGCAAATGGCAAATGGCAAATAAAGGTCAAATGATAGCACATCCTGTGTCCACACCTATGCATTGTAACAAGTTAAAAATACTGTAAAGCATGTTGTGAACATTAATTTATCAAAGTGGACATACAAAACATATGCCATTCTTTTTATTTATATTCCTTTCCAATTAAAACAAGATATATGTTTATTTTTCTCATTAGCTTTCTTTATCAAAACTAATGAGGTCATCTTTGAATAATCCACTAATTTACTGTCTCTAAATTCTCAATAATTAGATCTTTCAACTCTTTGAATGCTTGGGATTGCATGTCTTTTTTTAATAATAGATTTGTTTTCCAATTATTCAATACTGTTTTTGTCATGTAAAACTTCTCTCTTTATTACAGATGTGAACTCTGTGTTCATGTTTCAAAGGAAGTTCCCAACATTATGCCATATATGTCATATTGTCGTGGCAGAGGTTTTTGTTTTTTAACCGATTCCATTATAAATCGATTTGTGTATAATGGAACCTACTGTATTTGAACATTTACTGTGTTCAAATACTGATTTCAGGTATAGTGAATGGAAATTGCACAAGCCTGCTTTGTAGTGAATACAATGGTATCTCATCCAAAGACTAGTGCCATTTGATATCAGTAAATGTATCTTTTCTTGGATAAGGGATACCCGTTTTGCATTTCAGATATCAACCACTGGCTTCACCTTCAGATGAACAATAGAAACAGGGTTCTCTCATGTAGCTCAATACTATGATTGTCACTGGTTTAATTTCTGAAGATATTAATTTCTAATTAGCAGCCCACCATAATGATCCTATATGTCTGAAGTACAAAAATAAGTTAAAACAGCAGCCAAAACCAAAGGGAAATGAACCAGAAAGGGAATTTGAGAGGGTTATCATGTATCAATGGAACATATGGGTATTGAAGTCAGCTACAGGCTACAACCTAATGATCAGTACAGCTGGCTCCAAAGAAACATCCGAAAAGAACGTAAAAGTATGCAACTAAACGTGCTGCATGATAATTGCCCATTTTATGCACCACCCTGTTGCACCTTTTCCTGCCATTATAATTTCCACTTGTTTTAATCCCATAATTTTAATGCACCTCCAACCTCATTCCTACCTTTCATTCTCCTTTTGCAGCAAAACCAGTCCCCCGCCATTCGCCAGCTTAACAACTTTTAAAAGTAGGATAGACCTTTTGCAGAAAGAAAGAAAGGAAGAAAGGAAGAAAAGGAAAAAAAATCTCATCTGGTTGTATGATTTTTCTTTACACAATACTATGAATACTTTTAACATACAATTTCTTATTTTCAACTTGGACTGGAGACAGAGGGTAAAAGTGGAAACGGTATGCCTCTCACAGGAGCAATTTGACTGTGTTTTACTGCCCAGGATGAAAGCAAGAGGTCAGCAGTGTGTCCTAAAGGCCACTCTCAACTCAAGAGGAGATTATCAGTAAAAAACTATCAGAATATTTCATTAGCCATTGCACTTCAGTTTCTAGAGTGCTGCAGAAGGCATGCTTACAACCAGATTTCATTTCTTCTGTTTGTCCATGGCATTAAATACTGTTCTTCTTGGGCGTCTATTTGTAGATTTGTAAATATATGTTCTGAGATGGTGGGGGTGATTACAAATAACAGAGTGCAAGAGATTCCAGACAACAAACACATCCCTCCAATGGAAACTCATTTTTAAATAAATTAAACTGTTCTCTGCACACACAATGTATCTGAAAGTTATCCAGCAATCAAATCGTATCAAGTGTCTTTCATTACACAGTATTTCGGCTAACTTCTACACTAATTTAGTCAACATCTTATGAAGAAACTACTGACACACAGTTAAACGTGTCAGCAGCAATTAAAATGATTCTGGAAAATAAGAAGCACTTTAAATAAACACAAAAATGTATTTTGGTACAGAAACACAAAATCTGACTCGATCCCTCTAGTACACATACAGTTAGCCCTGCTATGCACTCAGTATAATGCATGGAGAGCCCTGTTCTACTTTGTAAATGCAGAGATTAATAAATGAAAAGCAAGTTATACATGCCAGACAACTGAATATTCATAAAACATGTAATGAATATGTATGACATGACCACAGAAAGCTATGCATCACCTATCAGTGCATTAGAAACTACATTTGAAAATGAATCTAAATGTAATAAGTAATGTATTTTGTATACAATGATTAATCACTGGTTAAAATAAATTAGAAATGGCATCAGGAAAAGAAAAGCAAACAATTCTAAGAATACTGAGGTGAGATTTTACAGTGTTGGCTGTGATGTTTCCAGCTCCATGGGTCTTGAATTTTGTCACTGTAACTAAGCACTTAATTACCTAATAAAACTAATTATTGGCCTAATTAGTCATAATTAATGTGATCTTTGGCCAGTGGGAAAAGACAGAAATTAAACCTGTAAGATCAGTGTTGGAAACCCTCTCTCTAAACGTATGCCATTCTTTGGTAATATATCACATTTACAAACATTATATTTCTAATGTTTTCAAATATTTCAAAATGGTAAAAATGAATATGAGAATGCATGGCCAATTCCACATCCTACATTTTTCTTTTCATTTCTTTAACAGTTTAATAATTTGTCAGAACTAAACTGGGCTGCTATCTGACAGTATCAAAATATATTTTGCTGGGAAAAGACACTGGACTGTATTAAAAAACTACAAGATAAAATATAAAAATAACTGCACTGCTAATTCATCAGCATCTCTTGAAATATCTTATGCACCCATTTCACAAAATAGTATTTTGGAATGATGAGAAAATGTACAAGTTCTGGCCATTCCAACATGTTTGCTATGATCCATTTTCTGAAAGAAATATAACTATCTTGCCAGCAGTCTGTGGTTGCATCTTACATTATGCCCTAGATGGTATATCTTCAATATACCATTATTGAACTATACTGCCTGGTACACACTGAACTACTCAAAAACACTGCTTTTCTGTAGCCTGTGTCTCTAGGAAATTTACAACAGAGATTTCATTCAAATGTAAGCAAAAGACAGCAATTTTAGTATATTAATTTTTGTATTAAATTTGATGTGATGCATGAATTGTTTGAGTAATGGGAATTAGAGAAGGTTCCTGTTTTATGAAATTTAATGCTGTTATTTTTATTGGGAGGCATATTAAACTTTTTGGTTGGAAAAACATTAATTATTGAAGCAATAACAGCTTAGAGTCATCTTGATTAAATTGTGAAAAATATGCTCGAGATACTAGTTGGCATGACAACAAACATATCTATCTTGGTTTATTCCTGCTGGCCTACAAACAGTTCAACTTATTTAAAAACTGTTCAGTATGATAAACCTTTATTTGCAATCTACAAGCTCTCATATTACAGTCATTCTTATGCTTCAGAAAGGACTTTTTTTTTCTGGAACTTTTATCAATTCAATTTTGGGCCAGTTTTTTTTGTTACCGATTTGTTTCTTTCTGTATGCAAGGGTTTCAAAACCGTGTACAAACAGGGTGATGTTTTTTCAAATGGTACCATACATTAAGCTGACTGAAGTGAAGGTGTAATTAATTATCCAGTTTCACAAATAAGCTACAAGCCATTTCTGAACATCTTCTGCAGGTCCCAGTGAGCATTGTAATAAGATATGTACCTCATCATATTCTTTTCATATCTTTTGAAAAGACATTGGTTGGTCATAAATTGATTCTTCTGATATTAATTTATTATATGTTCCAAATGAAGGACTTAATCAAGTCAACATAACAATTAAAAAGCAAAATCCATAAATCCTATTCATAATTACACATTATGTAACCATCCAGTATTAATTATCACTGTTCCTGCAGGTTCTGCCTGGCTGTAATGGAATGGAATCTGTTCCTTAATCTCTTTATGTTTTTTTTTTTTTTTTTGTTGGTTGGTTATCCATAAAATGATGTCCAGTTACACATACATCCTTAAATTGGCCTGGTCCTCATCTTAAAAACTATTTTTTTCCACCTACATGTTGATTTACATCATATTAGACACCTTGATGAGAGTTTAAATGTAGCAATAGTGTATACCTATTACTAATTCAATTTACAATATGTCAAAATGTTCTTGCTTACCTTTAAAATATAAATGATATTCTAAGTTAGATCAGATCAAAAATTACAAAATCCAAATTATAGGGGATAAATCATTTTAATTCTCGCAGCAGAAATAACGAACTTAAATGCATTCATATCATAATAAGGGTTAATATAAGCATCATGACTGCAGTGCATTGTGCTTATTTGTTCACTAAACATTACATTATTTTGTCAAATGCCAAGAAAGAAGGTATAATGATTTCCAAAACTGATTCTATGTCCTTAGGACCAGGCTCTTTACCTGGAAACTGCTCAAGACTTCTCTGAAGCATGACAAATATTTTATACACTAAACATTCTCGTGGCCATTTCCAAGCCAACTGCTCTGTCTGATCTTATTCCCAACAGCAATATAGATCACTTGGTGCATAGCAAGGGGCGACATTTAAAGAACATATCTCCTGACAGATCTTTTGAAATTACATAGGAAAATGTTTAAAAATATTAACCTGCCTAGAAAATAAAAACGTCCTTTTCTTAATTACATTCTTATGAACCTCACTATGGTGGCAATTTTGCTTTTCAGAAATCATATCTTATCACTGCCCAACCATTTATTTGTATCTCTTAATGTTCTAGGGAATGCAGTGATAATAAATAAACAGGTAAAAATAAGCTTCTGCCACATTTCAATTAAAGAAAAATTACGCTTAAAGATTCAGATAAAAGATCATCGCCATTCAACAGGTCACCAATAAATATTCTTATCCTTTCATCAAACTACTTTCATTTCTACTGCAATTTATTGTTTATAACATAGTATTATCACATTTGTATATTACCATATGGGGTAACCTGCATAATGAACTGATTTCTTTTTTAGATTGCCACAAACCAAATGCACATTTGAGAGAGAGAAGAAAAAAATTAGAGTTTGAAATTCTGATGTTTGGAATTAGAATAATCCCCAATCTGGCGATCATGGTGAAGTGCAAATCTTATTTTTAAGTTTAGGTTTTTAAATTAACATCAAAAAGCACAAACTTTGTGCGAGACAATAACAGTAACTCTTCTGAGCTATGTAGTTGATCTTTATCTTGTTATAAAACATTCTGTATATTCTTCCATGCTAAATTCTATTACTTAGTTGTCAAGGCTTTGGATTATTTGCTATGCCACGTAAAATGCATTACAGTTCTTAGCGATAACAATTGGCTTCTTTCAATTCCATTATGGGGTTTTGATAGAACACTTTTTTATCACAAAAAACTGGAGGCTACTATCAGTACAAAAGAAATTACCTAGCATGAGGGTTTGTGGGAGTAAAAACTGGCTAAAATGCTGCAAATTAACCTAAATAAGCATACCTGAAGAATTACTCAGTAGTTTGCTATTTGTGGAATCTCTAAAATTAGCTAGCAATATCTATGTAATAGCTTTCTTTCATTAGTGACTGAAGCATATTGGACATGTATGGTCAAACATCACATTGTAAACTAAATAATAACAAACAGAAAGAGTCTGTGAGGTTGTATGTATGCTATTTAAGATACACAAAGGAACTCTTATTGTAAATACATGAAAATCTGTAGACTACAGAGTAACAGTTTATAGCTGGTGATCGGAGACTCCAAACAAATGACCTTGAAAATATGTTGCCTGCTTTAAGGTACAGTTAGCATTTACGAGTCACTGAATGATGTCTATCCCAGCAGGGCATCCGTGTTTCAGACCTACTTTTAGCTCATGAATGACTTAGCAGAATAAATTAGGAGGCTGCACATTGGAGACAGCTTTCAGACCACCCAAAATAGTATTAGCAGAACAGGCCCACTTGGTTAGCTGGATTAAACAATTGTTACCATTGTGTTTTTTGGGGAGGGGTCTAAAATGTCACTGAGGCGATTGAAAGCTTAAATCTAAGAACAGCTGTGACAGTGTGTATTGATTAATCACCACTATAATGGAAGAAAAGATAAAAAACCTTCAGTGAGAGGAGAGAAACTCTGCACAGACCGATGTCTTCAGGTTGTTATTTATTGGTCACAGCTAAATGCAAAACCACTTTTAATCAAAATAGTTAGTTTCACTTGATCACATAATTGTAATAACCTGACTCATGAATATCAAACTCTCCTAATTCAATCATCTTAACTCCTGTTTGGACACTGAATATTTATTTTGTGCAACTCTAATCTACTTGATTCATGACATCTTTAAGAACCTCAAATGGGAGCTACACGAATGCTATAACAAGTTTTGTAAAAGCAAGACTTATTTCAGGAAACAAAATAAACATATTTATTTATATATATATATATATATATATAGGTCCTGGATCAATGCAGAATGATTTGATGTTCTACAACATGAGGTTACATTTACAAAATACATAAACAACACAGTTTTACCTTAACTGTTTTTTCACAAGCAACTAATATAACCTATACAGTCTGCTGAATATGTACTATGTGGTAATATACAAAAGTATACAATTACACAGAGTCTGACAGGACAGTTAATTAGTTTATTGAAAGACTTTGATGAGTCTAGAATTGGAGATGCCATTTTATAGTACTGAAGAAAATATTTTGAACAATAAAAAGGTGCTCATCTGTGCAGGAACGCCTTCATGAATCTGAAGAGCAGCCCTCACAATCAATAACCCATATTGTGATTCTCTGATGAATATGCACTCAAGTACAAGGGGGGTCTCATGGCACAGCAGGGAAGACCACAGTGTCTGTACTAGCTCACTGCACGCACCACACAGAGAGAACCTTATTAATCATACATGATTCCCCAAATCCTACTTTATATCTTGCTTATTGAAAAATACTCCCCAAATACTCTCTTCCCTTTGTTTATTTTTTATTGTGCCATTATGCTGACAATACGGCTGATTTTACAAGAGGTAGGATTTTTCAATAAGACTCCGTAATTACTATGTTAGCAGGATGCATAAAGTAATACAGGGAAACCTCCTGAGAAACTGAAGTATCTCCTGTATACTGAAGCAATTATACATTAGTGAACCTTTCCATATTCTAAAATTTATATTAATATGATTTCCTTTATTCAATACACAACTTAATCATACATAGATACATATTAGCATGATACAGTTCAATTTTCCATTACAGTAAGTCTGAAACTCTGTTCTTGATGGTATACCGATGACACAAATCAGAGGAAGTACATTAGCCATTCACCTTTTTTCCTGTGGTATTCAGACAGAATTCCTTATGAATGTGTGACAGTTATTATCAGGCTATCATGAGAAATATGGGGGGAAATCATAAATAAATCATTACAGACCAGAAGAGGCTCTGCTGCATATTAGAGCTGAAAAAGGCACAGAAAAAGGTGTCAATTTGTTTTTTCTCATCTTGTGATGTTTTTTTAATCATTTTTTAACGAAAATTTAAAAAAGAGGAAAACAAATATCTCACAAGCAGTCCAAAAGAGCTGCTTGAGACTTAAGTTATATATGTTTAAAAGTATGACCTTCATGCTTGTGTAAGGAGATTAGAACAAGTCACAGCACTGAAACCTTGAAAGTCTAAGACTTACAGATCCCTGAAGCAAACAGATATCCTTTACTCCCCCAAGAGTTTTGTACAGCCTTTTTCTTTAGATCTGACAGATCTTCTTGCCAATATAATAGATTAGTTTGATTTCCAAACACAGGAGTATCTGTGACCTAGGCCGTGGATATTATCACTTTGTTGTGTAGGGGGTTCAGCTTTTGAAGAACACTGGATTAGTCCCAGTGGAATATGCCTAACTGATAAATTTAGTTTCCCTGGGAAAGTACTTTTTTTCTTCTCCTTTTTGGAACTGCTAAAGATTAAGATCCATACAAATGCAAACGATAAATAATTTATATAGATATCCATATATATATATATATATATATATATATATATATATATACATATACTGTATATATATATATATATATATATAGATGTATATATATACAGTACTGTGCAAAAGTTTAGGCAGGTTGAAAAAATGCTATAAAGTAAGAATGCTTTCAAAAATAGACATGTTAATAGATTATAGTTATCAATTAACTAAATGCAAAGTGAGTGAACAGAAGAAAAATCTACATCAAATCCATATTTGGTGTGACCACCCTTTGCTTTCAAAACAGCATCAATTCCCTGGTACACCCATCTACTGTCCGGAGAAGTCTAGTCAGAAGTGGCCTTCATGGAAGACTTGCGGCCAAAAAGCCATACCTCCGACGTGGCAACAAGGCCAAGTGTTTCAACAATACACGAAAACACAGGAACTGGGGTGCAGAAAAACGGCAGCAGGTGCTCTGGACTGATGAGTCGTAATTTGAAATATTTGGCTGTAGCAGAAGGCAGTTTGTTCGCCGAAGGGCTAGAGAGCGGTACACGAATGAGTGTCTGCAGGCATCAGTGAAGCATGGTGAAGGTTCCTTGCAAGTTTGGGGCTACATTTCTGGAAATGGAGTTGGGGATTTGGTCAGAATTAATGGTCTCCTCAATGCTGAGAAGTACAGCCAGATACTTATCCATCATACAATACCATCAGGGAGGCATCTGATTGGCCCCAAATTTATTCTGCAGCATGACAACGACCCCAAACATACAGCCAAAGTCATTAAGAACTATCTTCAGCGTAAAGAAGAACAAGGAGTCCTGGAAGTGATGGTATGGCCCCCACAGAGCCCCAATCTCAACATCATCTGGGATTACACGAAGAGAGAGAAGCAGCTGAGGCTGCCTAAATCCACAGAAGAACTGTGGGCCAACCTAGCTGCCGAGTTCCTTCAAAAACTGTGTGCAATTGTACCTAGAAAAATTGATGCTGTTTTGAAGGCAAAGGGTGGTCACACCAAATACTGATTTGATGTTGATTTTTCTTCTGTTCACTCACTTTGCATTTTGTTAATTGATAAATATAATGTATTAACATGTCTATTTTTGAAAGCATTCTTACTTACAGAATTTTTTCACACCTGCCTAAGACTTTTACAGAATACTGTATATACATATATAAATATGCATATACTGTTTTTGTGACTAAGAAAGAGGTTTAGATTTAAGAAATGTTTTTGTATCTTCTATTTACTTAAAGTATAGGCCTAAATAAAACTTTTACATTCATGATAGTGTTCTACTTTTCTCCCAACAAGCTTCAAAATACCCTTTACATGCTACCTTCTTACACTAAAATGACACCTGTTTTTGTGCCTGAGATTAAATACAATAAAAGGGTATAGACCATGTGTAATCATGTATATGATATTCTTATTAGAAGAAATTTTTTTAGATCTATAAGAAAATATTTAGCTTTCATAATGGTAAAGAATTATCAACTGGATGGTAGAGATTTGACTTGTTCATATAGTGTCAAATGCAGAAAAGAAGGGGACATTTGACATATCACACAGTATCAAGTGAATATATTGTATATATATTATAACACCGAAAAGCTTTTGGATTTCAGATGACCCAAACTTAAGAGCTTCCCGATTGCATAATGAAAGAGTCACAGTCTCTGTGTCCAGCCCTGGTCTAAACAATGACATTGGCCATTTCAGGGACAACACATTTGCACTGCTGAACATAAAGGAGAAAAAAGTCCAGGTTTCTGCCTAAATAAATACATTCACTCAAAATAGATTGCTAGGATTCCAGAGCACGGCCTGAGGTCGCGGCGTTTTTCAGTCGAGTTACTTGAAGTCTCAAAAATCCCACTGTATTGAGTTAAAGCACAAGAGCCGTAATGATCTTGCACTGGAAAAGAATGGAATCAAAGAGCTTTAACAGCAAGCCAGAAAGCAGTATAATGATTTTGACCTCTCGAGAGTGTCAATAGTTGTTGGCAGGATATTTTCAATAAGGATCTAACCAAAGATGATAGGGCCAGGGAATACAAATAAATAGCACACACCACTCAGTAGACTAAGGAATAATGGTTATATGCAAATCTGTCCATATTACTCTTTATCTCGTTCTAATTTAATGATGTTTAACCCTTTTAAACTATAATAAATATGACGAACATCTCAAAAGAACAACTTTATCATGAAAAGCAAAACACCATTTTCATGTTCCCTCATAATTACGGAATAATTTGCTTCCTTTACTCACTATATAAATAAGACAATTCTATATACTCTGCAATATCCATCACTTATTAAACTGCATAACTTAAAATTAATAATTGCATTGCTGTAGGTTTTGCCCATAGGGTTGCATTAATTTACATATATTGTGCACATTCAATACATTTAATAATGTTTTTGTGTCTGTAAACCTGGCTACTCAAACCTGTGATTTCCCCATTCCTCTCCTGTATGTTCCACTGTGTAAATGTATTATAGTACATACCCGCAGGGCTGTACTACTGAGTAAATACAAGATTTTAATTTACAATGTTATTGAAAGATTTATTTTTTTAATTAAACTGTGATATGTGTAGGTGCACAGCAAGCCTAAATGAAATCGAACAAAATGTACTTGGCTGGCAACATTTATAAGTTACAAAATGTGTAAAGTCAGTACAGAAGCATGCACACACACACACACATACATCTACATGATGCAGACTATTGACTTTACAAAATTCTCTTTATGGAAAAAGTTAGATCAATTTGATTATATACTACTATATCATACAGCCCATGCACTGCTGAAAACAATTTAAGCAATGGCAATTCTGACTACAGAGTCTGATGACCATCTGCAGAGAAGTAGGAAAGAAATAAGAAAAGCCAATCATATCTTTTGAATATTTGGAGGCTTCAGAGTGAATACATTCTAACGAGCTGGAAATAATTCATACTATGATATCTGGGAGTCTCCACCAGCCATTTTGTTAAAAGTCCACAGATGAAGACATTTAGCTTAGCCAATGTAGCTTAGTATAGATATTGATGAAATAAGCATCTCTTGAGAGATAGAGCCCCAGGAAAGCAATAATTACACGAAGGGAGAGTAATTAATTTGAGAATACATTAAATAAGTATAAGGTAATTTCTTACAAAACTCTTACAAGGAAGTTAAGATTATAAACATGTCTATTCACTTCACAAGGTCATTAAAACTGGACTTCTCCAGAGGGCTTGCCGTAAGTCAACGGAAATCCAACAGAGATTGACTATGTTAACATAAAGACAATGGGGACTTGTTTTGAATTGTACAGCATATTCAGTGATTCATTCAAAATAATAAAAATATTGATAAGAAAGAAGCATTCAGATCTTCCCTTCAATCAATATACACATTCAAGACCCTCCAAGATGCAGTACAGCAGAGGAGATGCTATCCGATTCCTTATCACCGCGTAATGGCCGCCCACAGTATTCGTTTGCTCAGCTGGCTCATTAACATAGCACAGTCAATGAATGCTTTGTAAATGAGGGTGGATTTTTTATTTGGTTTTCTTTTTTTCAGATGACTAAATAAATCAATATCTTAATTGAACTACTAAATGAAATGAGATATGATCAAAACATTTTGATTCAACCTAATGCTTTTTCAATTATAAGGGCAAAATTGTGCAATTACATAAATGTCACCTTCTTCCTAAAGTCATTTAAGCTATTTTATCATCTCTTGTTTTATTGACAGTTCTGTAGATATTGTGTGTAGTACTTCTGCAAATAGCAAGTCTTAAAGATAATTATTTCAACTAAATCGGGTTAGATGGGCCCCTTCGTTACTATAGATTTTCATTCTGTTTCCCAGAATGCCAACAAACATTCCATCTCAGAGGATGCAGGACTTTAGAGCAGTCACTGGTAGTGCACTGGGAAAACACTTCATTGAAAACAAATACATCAATACTGGTGAACACTAGTTTGTGTAATTTAACCATGACAATAAAAAAAATACTACAAAAACTAATATATATATATACATATATATACATATATATATATATACATATACATACATATACATACATATACATATATATATATACATATATATACATATATATATATATTATATTAGTATTTTGGTGTTTGGTGATGTTTGAATTTCAGTTTGCATGCACTTTTCAGATTACTTCAATGTACTGTGTCTAACTTTTTCATTATATATATATATATATATATATATATATATATATATATATATATATATAATAAATCCTGTGCCACAACAGGTATGGTGGATTTTATTTCCCCTTTCCCTGCTGTTAAACTATTCGGTTTTCCCATCATATCACAGCAAGACGAATGAAAGATTTATAGTGTAGCTGCAAACAGTACTACAGACAGTGCCTGCAAAGTTGCTTCCTATAATAGGATGAGTGGTATGGGTTTGAAAAAGTTATTTTCTTTTAAATCCAAAGACTTTCACAATGGGTATTAAAAGACGAGCATTCTTACACCTGTGTTGTTGTTTTGTTCTTTGCATCAAATGGAGTGCAACGGTCTTGTGTGCCTGCAGAGCTGCAATGATGAAATGCCAAAATGTTCAAATGGTAGTTCATTTATCCATCATGTTTAAACCTAGATGTGTATCATCAAAACTAAAGTTACCGTAAAACTTCAATTAAACACCCCTGGCGTCAATTGGAGACCATTGTGTTAAACATTAATAAATAAAAAGACATCCCGGACTCATGCAGGGTAAGAAGATAAGAGGAGCCTGAAAACATTGCTTCATTGTAGAAGCAGGCTAATAGGCCAGGCTTTTATTAATTTTATTTTTTAATTATTATTATTATTTAATAATTTGCTTTCCACAGATGTTAACAAATCACATTCAATGTATGGTGAACTATAGACTGAATTGAAAACAAGATACCGGTGCTTCTGTTAGCTCTTCTGTTAGTGTCGATATACTGTGATCTCTCGCTAAATAAACACAAAGCACTGCAACAAAACTGTGCAAATACGCTTTAAACTAAACCATCAACATTGTATATCATTAATGCATTGTTTATGTTGCAGTCGACAGTTCAATCACTACAATTAACAGCAATACAAATATACATACATACATATATATTCCATATATATATGCATGTATGTATATTTGTATTGCTGTTAATTGTAGTGATTTAACTGTCCGCTGCGACATAAACTATATATATATATATATATATATATATATATATATATATATATATATAGTAGAAGTGAAAAATAAATTAATAAAAAAACATGTGATAGTGTTTTTTTTAATTAATATATGGTATATGTATTTACTGAAAACAAGAAAGATGCAAGAAATAAAAATACAAGTTTACGTAAATATGTTGTGGAAGGTTCTTTCAAATGTGTTAATGCATCTTTAGAAACTGTATCGATTTCCCTTTTCTTTATTTACAAAACACTGTCAAGTCTGTTTTGTAGCCTGGCGTTTATTAGATACATGATTATGCAAATCAACACGGCGACTATTGGAGACCAGCTACTATTTGAGACCTGGCGAGTATTGGAAGTTTTATGGTATATAACAAAAGTTCAATATATGCACAATTAAATATGTTGTTACTAACATTTTAAATATGTATGATATATGTATATTTATTTTGCCTTGTTTTCAAATGCTAAACCATTTTGTTTATTTGTTCTTATTGTGGAGTCTGACTTCTATCAGTAATTACAATCATGCAAAGATCCATTTAGAGTTATGCATTTCTGGTTGTGTAAGATAGTGCTTACAGTCCACTGCATGATATCAGATGCAAGTGCAATACAAAACTCCAAAACAGGCTAAATATATACTGTCAGCAGCAGCAGCTTATATCGATCCACTGCTGGATGAAGGCCTCCCAAAGATGGTTCCACTTGCTTCAATGTCCTCGTCAGATCACGCCTGCAAAGTTTATGATTCCATCTTCAAATTTTTCATGTGGTCTTGTTGTCGGTCTTTTTCGTCTTTTGGAATAGATTCAATTAACGTCCTTTGTCCACCTTTGATCTGTTCATCTTGCAATGTGTCCTGCCCAATGCCATTTTAACATTTTCACTCATATTCACTCAATATGCCACATATTTTGGATTGTTCTCGGGATCCATTCATTTATTTTTCTTTCACTTCTTATTATTCCAAGCATACATCTTTCCATGCTCCTTTGTGTGAATTTGTCAGCCATGTAGCATTGTGGACCTTTTTCATTTGCAGGTCTGAAGTTAAAGTGGGCTTCACAGTTTTAGTTTTTAAACAAATCCCCATTATATTTTCCACTGTTCCCTTTCCCCAGTTTATTGCTGCTTTCTCATCCCTCCCCTCCAATGTATTCTGAATTCCCACCAGTATCCTCCTACTCCTCCTACTAAATCACTTTTTAGTCCAAACCTTTGTTAGATGGAGTCTCTCTTCTCCCCTCGAGCAGCCAATCACGATCTAGAAACCACGTCCCGTTCAGCCAATGCACTGCCGGTTGCCATAGAAACTGGAACGGCAACAAACTACATATATATGTATAATCTGATCTTAATAGCCTGGACCACAAAACAGGAAACTGCACAATCACATGCTGTCTGTTTGTTTGTTTGTTTTCCAGCTTCAGTTTATCTAGTCATTAATTAAACTCTAACAGCCAAACATGATCAAATGACCGTAAATCAGAAGTACGAAGAGTATAAAACTGTAAAAATAAGTGAAAGCTCTGAATCTATATCAAGACATGCATATAATTTTATTTCAGCACTACATGTAAGAGCAATTAATAATTCAAGAAAGGTTGGAAATGTAATTACACTGAATTACACGTGGGTACTTGGAATTGCAGCTCACCGCAGTCTTGCTAAATTGGGAACATCAGCATGTAACCCAACTGGGAGAGTTCCTGGGGCTCATACAGCCTCAACTAAATCGCTTGACTTCTTGACTTCCAAAATTGCCCGCTTGTATCCGATGAACAATATCATATATCAAGGGGAAACTAAAGTCTGAAATTGTCCATTTCGGACTTTAAAAAAAATATATAAATATTAAAGATCCAGGGAGAACAGCATAGCCCTCCATTATAACACAATACTCCTTCTGTACATAACAAATTATAGTACATCACATGCATATTACCTTTTAAATGAAGTATATGAGATATATGCAGTATACAGATGTATAATTACTGTTGAAAGCTGGGGCATCAATAAGGCTTCAACCTTAACTTCTTAACTCCTTTTGTGTTGCTGCTTGGAAATGGATACTCTGTATTCAGCACAATGCCAGCGCCTGTTTATCTGGAAGGCTTCCATTTGTAACCCTTCATAAAGTATATAGTGAGTGTGCAGAAATCCTCTATTAAATGTAATAGCATCCAATGCCCTCTCCAGTAGCCTTTGTAACGCCTAATGCAAAACCTGTCATGATAAATATGGGCACCAATTTAAAACACAATAGTGGAAGTGATAACATGTTTAAATTACATGAAACACATTGAATTTTGTTGAAATATATTAGGCAATTTCTAAGCATGGCTGCCTAAACAATTCCTGATGCAACTGTTAACTGGATGTTTTATTCCTTTTTATTCCCTCAATTTGCCCACTTGGGATGTTTTTGCGATTGTATATTTCACTTGTGTTAAAACTTACATCTTCTTTACATTCATTTGCCAAAAGGCTTTTTTAATGCTTTTACTACTTATTTCAGTGTTTAAATAACAAAAAAAATCTAATATCAGTAGCATGACAGCCCCATCCAAATAAATTAAATGTTCCTGAAAGAAGCCACAAGAACCACAGGAAGATTCTCTGTTAGTACATATTGCCTAATTTTAGAGGGATCCAACTAGGCTTTAAATTGCATTAGAGCATATTAAAAACACTTCCACAATAACAATTCTCATTTTCACACATTATGTGTAACTCCCAAGGAAACTTATAATGATGGTAACGAGTCCCTAGGAAAAATAATTCGGTCTAATGTATTAAATGTCAGCACAAAACCTGTATGAATCCAATACTCTGGAAAGTAAATAGGGCAAATTGAACTTCAAGACGGGCATTCGTAAACAAAGGATGCAAGGGAGGATAGAAATAACTACTCTCCATACATTTTAATACTGAAACATTTTCTGAGTGCCTCAAATGGTTTGAGGATATTGATGCATTAAATGAGGTAAAGGTTGCATTTAAATAAATAAATAAAATGACATTATTCCAAGATTTGTGCTCTTTTGCATGCAACATATAATCACATATGAAACTAATAATTTGAAAATATGTTACCCATACAGACATTTTGAAAGTCTTTAATTAGCATTCTCTGTGGAAACATTTTGTGCTTTTTTTAATTAATTGATTCAATTAAATTTAATATATATACTTTGAACTGGGAAGACAAACTAATCAAACATGCAAGAAAGCAGGAACTGAAATGAACCTGATTAAAACCAAAATCATGTTTAAGAGTTCTGTTAAATTTAAGAAAATTGAGGATACTTTAAGTCAAAAGCTATGTCTGCCTTGGACAACAAATCAGCGCAGATGAAGATTTTATAGATGAAATCGAAAGAAGAGTGAAAATGTGATGAAATACATTTGGAAGAAACGGCACGCTGATGAAAGGAAATCTCCCCATTGTTTGAAGAGAAAAGTATCTGAACTAATTGCGATGTGTTACGGGTTGTTCACTGAGCAAGTGCCCTGAGAAAAAGGGGCCACTCCTCATAGCCTATTCAACAGGAAAATACATTTGGGCATTTTCCCCCCATTATATTAATTTTATTTTTATCATTGTAGGATATTTTAGTTTTGTTTTAGTATGTAGTATTACTATGATAGGACGGGACGTTATTTTTTACTCTAATGTGATCCTGTATTAGGCTGCCATTTAAGAGAGGTTTTAAAACGAACAATGAAACAATGCCACTGTGATGCGATCATCGTTAAAGCGTGACAGAGTCAATGTGTTGGTATTATAGGCAGGAACCTCCAACAGAACATCACTGAGAAACACTACGTTTGTAACAAACTGAGGTTTACATATCATTTCTTAAAATATTTATTTGAATCTAAAAAGTGTATTTCAAATTCTCCTTTTAAAGTCGTGATTTTAAGTCACCAACTATATAACACTAAAAAAATGACTTGCAATGGAGTCATTTGCACACATATGTTTGTGCGTATTTGTTTATATTACTTTTATTTTGTATTTGTGTAGTTCTATTGTTTGTTTGCTTGTTTTTGGTAAGCATTTTGTTTTTCTACCTCAACCAATTGATGATGACAATCTAATGTTTAATATTATTTATGGTTTACATTTATTTTATTTTACTAGAGTTCAGGAGAACCGCCATGTCAGCCCATCTCAGAAAGTAACACATGCCAGACTGACATCTGCAATAAATACATTTTACACTTTATTTTACCAGTGTCAGTATATCTATTCGAATCAATGTATAAAACATGGCTAGTCATTATCTTGGTTCTGTATGGATACAAAATGGGACACAGCTGGTTCAGTTCATTATTGTTGTGCAGTGGTGAAAAATGTGTGCGATCAATTAATGTGCTAGTGTCACCAACTGAAAATGTTAGTTGCACCAGTGCCACTAGTGGAAAATGTTGGTCTAGAACCCTGCTGCAATAATCTGAGAACAAACAAGAATATGTGATATCAAGAGTGAAAATGTTAAAAGGCAATGGGCTGGACATACTGCAAGAAGAACAGATCAAACATGGACAAAGAAAGCTATCAAATGGATCCCAAGAGATGAAAAAAACATAGAAGACGACAAATAAGGTGGGAAGACGAAATCAACTTTGCAGGCGTGACATGGAAAAGGGAAGCTATAGATCTAAACAAGTGGAAGCAGGTGGGGGAGGCTTTCATCCAGCAGTGGATCGATATGGGCTGATGATGATGATGATGATATTATTTATTCCTTTCTTTATTTTATACCCAAGATAACAATCTACCAATCAATAACACTTCAGTAAAAAGGATTTGCTTCATTTTGGTGCTTAGATTACTATACCGAGTACGATACAGTGATTTAACATTTATGGGGTACAGACTGAGAATGTAATCTGGAGGAAAACAAATGACAAAATAAAACATATCATCTGTATATTCTGTCCTAAGAAATCATTAAAGCATCTCATGATATAAATATGCATCTACCTCTGTCTACAAATATGTGTCACAATTGTACATTACGTAGCTGTGGAAGTTGTTATAATTTTACTGTTGCATTACAGTGGAAATATAATTCCAATCTTCTGTTAATTATACAATGCTAGTAATATACAGTAACCACCACCCTATAATCTACCTAAATCTATTGAAACTCAAATGAAATACTATACTGTGGCATACACAGCTTTGAAAAAGAATATAGATTAATAGTGTCACATAATTCAATATTATATATGCATATATATATTATATATATATATATATATATATATATATAATATATATATGCACCAATTCTGTTGCTGTTGAAATGCACCTATAAATTACAACACATTCAACAGACAATCAGGACAGCAATATATGTACATAAGTGAAAAAAAATGACTCCCTACATAATAGATTGCCTCTAAAATCAAATATAAAACATTAATCAGACTGCTAAGATACATGCTTTCTTGATTACCATTTAATTGCTCATCAAGGACTAAAACCAGTGCATTTATATCATGAAATGGAGATTAAAAAGGTTCTGTAATTAAGATCAAATTAATTAGCCAAAATATCTGACACCTACTGGAAAAGATGCTTCAATTGATGTTAAAAGTAGAACCTAGAAACTTTTGTAGAAAAAGAGCAATATGATTTAAAGCCAACTAAAACACAAAGACAAGCATACTCACAGTGTGTATTCCTCCTAGATGTGATGCCCTTTACAGAAGAATAAAACCTTACTCCATATAAATTATTTTACACGTTATAAAGAACAATTATAGTCAGCAATTTTTTATTTTTTTTCCAGTGTGATACTGGATTCTTTGGTTCGTTTTGCGTTTCTTAAAAAATTTAACCGAGTAATATATCTTTAATGGGATTCAGGAAATTAATATAGCTGCAAGGTGCTTTTTGGAAGTGAAAACTGCTTTAGCTACAGCTAGCATGCATACAAATATTATGATCGCAATAATAAAAAAAAAAAGGTATTGCATAAAACACTTTTGAAATGCAAGCCCCCCCAAAAAAAAAAAATGAAAAAAATAATCTACGTTATCCAAGAACTGTCTTACTTTGTTTTGTTTTTTTCAAAGGTACATTGAAATATGAAATATCTGAGCATTTCAATGGTAAAGAATGTTTTCTCTCTTTAACACTTTCTGAATTGCCATTCAATATGTTTTCAAAGCAATTCATGAGTTAATAGAAAAAAGGGTAAAAGAAGATGTGTGGGAAGTATTACAAGAGGTTAAACAAGTAAATTCTAGATCCTAAGGTCTATGATGATAGACAATGATTAAGGCATCTCAGCCCAATAATGTGGAAAGCTCTTTGGGCTGACGTGAACCGGTAACAGCGTGGTTCGCTCTAAAGGCAAAGCTTCTTCTGGGCACAAGGTGGGGTGTCAGTAATACTGCCTCGTAGCATGTTAGGATCACTGCGAAAACTGGAATGAAGCAAGCATCCTAGATTAGAAGTATAAAATGTGGGTTTAAGCAATTAACATGTTTCTTGGAAAATACAAAGCAGTGGGAGAGTGTTAGAAAAAAAAGAAACAAAATAAAACTTTTAGGGTGCGTGTCTAAGTCTTAACAATAGCCAATTAAAAGTTTCTTAAAATGGTGGTTGTTATTCATCTTGTAGAAAAAGGTGTGCTAACTTTAATGTATGACTTTAAAGTTTGTGTTTATTTGGTTTTATTAGAACAAAAACTAAACTTTGAAACAGAAATTATGATTTAGGTTCAGTAGGTTGTTAATGCGAGCGCCTCATTATTATCTGCTTCATTTTTTTATTTATGTATTAATCTGCAGTAGTGTCATCATGATTGTGATTAAGAACACTTCACTCTTCCTCTCCATGTGTCTAATACACAATAGTTTAAAAAACAAAATCTGAAATTAGGGGCCAGAGAGGCAAGATGCACATTAGTTTTAATTATCGGGGTGGCCAGAGCAGTACTCAAACACCATTATGTTGATTGGAATTGCTAAGTATAAAATTAAGACTGATCATCAAATGCAAACACATTTAATGAGATGGAGTAAAAGTATGACCTTAGCGGGTTTTTCTGACAACGCTTCAACAAAAAGTGTCTCTTCATTGAGTTAAATTAGCATGAGCGAGTGAGTCGACACTACAGTCCCTGTTGTCATGTATACCAGGCGAGTTCGAATACATACAAGCAGAGTCACAATTTTAGACCAGTCGAGATGTGTTCCACTTTTAGCGGAGGGACACCAACTGTACGCCGAGAACGAGGCAGTGTGGATTTTTAGGCCTGTGTGTTTGATTTGGCCATGACAGAAGCTGACAGTGCCTCGGTGGAGAAAAATAAAAGATCTGTCACACCTCACCCAAAACATTTTCTAATGTCACCTGGTCCTTAGGCTGCCCTTGATTTCCATACTCTTTAATTTGCCTCACTAGTGTCCTCAATTCAATTCCCTTCTTCCCTGCACAACTGCAAACATGCAGAGAGCTCCAACACTATGCGACTCAGATTAATATAAAGCAGACCAGTGTAACTAAAGCAATAGCACACTTCTCCATATGGTTTGCTGACAGCTGAAGGATAACTCCGTCAAGAGGTATTCAAATGTGCTGTCACTAAAGTGTATTGTATTCACGTTCTGTTGTCTTTAAGCTTAAAAAGAAATGTAATTCTTCTTCTTTCATTGTGTTTAGTTCAGTCAGGTGCTTCAAAACAAGTCCATCTTTGACATGTAGACAGATATTGTATATCCTTCAGTTAGAAGCCATTTTTCACTCTTCCAGGATTGAAACATATCCAGATGCACAGGAAACCAAATTGGTAAATTAGCCACTATTGACTGAATCCCCAAAAAGTATTTTGCTCTTCATTCACAATTGAACCTGCTCTAGAAAACATTGTATAGATGTCTGTAGTATGCATTTCAAAATGAGAGTTTAATATGATAACATAAACCAGAAAATCACAGTGCAGTCAAAGATAAAATGTACACAGAATTCTTAGCCCCTGACATTGACATATATTTACATAAAATGCAGGTACATTTTGATCAACCCAGTTTCCTGAGAGGTTTATCTGAAACATCGAAAAACCACATCAACATCTACATCATAATTTCCCATTGCAAAGTAGTTCCCTTTAGATGCCTGTTCAGCGATTTATGCCTCTAGAAGAGATAAGAAATCCTGACTTATCCCAAATCAATACCACTAAAATCCATTAGGAATGAAATCAAATACTTTGCTGAAACTGACAAAACAACAATAAAGGTTACTTGCCTATATTATTCCTTAATGTGTAGGAAATGTCCTTGAACAAGAATCAGGCACCCTTATGTGTTGAGGCTATAGGCAGATTGATAGATAAAGTGTAAATCCCACACAAATAAATGTTCCTAGCAGATTGTTACAAAATCTGTGGGGTTTCTATAACATCTCTTGACGGTGACAACATCCACACTGTCCTTAAATTATTTGAGCAAGATTAATGCGGATATAACATTTGTGGAGCCCTCAGGCATTCAAAATCCAAAATAAAATAACCCAAAAAAGTGCCACACATATCACTATCTAAAAGTGCTGGCACTGTGAACTACACAGTATATTGTTTTTTAGCCCCTCACAGTATAGTACTTTTGGATTACTGCAAATACAGTGAGGGAAAAAAGTATTTGATCCCCTGCTGATTTTGTACGTTTGCCCACTGACAAAGAAATGATCAGTCTATAATTTTAATGGTAGGTATATTTTAACAGTGAGAGACAAAAGAACAACAAAAAAAAACAGAAAAAGGCATTTCAAAAAAGTTATAAATTGATTTGAATGTTAATGAGGGAAATAAGTATTTGACCCCTTCGACTTAGTACTTGGTGACAAAACCCTTGTTGGCAATCACAGAGGTCAGACGTTTATTGTAGTTGGCCACCAGGTTTGCACACATCTCAGGAGGGATTTTGTCCCACTCCTCTTTGCAGATCCTCTCCAAGTCATTACGTTTTCGAGGCTGACGTTTGGCAACTCGAACCTTCAGCTCCCTCCACAGATTTTCTATGGGATTAAGGTCTGGAAACTGGCTAGGCCACTCCAGGACCTTAATGTGCTTCTTCTTGAGCCACTCCTTTGTTGCCTTGGCTGTGTGTTTTGGGTCATTGTCATGCTGGAATACCCATCCACAACCCATTTTCAATGCCCTGGCTGAGGGAAGGAGGTTCTCACCCAAGATTTGACGGTACATGGCCCTGTCCATCGTCCCTTTGATGCGGTGCAGTTGTCCTGTCCCCTTAGCAGAAAAACACCCCCAAAGCATAATGTTTCCACCTCCATGTTTGACGGTGGGGATGGTGCTCTTGGGGTCATAGGCAGCATTCCTCCTCCGCCAAACACGGCGAGTTGAGTTGATGCCAAAGAGCTTGATTTTGGTCTCATCTGACTACAACACTTTCACCCAGTTCTCCTCTGAATCATTCAGATGTTCATTGGCAAACTTCATTGAAACTCCATGAGGTGAGATCTTGCATGGAGCCCCAGACCGAGGGAGACTGACAGTTATTTTGTGTTTCTTCCATTTGCGAATAATCGCACCAACTGTTGTCAGCTTTTCACCAAGCTGCTTGGTGATGGTCTTGTAGCCCATTCCAGCCTTGTGTAGGTCTACAATCTTGTCCCTGACATCCTTGGACAGCTCTTTGGTCTTGGCCATGGTGGAGAGTTTGGAATCTGATTGATTGATTGCTTCTGTGGACAGGTGTCTTTTATACAGGTAACGAGCTGAGATTAGGAGCACTCCCTTTAAGAGAGTGCTCCTAATCTCAGTTCATTACCTGTATAAAAGACACCTGGGAGCCAGAAATCTTGCTGATTGATAGGGGATCAAATACTTATTTCCCTCATTAACGTGCAAATCAATTTATAACTTTTTTAAATGCGTTTTTCTGGATTTTTTTGTTGATATTCTGTATCTCACTGTTAAAATACACCTACCATTAAAATTATAGACTGATCATTTCTTTTTTCAGTGGGCAAATGTACAAAATCAGCAGGGGATCAAATACTTTTTTCCCTCACTGTACAATACTGGTCTTCAAACTTGTCTATTGTCTATGGAGGTTAGAAACACTAGTGACACATTAATCAGGCACAACCTGTGCTTTCAACACCTCTCAGCCTTCAAACAGTAAGAGATGCCAAGAGAGAATAAATATGCTCTCGTAGGCCTGTTAAGTGGTTATTTGCTGAGAAGTCTGTAGAAATATGCCATACACTACCAGAATAGTTTCTAAAAGCCTGTTCTATGAAGAATGCCACATAATTGAAGCAGGGTGCCAGCTGTCAAGTGACACAGGCACAGAAAAGCATAGTTTTGTTTTCTTGTACGAGTTGGAAGAGGAAACGACTCGATAGTTCTGCAGTTAAGTGTATATGTCCTGATGCTTTGACAGTATCTTGAAAAATTGGCTCTGACAAAGGGATCAATACATTGAATTCAAGCTGCATGATTATTGTTTTTTGGGGTTATTTTTTTAGGAATGACAAACACAGACAAAGGGACAGCGGTACAAAGTAACATATTTCACAACTATATCATTTTTTATAAATGTCTCAAAAATTATGTGCATTGTTAGAATTAATACTTCAGTTATATAAAATATAACCAAAAACATTCAAATAAGTTGTCCGAATCATAATGTTCCAACATTAAGCACATATAAACATTGATTGATTCATTCATTAATTACAACCTGAAAGTAATATTGTGTGGAAATGTCTGTTGAATGTCTGTTTAACCAATTATACTTGCTACTGCAACATCACACAGTTTGAACCAGCTCTAAACAACCAATACGACCAGGACAACAGACAGAATATTAATGAAAGCTTCAAT
Organism: Amia ocellicauda; assembly: GCF_036373705.1. Taxonomy (NCBI): domain Eukaryota; kingdom Metazoa; phylum Chordata; class Actinopteri; order Amiiformes; family Amiidae; genus Amia; species Amia ocellicauda. The sequence continues at coordinate 6,338,401 of NC_089852.1, forward strand.
GACCACATTCCTAAAAGTGCCATTCCTCCAGTTTATACAAATATCAATGGCTGTAAACCAGATCGTGACCCATATGCACAAACCCCACTGCCAACCCCACGCAGCCAGAGTAATGCATTGCAGATCAGGGCTGCCATTACTCAAGACTCTCACATCTGAAACAAACGATGTGCAGCATCACTTATTACTCCATTGGGTGCTCCCGCAGTACTCTGTACATTGGTCACAGTGTTAATGTCTCTACTTGTTTCCGCGGATGATCATTGGCTTGTGTGGGTAGCGGCCCACAAATATATTTATGTATATCATCACTGCTTATAAAAAATCACTACAATGGCAAATGGAACCATTTAGATAACAGAGAAAATGTCTACTGTAACAGCTAACTATACTGAAAACCATAATTAAATAATTATGGGTTGGGGGGTGTCTGGTCCTGTTCGTCTGTTTGCATGCTCATTATTTCTGTGATTCTAGGACAGCTATTAGAGTATCCATTAAATATTGACACTTTATCCAATTTAGAATCGCATTCGTATTCTAGTCGTTCTTCTGACGTAGCTGGAGTCAACCAGCTCTATGGATTGATATACATATCTAGTGTCAGGAACATATTCCTTCACATCTATACCGTTTTGTAATTATCAGACATATAACATGAATTTTGTCTTATCAGCCGCTGTGTATCACTGTCCATGTAACAAAGCCCATCAACGTATTAAACCACTTGAATTATACGGCCTGGAAGGGTGCACCCTCGACACATAAGCATTACACCTAATTGCAGAGGTAGTAAAACATTTCCGCTGTGCAAGCTCAGTTACCTGGACACAGTTAATAAAAGGAAGATCAATATTTGACCATTTACTGTATTTCAATAAAGGAGCGTGCAAAACTGGAAAGATTTTTCTATTATGTTCACACTAGGAGATCACAAGACAGCAGGGATACTTCTACCAACAGCACCATTTAAAAACAACTTTAAAAATTGCTTATTATTTAATTGCTTGTATATCTTTTAATTAATCATGTAAGCATGTTTGCATAAGTTACACCACAATATGTAAATAGATCACCTCATTGTGTAAAGAAACAGGGAAAACTGGCCTGAGTCTGGAGAACATGGAGTCCCAATCAAACTTTGATATGCTTTACTACCACAAAAAAAAAAAATCATTTATATCCCTCTGAACAGTAATGGATTGGAAAATAAAGATACTCAGTTTTTTTTTTTTTTTTTAAATTGCACTTAGCATTCAATTAAATAAAGAGGACCAAATGATGCATTTGTGCTTTTTATTCCTTCAATCCATGTGGGGAATTATCTGCATAAGAAAAGAAATATTATAAAAGACTGTTGAGAGTTTATTGTTCGGGAAGCTATGAAACAATTATCCTTAAAAGCTATATTATAGTGCTCACAAACATCTACAAATAACAATGTGTCTAATACTGAATCATCAGCTGCACGACTATACATCACCAGTACTTATACTTGGCCTTATCATGTCAAAAAGTGTTGTCTGTCTGCAAACCGTTTCAAAGCCGGGCTCCTGAGATTGTGGCGCTGGACCTGGTGATTGTGGCACTGGGCAAAGTGGAGCTGCTCAATAGTTTTTTCTAATTGCATCATATCTAAAAGAACAACAAAAACATCCAGAGAAAAAGGCTACTCGACTTGTCTTCCCTGTCTCAAGATTGTGATTCAATATCAATATGATACATAAACAAGGATGGTCACTTAAATTACTATGGGGATGTTACCTGGCTATCAATACACATTTGTCTGCAAGGGAAATGTATTTCATGGATCAATTAATACAAATAAAATAACTAACCTTCACGACTCTGGCTCAAATCCCAGTCTAACTCTAATCCCTTCACTTACCTTGCTTTAAATCTAGGGTAACAATAAATCTCCATTAGAGGTGTTTGATTCACTTTAATTCAATAAATGTTTGGACATTACAAATAAAACCGTTTAAATCACATATAGACACAAATATTTATACTGAAGCTACTTTTAAAAAAATGTAGATTTTTAAAAAATGTTATACTTTTTATTTTAACAATAATATTAGGTATTTCAACAGAGAAGCACTGATTGACCGATTACAGAAATTTTATCCTGTTGCGGTTGATTTTAAACATTGCTAGAATCTTAACCTCTCCAAGTTCTTATAAAAAAAACAAAAGAAGTTCTGTTCCCATTTAATCTCAGTACTCAAAGTAACAAACATCACGTTCCTCATATGATATCTAACATATGAGTTCATCCAGTATGAATACTAAATTTTATAGTAATTAATACTACAATAAAATGTATACCATGGGTCATATCAGGGTAGCACACTGTGTACACCCTCTCTCACCACTGTAACTATACAAATGTAATGTCAGCTCACTTTAAGCTTTTGGTTATTAATGTATTGCTCCCTTTAAAAACAGAATGGTTTACCAACCACCTCCCGCAGATTGGGGTGGGTATCAGCACATGGAATCGCCTCCGAGGGCGAAAATTAGTGACTGCTCCTACTACAAACTTGAATGTACAATGCATTAATTAACTTATTCAAGCTTTGGGCTATTAATTTATTGTTGATGCTGAAACTGAATTACTTAACTTTGCCCCTACACCCACTCCCACGGAATGTCTTGGTCAGCGCGCCGAAACATCCCCTCTGGCGAAAAAAAGAGTCACCATCCAACTACCCAACTTGAATTTACAATGCATTAAATTACATATTAAAGCTTTAGGCCCTAGAGCTTTTCTATTCGCTCAGTAGTTGTTTGTCGACAGGGTATTTTGTAATCTGTCTTGAGAAATTACACAAGCTTCTTGAATCTTGTATTGTCCAGTATCTTGGACAATTGAAATAGGCCAAATTTTCTCTCTTCTAGATCCTGCCAGAGTTCAACAGACATTGTATGCAAAGGATGCTTTAGTTTCATGTGATTCAGCATCATTCAGCAGTCTATATTTCACATTTTGCTCTCCCTTTCTGTCGAAACATGCACAGACAGCACTTTGCTTAATTCTTGTTCCCAAAGTTGACATTGCAAATCGTGAATAAAAGCATGCAGGATATTGGGACGTGATTATCCATGTGAAAGTACACCATAAAATAACGCTCTGATTCAGTATAACCATCTCATTTTTTGTTTGTTTGTTTTTTTCTTGGGGGGAGTGACAAATCCAATACAAATCCCACTAGAAACAGTGTTAAAGAAAGGGTGCAAAAATAATTAATAGGAATAATATCAAAAGTCAGTTATACATCATTTTTAAACATCAGCTGCTACTGTTCATTGACTACTTTTCATTATTTCTATTTTAAGCTGAAGTGCACATAATAACAACAGCAAAAATGTTTGTTATTATGTAATTGTTTAAACTGTGAACTATTAACATCCCTACTCTCCATTCCTAATGTAAAAGAGAACTGTTTAGGAGTTACCCAAGTCAGACACAGGACAGGTGAGAGTGTTTTTACTTTCAGAAGGTCTTTCAGAAGATTTCTAATCTTGCCTTAACTGAAGTATTATTCTTAGTTTGCCTTAATTGTTGTTAATTCAGTCCAGCTGTGGTGGAGTCAGTGAGGTGTCAATTGGTAGCCAGAAGCTGAACACAAAGGTATTTAAGCAGCTGCGTTGTTTCTCGGTAACAAAAAAAGGTCAAGCAGTTGAATTAGGGGACAAAAACCAAGAGCCAGTGTTTAGGGCACTAACAACTTACTAAATTTAGAAGCATGTAGCCACTACAGTATCATGTTTGCAGAATTATTGCCTTCCTGAATAAACTCATCCAAGAAGATTTAATTTGTGAATGTTGTCGGCATGTTGAAGTACTAGGGCCTTTGCTTTTTCTAATATATATAAATGATCTGGACTCTGATATAGTTAGCAAACTTGTCAGATTTGCCGATGATACTAAAATAGGTGGCTCAGCAGATACAATCTCGGCAGCACAGGCTATTCAGAGGGACTAAGATAATATTCAGTTGTGGGCCGACACCTGGCAGATGAAATTCAATGTGGACAAGAGCAAGGTATTACATGCAGGAAACAAAAATGTCCACTATAATTACACTATGGGAGGAATAGAACTAGATGAAGTATCGCATGAGAAAGACCTAGGAGTCTATGTGGACTCCTCACTCTCCCCATCCAAACAATGTGGGGAAGCAATAAAAAAGGCAAACAGGATGTCAGGGTATATTTTCAAAAGTGTAGAATTGAGAACAAGGGCAGTAATGTTCAGACTGTACAATGCGCTAGTTAGAGCTCATCTGGATACTGTGGACAGTTCTGGGCTCCACACTTCAAGAAAGATATCGCTGCTCTAGAGGCAGTTCAGAGGAGAGCAACCAGACTTATTCCAGGTCTGAAGGGAATGTCCTACTGAGAAACTGAGAGAACTGAACCTTTTCACCCTGGAACAGAGGAGACTACGTAGGAACTTGATTCAAGTCTTCAAAATCATGAAAGGCATCAACCACATCAAACCAGAGCAGCTTTTCCAGATGTGCAGGGACACACGCACCCGAGAACACAATGGAAATTGGGCTTCAAGGCATTCAAGACAGAAAACAGGAAACTTTTCTTCACATAGAGAGTTGTCACAATCTGGAACAAACTCCCCAGCAATGTGGTTGAAGCAGAAAATTTGGACTGGATAGGATCCTTGGATCACTCAGTTATTAATGGACACCAAACGAGCACAATGGGTTGAATGGCCTCCTCTCATTTGTAAACTTTCTTATGTTCTTAAAACCAGTACTGAATCCATCCTTGAATGTTGTCACTCCACACTCTTAAGCTGGGGTCACACTACACGATTCCAACAGTCTGACCCGATTTTGAGAACGATGGGCAGCTCACACTTGATTATCTTGTACCTAATTTATGTCTTTTGCATCGTGAAGGAGTGCACACAACACGATCGCTTAAGTACAGGGACACACACACACTTCACGACTGATCTGAAATCCTTGATTGGTGCCGATCGAGTCATAAATATTAAACTTTTAATAAAATCGTAGGGTCTCCGACTAGCTTATGATCGGAGCGGAGCGGAAGTGATTGCATCGTGGACCGTCTCACACTACATGACCATCAGTACAGGCTTAAAATCGTGTAGTGTGACCTAGGCATAACTCAAACTATGGGCCTGTTTCATTAAAGCACTTAAAGCACTGTCAAAGAGGTATTCAAATTTGACTTATTTAAGAGCATCTCGTACATTTGATATTAACCTCAAAGTAAAATCTTACTGTCTAGATATCCAGCTTGTGTGATTACATAGAGCAAGAAGACACAAAATCCATATCAAATGATATTGCCCTTATCTTTGTCTTAACAGTTTTCAAGTAGTTTCATTTTCGGATGCCTAAAACATGCTTCCAGTGTGAGGTGCAAATTTTCTGCAAAAACTGAAAGAAAGGGTAATGATATAGTTGATGTAGTTCATGAATATCAGTTCATTAAAAGGAGCACATGTACTTATGCAGGAACGTTTTCTGCTCCAATAAAATGTGAGTCATCCCAAATGCCAAAATGTCTTTTGCTAATAAATGCTGTCTTTTGATGCCCAGGCAGCATGCACTGCAGCTTAATTTGGGAGGATTTCAATTTTGCAGGATGTGCATATAACTCACGCGTGATGTTTGCATTTAACTTGCAAAATAAACTGCTGCACAATCCGTTTCATTACTGGGCCCGTTTTCTGCATTAAAAATAGCAATTGCAATGATTTATGAAAAGCTCAACGCAATGGCACCTCAATCCCACCCCCCACTGCAATTGCATATATTTATAAAAGAGGTTTCTAATTCTCAACCCTTTGTATCCCCAAACCTAACTACTCTAAACCAATGCTAACTATAATCCTACCTTAAACTCTTAAGCATTACCCTAGCCCAATCCAAATAATCCGTAGACAAATCCTAATCCCTGCCCAAGATTTAGTCTCAACCAAATCCTTAAATAAACTCCAAACCCCACACTCAGATCCTACTCTCCAAATTGTACCCTAAATGTTGTCACAGTCATACATTTTGCTCACGTCTAACTCCAGCATGTTTTACATATAATTATTTTAGTAGAAAACTACAAAGAAATTAAGAGAGATAATGAGAAGCAAACAGTAAAAAAACAAAACAGCCTATTATATTTAACTGAGATCCCTAAAACAAAATTGCACTGTTAATTACTAGTAGTCTATCTTTACCAGTAAGAAACCATGGATACCAATATGCAGAAGGGTTAAGTGCAAAACAAAATGTTTTCCCCAGAAGAAACTTCTGAAGGCTTGCTGGAGACACTCTCTCCCTTTTATCCATTTGCAAAAAATAAATACTAAAAATGAAAAACAAACCACTTAACAAACACTTTATTTTGGGAGGGATATTTTCACAAGTTCTCCAAACATTTAATCTTTTGGGAATATTTTCACAAGTTCTACATCAGCCATTCTGTCTGTTCTTGCCTTTGTGTTTGCACAAATTTTTAGGCAGATACATTTTAATCAACAATGTATTAACATAAATCTTTGTTAATATTTAATTAATTGCACAGCAATTGTAACATAATACATATTTTATACATTTCTTTCTGGGACAAATGTCCACATGTATACACTATATTTGGTTATATTTATTTACATTGAAAACTGTAATTATTATAATACATATGTTTATATTGACATATGCCAGGAAGAAGTTACAATGAAGGCAACATTTGTTCCCATACATAGAGACACAGCATTGCAGTTTTCCTTAAATCAGCGGCATTGCTTGGCATGCCCACCAAAACACCCTCCAGTGATAAATAGGCTAGTCAGGAAATTACTTAATCCTATTTGAAATTCTCCAAAATATTAAAGAGTCATTCTACTATGATTTAAAGAAAAACAAAGTAACCTTAGGTAACTGGTTATTTCTTGATTCATAAAAGGGCAATAAAGAATACTTAGTAACGCATGAAATATCAACTAGCTTCTAAAACCTGTTGCCTGGAAATTCATTAATCTCATAGCATATACATAGATACCACATTGCAGCCAGCAGCTACAATGCATCTACCCTGTCAAGTGATGTTTTTGTCAGTCTGTCTCCTCAAGGCCCATTTGGCTACTGAATACAATAGTGACAGCCCTGACATACAACGTTGACACTACTAGACCAGATTAAAGTAAAGCACAAGAACCTTCACTTCCCTTGCACATAATAATAACACAGAGTGTTGATAAACCCTGGTAATAAGCGCTTCAGAGGCTTTGATTGTTTTGAAATTGAACCCATATGATGTGTAGTGCATCTCATAATTATTACTATGATGTACAATCACCACATTAGACGAGTGGAAAAGCAGGGCGACACAAGAGCCTTTGACTGATTACATTCTGCAGATATAAGACACTGACAAACCTTGTGCTTTACTTCCTCAGGTGTAATGCAAAGCTCTGAAGTGCCATCGTCAATATGCCCTTAAGGTCAATGGAATATCTGTATATTATATTTGTATAGCACACACACACAAACACTAGCACACATCATTTGATTTAAAAATAAATGTACATAATATTTATATTAAAAGAAAAAGTCAAACCTTATGAAAGTATATAATCAAATACTAGTTGCAAATAAAGGCCCTTTACTTGTACATATTTAACCAGTAATATAATAAGTATTATTTGTTTCTGTCCTGGATGGAGACAATGTCCTGAACCAGGAAAGTAATTAACTGTACTACTCCGGGATATCCATGTTGATAATCACCAGATGGTACATTCACGCCTTCATTTCTTTCTTGCCATCCATCTGGACTATTTTACAGGTGGGTGTAATATATGGCTTTATAGAAGTGGGACGGGCTGCACATCTTCAAAGCCGAACAATACGGCAGATCTAAAAAGGATGAGTACATTTTGCCTTAAGCTGTGGTCAAGAGAGGATACATTTCTTTGTATAGCAGCCAAAACACAAGCGTGCCAGAATCGCACAGTGGAATGTGTGTACTCGAAGCCTGCCATCGCACAATGGACTTTGTGGAGATGCAACTGCATTTACAACAACTGAAGAAAAGCAAAGAGTTTATATAAACAGCTCAATATTCCACACATCCCTTCACTGGCTGGAGGGGTAGATGGTTTGTGATCTGCCTAAACACAACAGAAGGGAACATGCATTATTTTGAGGTTGTGTGGGGTTACACAGAAGATTTCAGTTCTTTTTCATGTTGTCTCCCTTGACTTTAACACTACAGGAACTCTGCTCCCACTTGTTCCTTATTGTCTTTCTACTCCACATTAAAGCAATTGTTTTTTTTATCACCAATTATTATTTTGCCAGGATAATTATGGCACATTAAACAGGTACTGAAAGTAGTACATTGGAGGTACATATTTTGCTCAATAACACTGCATAGCCAAGCAGATATTCTTTCCAAAACCCTTGAAGTTTATTTTAAATCTCTTCCTTGCCCGCTCCAGCCTTCAAAAACATATTCATGCTACTTTTTCCTCAGTCTGCTTTTGTATGGTGAATGAGTATTTTAGGATCAACTCTTCTCTGGTGAACAAAACATCGAAAATGTATTATGTCCCAGACAAATGTAGCCTTATACTTTGCCTAAGCAAGACATATTTTAAAGTGAGACAGTACACATACAACAGTAATACATTATTTATGAAATGCAGTGGCATTTTGTAGTGAACACAGAACCGATCATGTACACCCAAGCAAACTACAGAAATTAGACCTAGAATACATCTCATTACAAAAAGGGTAAACACAACATTGAACGAGTTAAACATGTTAAAGCCTGTCAGACATGAAAAAGTCTGTGGCTTTATAAAGACAGACAGACAGACAGACAGATAGATAGATAGATAGATAGGTTTAGGTTTTAATAAGCACTTTATTTACAAGTTGAAATAAACAAAAACACTGTACAGCAATCCACTAAATCATTAACACAGCAACCACCCCAAACCCTCCCATCCCCCACCCCACCCACATTCTACCAACTACTACAAGCAAAAGTATAAAACCTGCTATCTTATACAGTATAGCACATAAAACAGAAACACAGGAAAGACCCCATACCCTCCCATCCCCCACCCCACCCACATTCCACCAACTACTACAAGCAAAAGTATAAAACCTGCTATCTTATACAGTATAGCACATAAAACAGAAACACAGGAAATACCCCATACCTTCCCATCCCCCACCCCACCCACATTCCACCAACTACTACAAGCAAAAGTATAAAACCTGCAATCTTATACATAAAAGCACATATCACAGCAACCAACACAACATTTTCAAGAATAATAATGCCCCCCCCCTCAGGTTGATAGAGATATAGGTTTTGGTTAAATAAGAACTTCATTCATAATTTCAGCATAACAATAACATTGTAGACCTATCCACTAAATCATTAGCACTGCAACAACCCCAAACCCTCCCATCCCCCACCCCACCCCACCCCACCCACATTCCACCAACTACTACAACCAACGTATAAAAACAGCAGTCTTATACCTTAAAAGCACATAAAACAGCAAACCAACCATGAAATCATCATATAAACAACACTAAAACACCCCCCTCCACTTCACACAACACTTTGTTTACACACCACAGTAGCTCAAAGCTGTCCAAATCCTGCATAGCGCTGTAGAACTGAAAATCTACCCTGATTTTAGACATCACTAGATGTTTGAAAATATGCACAGGATCCTGAGCGATAAAACCACTGACTTTGTTCTTCCTGCTTTTTAAAATGGCAAACTTGGCCTGTCCAAAAATAAAATTGCTCAGCTGAAAAATGCTTCGCCTCGTCTTTCGGTATTTAAAACCAAAAATAAAACTTGCTTCAGTAAACGGCCACCCCAGACCCTCAATCAGCGTCTTCATTAGCATAAACAGTGGCCTCAGTCTGGCACAGAAAAAAAAGCAGTGAAAAACAGTCTCCTTCTGAGAACAGAAAGGACAATTGTCCGTAACCCCAGGCTTAATGATGGTCAGAAAAGAGTTAATGGCAATGATGGAATGCAGGATCCTCCACTGCAGATCCCCCGACCTTTTTTGCAGTGGAGGTTTGTACAAAGTACGCCAAGCCGGTTCAAACTCCTCCCCCACCCCTAACTGCTCTCGCCAGTGCGTATCAGGTAACTGCTGGAGCTGCTGCTGATGACGAACCTTCACGCAGGCCTTGTACACCTGCTTCCCATCCACAGTAAATAGAGAAAGCTCAGTAACATTCTCAACCTTCAGTAAATGTCCCGGCACCTCAGTGTGCTGTGAATGCTGGGGACACTGTTAACAAGGGGAACTCAGAGTCAGGCTGTGGGGCCCTCCTTTGCCTAAGCATTCTCTCCACCAAAACCAGCCCCTCTGTTGGCAGAGCATTACGGACCTGATTTAGAAACCGCTCCATTACACGCACAGAGTTAACGCCCAGCTCTGCAGCCAAAAGCTCAGGCTCCTTCCACCTAAAATGACTCAAGTCCAACAAGTGCCTGACTTTCACCACTCCAGCCCTGACTAACACACTAGTGAAATGCGACCTCTCCACTAGCTGTGTTTGGAAAAAGGGATTCAGAATCAGGGGCTCCTCCTGTACACCATAGAAACTGAACCTCTCAGTATCTCTGCCGACAATTCTGAACAAGCTCCAGGCCTTCAGGAGACTGCAGTAGTACAGGGGCAACTGGGTCACCTTAAGGCAATGCATTTCTATGAGAAAAATACTCTTTCCAAAACTCCCCCACCTGTCGCAAGAAACCCAGAGCAAGCTGTGCCCAGGGCAGGTCCTCTGAAGAGTACAGCAGCCTCTGAAGTGCCTTCAGACGAAAGGCCGCAGTCCTACTGGCAATGTCGATCAGACCCTGCCCCCCCTCTGCCAAAGGCAGATACAGCACAGATTGTCTGATCCAGTGCAGCCCGTCCCAAAAAAAATCCAACAAAATGGACTGAAGCTGCTTAATCAAAACCTCAGGAGGTTCTAAAACAATAAACCTGTGCCATACACTTGAGGCAACCAGGTTATTAACTACAAGTGCCCTGCCCCTATAAGACAGTTGAGGAAGTAACCACCGCCATCGCTGCAACCTGGCTTTAAATCTCTCCACCAGCCCTTCCCAATTCTTCTGAGTGGTGGCGTCATCACCCAAAAACACTGCCAAGTACTGGAAACCCCCCCTGTCCCACCGCAGTCCTGCTGGCAGGTATGGCGTAGCACAGCCATTCCAGTCACCCACTAGCACTGCATTGCTTTTCGCCCAGTTGATTTTTGCACTGGAGAGCCTCTCATACTTTCTCTGGCATGCCTCAAGCTGCTCCACATCCCCGTCTCCAACCACAAGCACTGCTATGTCATCAGCATATGCAGTGACTTTGAAGGACATATCTGGACACTGAGGAAAAGTCACCCCTCTCAGTACTCTCCGTAACTCATTCACCAGGGGCTCTATAGCCAAGGAGTACAGCATGCCAGATAGAGGGCAGCCTTGCCGAATGCCCCACCATACCGAAAATGGGGCACTTAAAATGCCAGTTATCTTCAGTACACCAAAAATATCACCATAAAGCAGCTGGATTTTCTCAATAAAGCCGACACTAAACCCAAAGGCATCCAGGACCTTCCACAAATACAAGTGATCTACTCTATCAAAAGCTTTCTCTTTATCCAATGACACGATACCAGCTTTAAAACCAAAAAGTTTAGAGGCTGCCATAATGTCCCGAATCAAAAAAACATTGTCAAAAATGGACCTGTTAGGTATACAGTACGTCTGATCTGGATGCACCACCTCACTCATGACAGTCTTTAAGCGATTGGCTAGGGCTTTCGAGATGATCTTATAATCGGTACAGAGTAGCGACACAGGTCTCCAGTTCCTTATTCTGCAGAGGTCCCCTTTCTTGGGGAGCAGCGAGATCATAGCCCTTCGGCAACTCAGAGGCAGTTCTTTCCTTTGCAGACTCTCCTCCAACACCTCACACAGATCTGCCTTCAACAAGGACCAGAACAGTTTGTAGAACTCCACTGACAAGCCATCAATCCCAGGAGCCTTGCCAGTGTTCAGGCCCTGCAAAATGTCAGTGAGCTCCTCCTCACTCAGATGCTGCTCAAGTCGCCTGGCTCCCTCCTCTGAAACCTGCGGGAGGTCCTCAAGGAAGCGCTGGGAATCCGACGTCTCCTCCATGGCCTCCGCCATGAACAAGTCCCTGTAGAACTCTACAGCCAGCCTGCGAATGTCCCCAGGCTCGCGCAGCTCCTGTCCTGCTGAGGTCATCAAGCAGTGTATCAGCTTACTCTGTGCCCTCTTTTTCTCTAGCCCGAAAAAATAATGAGTGGGAGCATCCATCTCCGCACAACTCTGAAAACGAGCCCTCACCAGGGCTCCCTGTACTTTCATTCCCAACAGATCCGACAATCCCCTCCTTTTCTTCTGCAGACTCTCAATCAGTCCAGCCGTTGGGCAGGAGTCTACGGCTCTCTGGAGCTCCAGAATCTCCACCTCTAAAACTTTCATGGCTTCAGTTAAGCCTCTGGTGACATTCATGGTGTACTGCTGACAAAAAGCCCGAATCTGTACTTTCCCCACATCCCACCATTGCCGTACAGAAGAGAAACCGGATTTCTGCGCCCTCCACCTCTCCCAAAAGAAGGTAAATACTCTCCTAAATCTAGCCAGAGAGACATCCTTCTCTGTGATCTTCGTCCAAGCATACTGTCTGGTGTTGTTAAAAACTTTCCAAACATCAGCCAATTGAAAACGTTTAATAATCCTTAAAAGCTCTTTGCTGGACTGAGGATGAGGTTCTAAATGATTCCTATCCTTCAGAGGATCAACTGTACAATTAAAATCCCCCCTATAACCACCGTCTCCTCAGGTGTGCACTCCAAAAGCAGTGTTTCCAACACTTGGAGGAAACACACTCTCTCTCTTCCCTCAGTGGGTGCATAAACGTTTATAAAATGAAAAGCGTGTTTTTCCACCACTGCCCGAACGCTCATCAAACGTCCTTTGACCACCTCGTTCAGAATGACAGTAGAGGGCAAAAACCCTCTACTAAACAAAACCGCCACCCCTGCACTGACATTAGTCCCATTACTAAAGATGAAGTCTCCTGCCCACTCCTTCTCCCAATCTACTTGATTCACACAGTCTATGTGGGTCTCCTGTAAGAAAGTAACACCCAGGCCTTTCTGAATGATATAAGAGAGAACCGTGGCTCTCTTTACAGCATTCCTACCACCGTTAATATTTAAGCTCCCAATATGTAAATTATGATACATTGATAAGAAAGAGGAAGAAGAAAACAAAAACAGAGACGCAAAAAAACAGGTGACCGCAATAAGAAAGTAAACACCAGTGTTACTATACATTGGAGTCTTTTTTCGTTTTCAACCCTTTACAGAGTTTGCTGGAGATATTCTTTAAACGAACAAACTCTTGCATACAGAACAGCTCTTGCCCAACAGCAGTGCTTTTCAGAGACCGCACCGAGCTCAGAAACAGACTTACATCAGGGAAATAGCCTTCAACACTAATCCGTCTCCTACCCTTTGTTTCATCAAGAAATTCCTTAATAAGCTGCGCGCTGTAACCGCCTCGGACTCTCTGTACATCAGAGGCTTCCGAGGCGATGGAGGAGTCGGTGAGACTGCCCTCCCCCTCACTGTCAGACTCCGAGCCGTCACACTCCACGGCGTACGGGGATCTGAGCCCGGCTGGGAACACACTGCCTCATCCGGTTCAGGAGCTCGACTCCGTTTTTAAGCAGAAGCACCGTCCACAGATTTGCGAGTGCGTTTCTTCCCAGGCACTTTAAAAACCCTGCCATCCTGACCAGGATCCGTCCCCACTTCCATTCCTGTGTCCCACACGCTGCTCAGTGTTGTCTTCACAGTCTCCATCATTTCAGTCTAGTCACCAACCCTCTCACTGCTCACCCCCACTCCACTACCTGATGCCCCGTCCTGCTGCTGTATACTGCCATCCAGTCCAGTTAAACGGCTGTCATCCGTACTGTCTGATGCTCCACAAACATTAGCTGACACACCGCTAATACCTGGGACCTCCACAGTCGGCACGGTACCGCCGCGGTCAGAAGTACTCTCACCGCCCACACTCTCCTGTACCTGGACCTCCAGACCCTCACTCTCTTCAACAGCCTCCCCCGCAGCCCCTCTTCTCACCACCTCTGCCTCCTCGGCTGTTCCGCTAGTAGGGCGGTCGGGCTGCTCACCACTCCCCGACCTGGCCTACTTGGGCTGACCTCCCCGGTTTCCTGCCCCCGAGTTTCCCCGTCGACTAGGACCAGCACCCTCATCCTGATCCTTCTCAGGGCAATGCCTAACAGTGTGGCCTTCATTACCGCAGTTGAAGCACTTCATAGAATCAGATGTGACAAAGACAACATAATCATTGCCATCAACCTTGAACTTAAGCACAATGTTCAGATCCCCATTTATGTCATTCAAAATCATAAATACCTGCCTTCTGAACGAAACAACATGTTTCAACTGCTGTGACTTACACCCAAGCGGTATATGTTTCAAGCCCGACGTTATCTGCCAATGTCTCGCCAGTTCCCTCTCTAATAGGTCGTTTGACAGAAAAGGAGGAACATTAGACAAAGTAACTCTCCTGGCCGGAGCTGCTAGGGGGGTAACATTGATCAAAACACCACCGATCACTATACCGGTCTTAACAATACGCGAGACTAACTCAATGCTGCTCAGAAACAGCACAACAGACCCGCTCATACGAGCTGCCGACTTTATATTTTCACAACCGACAACTTGCCCGATCACCAGAACACACTCCTCCAGCGGCAAAAACTCATCAGAGGTCACTTTAACGCCATGCCGACGTGTTAAAGTCTCAAATGAAAAACTCAGATTCCCCCCCCTCCCCGACCCAGCCCCAGACATCCCGATCGCTTCGCTGACTGCAGGAGTCAGCTCAGCATGGGGAAACTCCTCAGAAAAACCTTTTACAAAACTGTCAAAAACACATTCAGAAAGAAAGAAAGAAAGAAAGGAAAAAGTAAAGGAGAAAAACCACAAACAAACCTGGCAGCAGCAAACATGCACACCTGCACCTCCACACTCACTCCCAACAATCACAGCGGCAGACAGCAACAGTCGATAGTCGATAGATAGATAGATAGATAGATAGATAGATAGATAGATAGACAGACAGATCATTAACTCCATCTTCATCTTCATATTTCACCAATGTACAGGACAGTTAGTACAAATTATTGAAAATGCATCAGTAATTGGTGCAGTGCAAGCATAGTCATCAGGAAAACTGCTCGCGTTCATCGTTAAGTGGTGTATATAATTCCCTGAAGGTTATGGACCATTAATTGTAATTCTATAACAGACTCGAAATGTCTGACAAAAGTCTTCTGTCAGCCTAACATTTTTTTCTTTGTTGTCTCTCCTTCAAAGCTTTAATGCGGCTTTACACAAATACACAAAGCAAGCAGTCGAGTTTACTAATAACATGTATTATTCACACAGACAGAGTCCATCATCAAAAAGCGCAATCATCATTAAAAACACACTGATTGCATACTTTTCTACCAACACCATAACTTCAGTCACAATGTTTATTAAGAGTATGTAGAATCATTAATGAGATGCTAACAATGCAGAGTCTCTGTTCTGACTCTAGTTAGTAAAAAGCCTGGAAGAACATAAAAGAGCTCTTGGACTAATATGACATTTGACAAGTTTTGTCATTGCTAAACTGTCCCCACTCCTATTTTTTCTAAAAACACTCGTAGTCCAAAATTCTAAAGGAAATTGTAAGCATTTATAGATTAACATAAATAAGGAGTCAGAAAATGGCAGATTTATTCTTCTCATTGTTGGACAGGTAGGAGTACACAATCCATGATTTAAAAAAACCTATTCAATTATGATAGTGGTCTGTATAATGTACTTAATTGCAGTTTTAATTCAGTAATGGTAGTGGTCTCTAATGGACTGCAATTGTAATTCAGAAATGATCATGGTCTACAGTTCAAAGTTATGTAGATGTAATTCAGTAATGACCATGGCGTATGACGTTGCCAGTTTTAGTTTCTACTCCATAAACTCAACAGCCAATGAAGTACTACGTTGTCACTGTAATTCAATCGTAGTAATAATAACACTATTTATATCTATGATCTATGCTGTACTCTACAACTGTACATGTTTCGGTCATGATCGAGGTCTATAATGGCCTGTTTTCAATCTCTAATCCAGTAATGCTATTGGGCAATAATGTACTGTATCACAGTTCTTATTAAGTGATCCAGTCAATAATTGGATGTATTGTAGTTTTTAATCAGTCGTCTAACTAGAAAAGCCTGTTTAGCTTGTTGCTTTTAAAATGGTTTGGCAAGATTACAACTGTACTGTGAACAGGCTTTATAAGAAACCCACTTTTAACAGTAAACGGGAAGAAGCCCTTTTCGAGGCTTTAGCAGGGCGAGGCCTATGGCATGTTATCGAGTCTCAGAGGTTAGTGAGTCAACAGCATCACAGATCACTGATTATCCAGTCAACTGACCATCTGGGACAGCAGTACTTTATTGAGGTCAGTTCTGAAGTCAACAAGCATGTTAAGTTGTTGTCTAGGCACAAAGTGATGCTTCAGCTGCTTTTATTAACTACCCTGGGAAAAGATTGAAATTTTAAAATTTTATGAAAACCTTTTTTCCCCCTCAGTTATTGTTTATATATAAAAAAAAGACTGCACCATCATCTGTACTGTTATACTGTACATGCTGTACTGTTTTACTATGACAAAAAAAAAATGAGCCTAAACTAAAGTAAAATGTAAATAGCTTTGTGTACATACCTTGTTCATAATATTAAAATAAATCTGGATCTATCTAACTAAAACAAATTCTCATTTACAATGAACACTTGAAAAAAAGATGCATACCACCAAAAAGGGAATAAAGAAAATAATAAATACAAAACCTTTCAAAATTGTTAAAGAAAGCTAGCAAGCACAAGTATGTTTCATTATTGTTGTACACTACAGCTTAAAATCCAGGTGCCTTTGTACCTTATGCAAATACAGTAGTTGTACTGGGAAGACCCAACTTCATAAGTGTGTTTGATCTTCAATTATTATTTATTTATTTATTTATTTATTTATTGGCAGATGCCCTTATCCAGGGCGACATACAAAACAACTGTTAGATGAGACAGAGAACTGCAAAGGGTTAATCTAAGAAGGAGGAGTTTTCCGAATCAGGCTTCTGTAAAGTCACCTATAAAAGTGAAGCAACTGCCTGGTCCGCACAGAGGACCCTGAATCAGAGTACAGAGGTTGCAGTGGATAAAGAGGATCAGTAACAAATCTTATGACAGAACTGTTTAACAAACATCAAGCGTCTCAAGCACATATTTAAAGGCCAATTTACAAACATCATAATTAAAAATGGGAAGAACTGGACAAGCATGTATTTAGTAGAACTTGTAAAACAAGACTTTTTGCAGTTTAGGGAACCAAGTCCAGGCTTTGAAATTGTAATTTATCAAGATGAGTTGATCCAACCAAACACCTACTTATTAATACATTGCTAATTACTCCAATTCAGTCTTACAAATTGTATTAATTGTTCACTATAATATACAATTAGTATATATATTTTTATTATATAGCAGGATGAGGACCAAATCAATATTAAATGGTGTTATCTGCATACAAGTAAGTAAGAGAGTTGCCTGCTACCTATGCAATACTATTAATACAGATAATCTTAACAATCGGACCCAGTACAGAACCTCTTTTATTGAACCATGACAAATAGGTGTCTTTCAGATTATACGCATTGTAATCATCACTTTCATGTTACTAAATATTAGTTAATTTGCTTATATATACTACATAATACAGTTACGTCCATAAATATTTGGACAGTGACACAATTGTCATAATTTTGGCTCTGCACTCCACCACAATGGATTTGAAAGGAATCAATCAAGATGTGCTTTAAGTGTAGACTTTCATCTTTAATTAGAGGGTAGTTACATCCAAATTGGGTGAACGGTGTAGGAATTATACCCATTTGTATATGTGGTCCCCCCAATTTTAGGGGCTCAAAAGCATTTGGACAAACTAACATAGTCATTAATTAAATTGTGAGTTTCAATACTTGGTTGCAAATCCTTTGCAGTCAGTGAATGCCTGGAAGTCTGGAACCCATAGACATCACCAGATGCTGGGTTTCTTCCCTGGTGATGCTCTGCCAGGCCTGCACTGCAGCTGCCTTTAGTTCCTGCTTGTTCTTTGGGCGTTTTGACTGATATGCTTGAGAAGGAAAAGTGAGCAGCAAGTTTTTTTTTATTTTTTTAATTGTGTTCAACCAGAAATAAAATGGCTTTTTGCCACGACAGCCTTCTCTTGTGACTATTTTCTCAGCTCTTCATACTAATGGTGTATAATCAACACTAATACAGGACTTTTTGGGGGAACTCACTTAAATCCTTTCAGACATGCCCACTGGGTATAGCCTTTTCCTAATGAAACAGGTCTGGGATTGAAAAACAAAAACGCTGCCAACAGAAATGAGAAATGAACACGGAAAAGTAACAGTTTTACAGGAATCATGATCAAAAGAGTCTTCCCACCGGATCTATTGCCATTCAAACACTACAGTCAGGCACAGTAAAGAAAAACGCTGCAATATTTACTTTAAAGGTATGACATTAATGAGGCAGTTTCCTGATGTTTCATTTTTTTTTCTCTGCATAACTATTTCAAACGTATTAGTATTGACAAGTAGATAATGTATCACCAGACCAATGGCTCTCCCATTACCGGTCTAAAATAGTTGGGAGGATTTTTTTTGTTTTTTTTAAGTATGCACCATTACAGTAACCCGATACAAAAGTGAATTATACCTCAATCAAGTTAGCTTTGTTAGATGATTTCATTGCATAGTATTGGTTTCATCTGGGATTTCTCAACTGGCAGCACCTGAAATGTTTTCCATCACAGGGTGTTAGAACAACATGGCTTCGAAACAAACTTATGATGAGGTGAAGGAGCTCAGGTGGAATAAAGCCTTTAGATAAACTAAATGAAAAGAGTGGGCAGTCAACAATATTACAGGTGTCTCACCTTCAGCGAAGTTTGAGAGTAAAATCCCTACATAAGAACCACAGTGATGGCACTAAGACTTCAACCTCTGATTAAAAACTGCATTTGAATGTGACATATGACTGGAAACAGACCAGAATGTAAAATAACCTTATTTAACTTAAAAATAATGAATGAATAGCGATCTTTTGAGGACCTAAGACATCTACCTATTTGCATAATTACTTCTAGTGCTATATATATATATATATATATATGTATGTATTTTTTCACAGAAAAAAAAGTATAGGTCAATAATGAGAAGCAGATGAAAACAGATAAAAGCTGTATCATTTGAAATCCATTTAAAATAATGCATAGTAAGTGTAGAAATTACCTTCCATAAAACTGTCAAGATGGTTTTTAAACTATGTGTCACAGGGCTAAGACAGAAACTTCCATATATTAAAGTGAAAACTTTTCCATTAAGGGACCAATACAATAGGAATTGTGAAACAGTGCGAATATTGCAAAGGCGAATGCAATAAAAAGAATATCCCCAAGGACATTTTTTCAGTTCCTTCATTGAATGCATAGTCTTTCTTTGTTGATCTCCAATACAAAGTTGCTTTTGGCTTTATGTTATTTTTTTAAGTTGGTTCATCCCTGCTTAAATGGAGGTATGGCCACATTGTGCAGGTCTGGCCAGCACTTCCTTTAAGATTAACGCAGTATGACACACTACAGCACAGTATTTTTATCATTTCTTTAAGTGTACCTTTTCACCCACAATTGTCCTGCTATGCCACTCTCCCTAATCCAGACTATTGGGAACATTACAATTTATAAACTGCTAGTTTACTGGCAAAGGTCAAGGCAAGATAAGTTCCTACAGTTAATTAAAATTAACAATGGGCACATTCATAGAAGAAGAATGTATTAAACTGGTATTTCCAAAATCTCTTGGATGGTATATATATGGTTGTTGACATCAAACCCTTGATATATTAGAGTATCCAATCTGCAGGATGCATATCATTTGACTCTCTGTGACATATATGAAATTTCACCAAGACCCAAGTTTCTATCTAGCACAAAGGCATACGTATTTTGTTGATGGTATTAGGAATGATGTAGGATTTTTGTTTTATGTTATAATAATGTTCTATTCTATTAACAGCATGAGTTTTGTTGTTGTTGATGATGATGATAGTAGAATATATCATTATTTTTGCAATTGACATTAAGAAGCTTTTTCAGTAGCCTGATGGAGTTCTGGACAAACTTCCTACAGCAAAAACAAAACAAAAAGATAGTTAATATACTACATACAGGGAACGGGCACAGTTTCTAAACAACGCAGATTAGCACAAATAATAAAAATCCCAGATTTAATACTTCATGTGGTCTTCACGAGGCATTCAATTCATATCGTTTATAAGCAGCGAGGATTTAAAAATAGGCAGCTTGCACATGCCGGAAAATCAGAGATGGTAGTAAATGCTGGATTTCCAGAAAATGCATGAACCGCTGATGAGCTGTTCCTATCATCTGAATTCTTTTGCTGTCTGTTGACGGTTTAAAAGAGGTCAAGTCAATTTGCGCTACTGCTGTGCAAATTAAACTGCATCATTCAGTTTATACACAGCACCACGTGTACAGGAAGGGAATCCACACTGATTACAGCACCATTTTGTTAGTAAATAGAAAATAGCTCATATATGGAATGCGCACAGGCTATTCAAATATTATATGACATATTAGTATTTGCACATCAGACACATGCACTGAAAGGCAGGGAGTAAATAACACACATTGCCTGCTGTGGGTCATCTTACACTGCTTTGGGTTATTTGTGTGGATAAAAAATAAACTGAAACTGCATACCACCAATTATGCTATAAGATTAATAAAAACAATCTAAAGCAGATTTTGTAATATATGTGACGCATGCATCTTTCTCAAGTTTCCAACAGCGTTAAGGAATTTGAAGTGAAAACAATCTAAAATGTGTTGGCATTATTTGTGTAAACTAGCAAAGCAAACACAGACCAATAAAGCACTAATATATGAGCTCTTTAAAAAGAAGTAGAGTTACTATAAAATACCATAATTGTTTCCTAATAGCATGCAGCATTGAAAAGACTTACTACAAGAACAGTGTTTTCAGTTTTATGAGTTAAAATATGAAAAGACTTATTTTACCAAAGGGGGCATTTTATCAAATATCAAAGGACCAGAAGGGCTCTTAAGCACAGGATCCAGTTCATGAATAACGTAGCCAAGAAAAAGTGCATCGTTTCTCGAGGCAATCCGATTGCTTTGTTTCATCCCTTTACCGTATTTTTAACCCTCTGATCGCACGGCTGTCGGGATGGAAGCAGCACCAGTGGCAAAGCACTGTCCGGGGTTGCTCTGTAACAGAATCACTAGTGTTTGTGGGCCCCAGCTCTTCGGTCTGTAGGTTTCAAAAATCAATAAATGCAGTTTATTTGCTGGCCCCAGCAAAGCAGCAAGAGAGCCTGTTCTTGTTTATGTAGGATATGGAGCAACATGCTGAGAGTGAGAAATTGACACTGCTTTGTTCCAGTGAAAAAACACATTGTAAAGTTCTTTAGTGCACTGAGCAGGAAATGTAAGGTATTTTGTAATGTCTTTACTGCTATATATATAACAATACCCAGGAACTCAGTTAGTCTCATAGCCATCATGTTATCCTCTTCTTCAAACAATCAGTTGCAAGATCTCAGCAGAGTATACAATTGTGGTTTTAGACAAATCTTGGGCTTTTGATCTAAACTCACAAATGCATTATTTTTAAATGCACTTGAGTGAAAGTTTTATTTGTGTCTAATTCTAAAAACAGGCTAATACCAAACACTAGACTGACCAATCTTATCAGAGATTACAATAATAGAAAAATTAATCGTTTTTTTTCACGTAATTGAGGTTTTATTTTCTGACTTAATTAAATATTAATTACTACTCCAATTAAGACGTTACAACCTCACTACAGAGCTGCTCTGCATGAAGCTGAGTCATGCTCGTTGCATGCAAATTCATTTACAACTTGTTTTATCTTTTAATTGATGGCCTGTCATAAAAGCAACTGATTTAACAGAACACATGAGGAAAGTCATGGGTTAGAACACAAACTATAGCTCTTCCAAATATACAATATAGATGTGGGATATTTGGGGAATTACAACAAAAACAATAATAATAACAATGAAAAGAGCTTAAAATCAAATGTGGGTTCGTACTGGGAACAGAAAAACAACAACATATCGAACGGGAGACCAGGACCAGCAGGTGCCTGCACACCACCAGTCAGGGTAAAGCAGGAGCAAAGGCTACATTGACACGAGACCAGGAGCTGGGGTCAAAGGTCAATATTACTGTTCTGTTGAAAACAAATATCACCAATAATAAGTTGTCTTCTCAATTCTTCAACAGGTCAAGGCAAGAAAAGTTCCTACAGTTAATTAAAATTAACAATGGACACATTCATATAAGAAGAATATTAAATATGGTAGGATCAAAGATTGACAAACAGTGTTGCATAACAATTAACTGAAACGAACTTTAGTCAGCAGTAGATATAGTTACCCTCAGGGCTAATCTTCACTGCATAAATAGTTGCCAAACTCAAGACTACAGTCATTTATTAGATATGAAACAATAAGTATTTACTCCACTGCAGACCTCAGGGAACAAATATATGTACACAGCAAAGCTATGGAATAAAGTTCATATCTGCTTTCCACCAAATGCTTAGCCTTGGGAGTAATCTTTTGATTACTTGATTTTATTTATTATGTTTTAGTTTTATTTTTTTTTGTAAAGGTCAAAAACGGTTTTATTTAGTTTTCTTTGAAACTGCATTAAGTATGTTTCACAATCATACATGAGCCTACTCTTAATAAGCTACTTTTTTAGGCTGGTAAAAATGTAAAACATATGTAGACCTTTGCCTATGATGACACACAATGCAAACATGTGTCTTAACTGGGGACCAGACATTTGTTCAGAATGGAAATAATCATGACCACAGAGATAATGTTTCAATGATCCAGATTATATGATCCAAAATACCATTGTCAAATAAGTGTAGATTGCCTATTGATTATTACTTTTGCCTAGGATACACACTGCCTTTTGTAAGATAAGTAACTTATTGTCAAAGGTAAAACAATAATGTCCTTACTTTTTATTGTAGAACAAACTTTAGTATGAGATAAAATTGCAATAGTACAATATTGTAGTCCAATAATTTTCAAAGATCTTTCAGACACAAATTTAATGCAATACATGTTGAAAATACATCATATCTGCACATTTAATTAAAAAAATCCCACAGACCCACAATCCCTCAATCCCTTCCCACAGAACACAGTATGAGAACCTTTAGGTTAGTCGCTTGAAAATATAAAGCACTAGACAATATAAATCAATGGTATGCCCTGATTGTCATGAGCAATTCCAGTTTAAAGGCTACAATTAAAAATAATCTTCCTTAATTATATTGTGGGGGACACAAATATGAACAAAGATATTAACAGTGTAAACAGTGATGTTTATTGTTAACTCTTATGCATCAAGGGTAGGTTTTCTCTATGTCCACAATATATCACACTGAGATTCAATGCTATACCCTCATTTATTTATTTTTTGCTAACGATCAGACTTATCCACTAGTGTCTTACTGTTGCAGGGGAGGTATTAGTGCCTTACAGTACTATTGAAGATGCACACAGTATGAACTCAGGATCAATAATCGCACTGGATGCTTTCAATATTCCTCAGCACTATTGCTGCCCTCATTTGCCTTGATCTGCTGCTCAGCATTCTCCGTGATGGGACAAATAGGTAGTAACATAAATTGTTCTGTCAGCTATATTTTTAATACACAGAAAAGGTTGGGAAAAAATCAATGCCAAAGGGATGCAATAGATACAAGTACTTTGACCAATAACTTTCTGCACACTATCACTATTAAATAATTAGAAGATGTAAATGAGAGGCTGATTTACAAAAAGTAAACAGAATTAATTAATTTCAATATAAAAGTGCAGCCACTAATTTGGAGTTTTATATGACCTTCATTTGCAGTCATTTTCAATCAGATTTTACATCAAATGTTTCTTTGACAACGTCTGTCAAAAGACAAATTGACATGCTTTTTCGGTTTGGGGGGATTTCTGCTTTTTTTGTCAACAGTTCTTATACAGTGAGTCCACAACCATCTCAACCCGTAAAAGCCTCCACTCAGAACAGTTTGGGTCGTGTCGTCCAGACATAGATGGCTTACCAGCCACCTGTGAGCTTTCGGACTCAGATTGAAGACATAAGAAGATAAGAAGGTGTATTCACAGCACCCATTTCAGAGGACGGGTGTTTCTTTGTACAACTGTATTAGTTTGAGGGTAGTAGCAGTGAACAGAGTTGATTTCGCTTCTGATTCCAGAGTGAGAAGGTAGTATTTTTTCTATTGCTGGTATACCAATACTTCTGTTCTTTTCTCCCTGTACTCCTTACAGAAGAATTAAATTGAGACATTAAACAGATCACTACCTGATGCAAGATCAATATATTATGTACAGCTCAGAGTTTCAAAAGTTTCTGCTTTATACCTGCAGCACTGTATTAGCCTTAATAATATAGTTACTCCCACATATAACACTTCTAAGACATATTCACACCTATCAAATCATCAGTATAATTATAAGAAAGGTCTTACATTTCATCAAGGTTTACAAATTACATTAAAAATTCATTATTAGCCAAATCATTTACATGTTACAATTCTTAAATCATCTTGAAATAATAACCAGAAACAAAGCTCTTATGGAGATAATTATATAGTTCTGATTACTAAAAGTAATCATGAGCTCTTCTTTAATTGATATTCATTCAAAACAAACAGAGTATAGCTAATGTAACTCAAAATAATAAACCGCTCTGTTTACGATAAGACAGAGATTACTTACCTAGATCACTGGCTCCTGAAATAATCTAAAACAAAGGCACTTTTTGAAGGTTCGCTAACATAAGTTGTATATATCAAGAAATACAAAATTAATAAGTCGCTTGATAAATATGGCTATTAAAATCAAATTAGATGTACAAAATAATTGTGTCCCTCAATGCAATTAATTTAGCTAAATACTCTAATATTAATCTTTGTGGAATTATGTATTGCATCAGCAAGTATAATCGTTTGTCAAGCCACCATTTTAGCAATCCAATCGCGCAGATAAAACACAGACTGGCACTGCCTCTGATAAATGTTCTGATGGCAGCCATTACACACATGTTTTAAATCCTCGTTGAGATGTCTAGAGGCACTTTTTGTGGGCATAGGTCCCAGAGGTGTCTGGAGAAATAGAAGTGACTAATAGAGGTTATAATTAAGAGAGTTGAATTTAGGTGAGGGTAGGGCATGTCAACAGGAAACAAGCGAGAAAGTCATCAAATTCAACAGGAAACAGAGATGAAACTGATTTAAGAAATGCAGGCTTATGATGTGTACAATTAATCAATGTATTCCAAGGCTAGTAGGAAGCAACTTTATAGTTAACATGCACATACATATGCACATGGAACAAAAAAAAACGTAAGGGTCACATGGACAGTAAAATGTGAGATACAACTCAGTAATGTAGCATCAAAATAAATGTAAGTTATGTGCAGGGACTCCACTGCATGGAGCAGTGGCATAACATTTGCTATTTTGTTTTTACATTACATGAACTATGTCTATACTGACCCTTAACAGAATATACTTTATGTATTATTTGTCTTAGTAAATGTTATTCTCGAAGGACAGATTATGTATTGTGCATGTTTTTGCTCATACTGTACCATGGTTCTTGAAATATATATATATTTTTGTAGTAAGTGTTGTGCATGGGCTTATACACGAATAAATAATTCATGTATTCTAATGCAATGTAATTCCTGCTCTTTCTCAACAAAAGCCCCCTCACGTCCGCTATAACAGATACTCATACTCAAGCCTTCGTCCACTCACTGCTAATCTCTGCCCATCATCGCCCATATTTATGCTGGGTGCAATCTTCTTATTCACTCTTGTCAAGCTCATCCACCATAATGTCAGTAGGGTTAAATTTAGGGGATTAGAGATCCGTGTAGCATCCGTGTAAAATCCTGTTGATCTTCTTTCCAATTTAAGTTATCAGGGTTTAGTATCTGTTCGTTTAGAGATCCTTCACCCACAAGTCACCTCCCTGAGACCGCTGCACGATGGTGAAGATACAGTGCCACAGAAATTGTCCCCAATTTATAGGTTTTGGGGTTTAAAGCAAACAACCAGTGTCTGTGTCACAAAAGGTGACATATTTCTTACTACTTCATATAGAAGCCATGTTTATTTCTACCTTTATCGTAGTCAGTCACAGGTTCCTGATCAGGAAGCTTGTAAATATATATGTTTTTATTTTTTATTTTTGTATGAAAAGAAAATGGCAAGCTGGATTTCATACTGCAGTTTTGTAATTGACCTCAGGCAGATTACCACTGATTCTTCCCGAGATAACTTTACTTATGTAAACATTACATTTTTAAGCCCAGAAGCTTTTTAACTTCAAAGGTCCAATTTGCTCCAGTTTTAGAAATTCAATCAAATCCTCATTCGTATAACTGTTCCCTTCAAGGAGTTCTGTCCTTGAGGCAAATAGACATTGTTTTGGTGCCTTAAATTTGTAATTATGAAATTAGTATAAATAAATAAATAAAAACTCAAAACAAAACAAATTTTGTCAATAGCCCACATATATTAATGCATAATGCAGCTCAGAAAATCAAATACATCACTCACAATTACGGTAGTATTCAGTTTACTGTCATTAGGCATACCATATATTTAAATTAAAATTACATCATGTTCTTACATCCTAATGCGAGCAGACACTGCCTGGGCTGTTTTTCTCTTTCGGTGGTTTATTTAATGACTAATACGATAACCCAATATGAAAGGATACTGTTGATTCTTTAACTTGTAGTATATAAATTAGATCAAGCAATCTGGCAGTTACAGTGCTCCAGAATTATTTTTCAACTATAGTAAGTGCCTTGAAAGATTTCTCATGGCAATACAGAACTGTGATTTGTATTATATTTTAATCTTTCTTTGCGTATGTCAGAGTTTATTTATTAGAACTAAACCAAACCCTAAACCTGACAACTAAAAATAGTTTAACTCTTTAAATGATTTCCCTCAGGAAATATCTGCAACAAGCACAGTGAAAAGAAAAAATGGATTGTGTATTCATATCCTGTTACTTTGCTTGCTTTAGGGTATTATTCAATATTGTATAAAGTTTAGAAGTATTTCCTAGCATTGTAACAAAGTCTTGCTATAATTATACTTTGCCGATGACAAATTTGCAAAAACACCTGAAGACTTGCAGCTTAAATTTCAAGAACTCTCAGATGCAAACAACATGTTTAACAGTTTTGTTAAATCTAAGAAAGTTTAAGTAGATCAACAGTTACTTGACAAAGTAAAAAGCTATGTGTACAATAAATCAGCGCAAACAGAGATATTATAAAAAACTAAATCAATAGAAGAGTAAAAATGGGATGGAGTGCATTTGGAAGAAATGGCACACTGTTGAAAGGAAATCTACCCACTTGCCTGAAGAGAAAAATATCTGATCAATGCATAGTACCAGTGCTCACTTATAGCTGTGAAACCTAGGCACTCAATGCACAACAGAGAGAAGCATGGAAAGCTGTATCCTTGGAATAACAAGAAGAGATGTAAAAAGAAATGGATCTGAACCAAAACCAAAATATGTGACATCATCATTGAAAGAGTGAAAATGTTAAAAGGCAATGGGCCGGACACAGTGCAAGAAGAACAGATCAAAGACGGACAAAGAAAGCTATTGAATGGATCCCAAGAGATGAAAAAAGAGCTAGAAGACAACCACATAGAAGATGGGAAGATTAGATCATAAACGTTGCAGGCGTGACATAGAAAAGAGAAGCTGTACATCAGGGGTGTCAAACTCAAGGCCCGTGGGCCGAATACGGCCCCCAATGGTTTTAATCTGGCCCCTGTCAAGGTGGTGTATCATTAATTAATTAGGCCCACGACATCTTGTGAATTAGGAAATTGTGTGTGAAAACTACAATTCCCTTCAGTCATTGCGAATGTCATTGGTGCGAAGTAGGGTTTTAACAGCCAATCATAGTTACTGTCCAAATTCCTGTTCTTTCAGTAATCTGCAATAATCTCAACTCAAAATGTCCAAGAAGAGAAAAATCAACAAGGAAGGTAGAGTGTTTCAGGAAAGGTAGGAGTGGGAATATCTGTTTGTGGAGCAGAGTTTAAATCCTGTATGCCTATTTGCCGTGATGAAAGAATTCAATATACGGTGGCACTACGAGACTAAACACAAAGAGAAGTATGGGTGTTTGGAGAGAGAGCAAAGAGAGCACAAAGTGGCTGAATTAAAAAAAAAAAAAAAAGTCTTGAACTACAGCAAACCATGTTCAAAAGGGCAAAAACAGACAGCGATGCTACCGTTAAAGCAAGTTACATCGTATCCCAAGAATTTGCCAAAACGTCAAGGTCTTTTTCTTTTTTAAACAACTGTATTCTTAAAGTCAGCGGTGTAGTGTGGCCAGACAAAAAGCATTTCTTCGCAAGTTTCAGTCTCTCACGAAATACCGTTGCCAAGAAAGTAGATGATTTATCTGCTAATCTCAAAGACCAGCTAGCCGAAAAAGCAAGTCATTTCATTGCATACTTGCCTGCTGTTGACGAGAGCACTGACATAATGGACACAGCCAAGTTATCTTTTTTTATCCGGGGGGTAAATTCAGATCTAAATGTTACTGAAGAGCTTTTGGATGTTGCAGCAATGCACGGCACCACCACAGCAAATTACATATTTCAGCAAGTTGAGAGATGCATGAACCAAATTAAGTTGCCGTGGGAGAAATTAGTGGGTCTGACCACAGATGGAGCGCCTGCCATGTGTGGTTAAAAAACAGGTCTGCTTGCTAGGATGCAAAAAAAGCTATGGGAGGAAAATGGTCAGTGTCCCAGGACAATTTATCATTGCATTGTACATCATGAAGCGTTGTGTGGGAAGGTGCTGAATATGGATCATGTAATGCACACGGCAACAAAAACTGTACATCTGATCAGGGCTAGAGGTTTAAATCACCATCAATTCCAGGCATTCTTTGAGGATCTTAACGTTGAATGTGGTGATTTGCCTTATCACACAGGAGTGCGCTGGCTGAGTCAGGGCGTAGTATCCAAAACGTTTTTTGAGCTATGGGAAGAAATCAGACTTTTTCTGCAAAACAAAGGGAGACAAATATCAGAGCTCTCGGATGAAAGCAGGCTGTGCGATCTTGCATTTCTATGTGATGTTACTGAGCATCTTAACACCTTAAACATGAAGCTAAAGGGCAGTAAACAGGTCATAGCAGAGTTGTATGACAGTGTGAAAGCATTTCAGCTTAAATTATTTTTATGAGACAAGCAAATGCAGCAAGGAAACATTTTCCATTTCCCAACTTGCCAAGCCATCTCTAACTCTCTCACAAACGTCAATATTCCCAGCGCTGGATTCACTGCAGAGCTGAACTTGTTGTGTCAAGAATTTTAGCGCTGCTTCTCGGATTTGAACAAACAGCAATTCGGTTTCCAGATTTTCTCCAACCCGTTTGGTGCTGATGTGAACACTGCTCCAGATGGAATTGATCGAATTGCAATGCAATGACACATTAAGGCGCAGTTAAATTCCGTTGGTGCTGCAGAGTTTTACCCCTTATTACCAGTCACGTTATCACAGACCCGCCAGCACACTGCACAAGTCCTCTCAATGTTTGGAAGCACATACCTGTGCGAACAACTGTTTCACTGATGAAGCTCAACAACACAACTGAATTGCAGGCATCTACACTCCATACTGAAGATCGCTTCAGCACAAGACATTACACCGGACATTGACAAGCTAGTCTCATGGAAAAGGTGTCAGGTCTCAACAAATCCACCCCCTCAGAGCAGCAATTAGGTCCAATGTGTGTTTTGAATAATCGTAAGTGTTAAAGATTAAGTATTATTCTAATTCATTTAAATGTAGAGTGTTGCGAATTTTGTTGAAACAACAGTGAATTAAAATAGGGACGAGCAAATATTTATGTGGCCCTCGAATTAAACTTGAAATGATCATATGGCCCATGGTAAAACTGAGTTTGACACCCCTGCTGTAGATCAAAGCAAGTGGAGACATCTTGGGGAGGCCTTCATCCAGCGGTGGATCAATGTGGAATGTACAGAAGGCTAAATTTAACTGCAATCCAGATGGGATGATGAACACAAGAACTACTAGAATGTTTAGATGTTCAAATCTGTCCCAATTCTTATGAACTTCTTTTAGTTTGGATTCACCAAGTATTTTATACCACTCCAATCAGGAAATGATCAATAAACTCAACTCAACCTATAATCTTCTTAAACACAAGTGGAAGCTGAAGACACACATAGGAGACCTCCAAAGATATGCTTCCATTTGGTAGGCCAAAGCACAAACAGCACAAATGTAGCATTTAAGGAAGAGCTAATGCAGCTCTCAGGCCATTTTACCGTTTTCTCAGGCTTTTACCAGAGAAGCCACTCAGCGATTGATCTCTTATATATTCACAAATGCAGTTTTTGGCAGTGGGGTGCATTCTCCATTGCGACTCAAGGTTTCCAAAGCTTTGAATGTATACCAATAACAGAAAAGACAAGTTATTTAAAATGTTCTGCATAACTGTAAAAAAATAAAATAATAATAATAATAATAACATAATGTACGTTATGCACTAAATAGTATGACATTTTTTACTGTATATGTAATGTTCCTCCTTTTAATTCCACTCTAAACTTTGTTTTCATTATAATAATAGTAAGAATGTATTTGTTTTCAGTTGCAAATGCACAAAAAATAGAAACTGAATACTGAACAAATTCCAATTTAAAAAACAACTTTTCGTGGTATGTAGTGTATCTTTTAAAAGCATTCTTAATGTTTTTATTGCAATGGATAAAGTGAGTGTTAATACGGACATCATTTTAAAAATTGAAATTAAACCAATTGTCCTTTATTTTTAACAAAGAGCATTATCAGGCGCAAACAAACCCAATTATGTGAGAAGTTTTATATGAAGCATTTAACCACCCACTGATAGAACAACTCAGCTTTATTTGTATGATAAAGTACACAAAGTACTGCACACACACACTGAGAAAACTGAGACATATCTAGAATGTTCAGATAGTAGAAACTTTCTACCAGCTGTTCTTGCTTCCATTTCTATGATGCACTTTGATCTCAGAATTTAATATTCATTAAATCTGTGATGTTAATTAAATGAGCAGAACTTAAGGGCTTTTAAGAAGGCAATTGTACATTGCTGCCACTGGCTAATAAAAATTGAAAAAGCATAAGCACTATAGCTACTGTTTTATATCTCATTATGCTTTAACAGTATAGCGCATAATAAACACAAATGATGCTTTTAAATGCAAGTTTCGGTTGTGCCAAATAAGTTTTAAGTGACAAATTTAAATTGTTTAGCTGAATTACAATAGGCAAGTCATTACCATATTCATTCACATGGGCTTACTGTACCACGCTGCGTCAAGCAGTGGGGAAACTGACACACTTTAAACAGTGCCTGCTTCCATGGTCATTATATTTGAAACAATTAATACAAACATTATGATAGTAATATATGATGGGTTTTTTAATTTAATTTCTTTTTGTGTCTATATGCATGTGTTTTGTGCAGTTATATTGGATATCAATGTGGTCTCTGACACATTTGGTGATGTTTGACCAATTTAAATGTGTAATTTAACACCTTACATTTGGCAAGTCAGAAACTTGCACGTAAACGCAGCCAAAGAAAAGCATATGCACTGGTGTACCTGTGAATATGCATACTTTCTAGCAGAACTATTTTGAGGTATGATTCCAGTTATTACACTGGGTCTAAATCATGCCAGTTCTGTAGGCTTTGCACTGCCCAGCAAATCCCTTATTGTGTGCACTGCACAAGAAAAATTGCTGAATCAAGACAGTTTGCTGCTCTGATTTTCTCTAAGGAATCAAGATTTTCAGCCCAACAGAGGATAATCTTTCAGGGTCAGGTTAGAGGTAGATAGATAACATGGTGTGAAGAAGCATTACACCCCACCTTTGCATGCTTCATTTGTCCTAGATATGGCTGCACAGTGTAGTGTCATTTTTCAACACAAGGGATACTTTATCACATAAAGCTGTTTTTTTTTTTTCAACATTGCTTTTTTATTTTTTGATTTTATCTAAATAATATTCTCACTGTTGTCTTCTGTGTAACACACCTACTATTTCTGCAGGGGATGTGGTGAGCATTCAAACATCATCAGTGCTGGCAAGAAGGGAATGATGGGATTGCTTTTACATACAGATACTACTCTCTGTCTCACTCTCAATGTCTCTCCTGTGGGGCCCCGGACACGCCTATATATCTTGCCCCCATACACAGAACATACAAACAAACTGCAGTCCCTGCATTTAACATGTACAGTCCCGAAGGATCACAGATCGCTACATATATATATAAATATATAGAAGGACAGCGGAAGCAGGGGGGGCCACCAGGGCCAGGTCCAAGGCTACTATTGCCGCTATACATGAGCCGCTCATAATGAGCAGTCTGGAAATTTGAGTGGAAAAATCCTTAAAAAAATAGTCAAAAGAAGTAACGTATTAATGCCAACAAGTAATAATATATGTCAGGACAATGCATAATAATGATATCCCTCAATTTTCATTTTAATTACATTTCACATTGCCTAATTAGGTAATTGACGTTTCCAAATTCCATCTCTTTGCGCTGTCACTGTGCTTAGTCCCGCCTTCAAGAAGTAAATTTCCTAATCAGGTGCGTTATATATGTCCTGCTTCCTAAAGGCAAGAAATCAATCAGACGTCAGGAAGCTTGTGAAAGGTTAGAATTATTTTAAACAAGAAACCAGGAAAAACAATACTGGAGTTTGGAAACATTATGCAAGCATATGATCAGCTGTAAGATCTTCATCGTGAAATGGAAATAAGAAATACCATTTTATTTTATATATTTATATTTTGCATTGAATAAATACTGGCATTAAAAACCATGCGCATCTGTATTGTGTTTTCGTTGTTCCAGTTTTGATGGTTAACAGGTAGGCTACAGCATAGATTCAGACATGTATTATAAAGCATGATCACGTATCTTTGTTGGTAGGCTTGCAGGAAAAAGTCTTAAACGTTTCTCCAATCTGGCAAACATGCAGTTAAGACTAAACTCAGAAAGAGAGATGGAATACAAAAATAAATAATAACAATATTCATTATATATCCGATATTAGCCAACATACCTATCTAACACAATAATATGATATTTTCTGATCATACTGCATAGCAAAATCTTGCATTTGAATATGATTATTTAAAAATACATAAGGAAATAATTGCCCGTTTACAGATGCTAGATTACTGTAGAAATACAATTTGTATTATTATTATGATTATGATGAGGTAGGTTTATATAGCCTAATATTAGCGCCTATTTTTTTATTTTTATATCTTACGCTCTCTGTGAGGCATTGTGGTTGAATATTATCCAGGTATCTTTTTCACAGAAATGCCTAAACATTAGCCTGTTGATGTTTCTCTAGTGAGACTGGGCTGGAAGTGAATACAATGTCGCTAATTATTTTGTGAGTGAAATGAACGATGGATGCACGATTACAGGAAGTTTGAGGAGCACCAAAGCATGTGATTTGCAATTCCATTTTTCCATTCTGTTGTGTAGACTGGGTGCAATAGGCTACATAACTTTAGTAGCAGCCTGTGCTATACACACTGACATTAATGGCAACACATATCGCTTCTGAAGATGCGTTCCGCGGCCATGAATATATACCATCACCATCAGCCTAAATCAATCTACTGCTGGATAAAGGCCTTCCCAAAATGTTTCTATACATTATATATTATATCCATTCCTTGTGTTCAAAATCTAGTTTTAAATGCAGCTGCAAATCATTTGAACTTAGAGTGCCCATCTACTTTGGTTGACCATGATCAAAAAGTTTTCAAACATACACGATATCATATAATATTCAGAATGCGTTACAGACCAAAGACATGCCTGGAGGCACAAGAGACAGACTCAGACATATAGCAATATAGACATATAGACATTTATATTATACATTATAAAGGGACTGAAAATTGATCAGCTGGAGCTATTCAGGCTTTTACTTTAGAATACAAATATATTTAAAACATGAAAATGTATTGTATTCAGTTATTACATCAATATTTAAATTATTAAAAAAAACTCTTCCAAAATTCAGGTGATTCAGTATATTTTTCTTATTTTTAAATTACGTATTTACAGTGTGCTCATATTTTGTAATCTGTGTAGAATTTAATATTATAATACCATAAGAAACAGGACAAACCTCCCTCCAAAAGTAATACTATTGTCTGGAATGCTATTGTCTAAACACCTAAAAACACAATTACATCATGACACGAAGGAGGGGTGGGACGACACCCAACTGAAAATATGAATTGCCTGTTATCCTGATATGTTGGTTTTATAGTGTAAATAATTTAATTAATTCAGGTTATTAGTCGCGTTCCTTCAATTTGAAAAATCGATCCTTCATGCAAATCAGGGAAATCCACTGGATGCTATAACTCACTGAAATAAGGTAAATGTATTACCATCAAAAGAATTTAAACTCTAATTCTGAACATGTAGCCTAATTTTTCAATTGTCCAAAATAAATGTTGTCAGTATACTGTCAGTACATCAAACATGATGTCTTTTGAATCAGGTTTGACCTATTAAATTGTAACCATCAATTCTCAATGTATCCTTTATTCACTTTTTCTAGACAAACAGCTCATTTATGACTAACAGTTAGGCCTCTGTTGCAATAAAAGTCAATACAAATACATGGGAGTGTGTTGGATGTTATAATTTAATTTACCAGATGTGATTGTTTTCCTTTGTTGCCGTAGGCAAGGCCCAGGTGATCATTTATCAGAACTGGAAACTTTTAGAAACAAGGTACATTTTAAAAGGCATTAACACATTTTGCAAACAGATTTTTAACTTGAATCCAAAAATGAATTTGGCATCCCATGTTTGTCAGTATCACCCCAGAAAAACAGCAATTGTGTGAGGCCAGTGTATGCAAGCACTAGCAACAGACCATTAGATAATGTACCAAGGCCTCCAGGATATTAAAGACACAGGAGGATAATTACAGTTTTTAGATTTTTAAAATACGATAAAAATATTATAATCTAAAAAAAGTATAATTGGTGTGCCTTTAAGCATGTACAACTGTGGCACATGTGAAAAAAACAAAACAACAAAACAGGTTTGTTTGTAAATTCAATACATTCCTGAAACAATTGTGTGCCACAAAAATGTGCAATGTGATGGGATGTGCAATTCCTAAAATTACAGTTTTATGCATCTTTATATACTGATATACTGATTAAGTAAGAGGTTTGCACTTTGCCAGTAAGCAACTTTTAAAACTATAAAATGTAAAACTTACATTTTATACTTCCGGTACCACGTGCATGGCCAGGGAGATTAGAAAGTTTAACACGTGGTATTAAATCTTGATGTAGGGAAGAGGGTTTTAGATTAATGGAGCATTGGTCTTTCTTCTGGGATAGATGGGACTTGTACAGAAGGGGGGCTAATGCATTGGGAGAGCATATGTGTAGAGTAATTGAGAATCTTTTAAACTAGGGACCAGGGGGGCAGGGAGCTCTGACAATGGGAGATGTTCCACTAAGGAAAGAAAACAAAGGGAAACTGCTAGTAGGAAAGTCCTGAAATGTTTGTACCTCAATGCCAGGACTACAAGGAACAAGATGTTAGACCTAGAAGCCACAGTGCTGGTGTGTGACTATGATGTTGTAGGAGTGACAAAAACATGGCTTACAGAAAATGATGCGGGTGAATACAAGTTGAAAGGATACACACATTTTAGGAGGGACAGGCAAAATCGAAGAGGGGATAAGGTAGCATTATATGTCAGAAATGACACTGAGGCAGAAGAACTTAAATTAGATCCTGGTAACAAAACAGAATTTTTGTGGGTTAAACTTTTGAAAAAAAGATCCGGAGGATTAGTGGTGGGAGTGTGTTACAGACCACCCAACTCAGATATTCAGAAATATTGCATTGTACAGTATAATCAGGACTGCATGTAGCAAGGATGTGGCTGTTATAATGGGGGATTTCAATTTCCCAAACACAGACTGGGAAAGCCCAATTGGGACTACAGAAGCAGAAACAGAAATGGTTGAGATGGTAAATGACTGCTTTCTAACTCAATTTGTGAGGGAACCAACCAGGGAGAGCGCATGTATTGACTTGATCTTTTCAAATGTCCAAGATAGAGTCAGGGGGACACTAGTTAGACAACCAATGGCAAACTGTGATCATAATATGGTTAGCTTTGAGGCATTCTTTCAAAAAACAAGGACCAAGTCTAAAACAATGGTCTACAATTTTAGAAAAGCAAACCTTGAAGGTATGAGGCGGCACTTAGAAGAGTTACACTGGAGCACACTGGATACAGATTCAGTTGAAAATGGATGGGTATATTATAAGAATATACTACTTGAGGCTCAGGAGAAATTTGTACCAAAACTTAGCAAATTGAGGACCAAAAAATTGTTTAATAGAGGTATGCAAAAAAATATCATGAGAAAGAAAATGTTGTATAGCGCATACAAAAGGGACAGAGACTAAACAAAATACAAAGAATATGTTGAACTGCAAAGAGATCTTAAGAAAGGGATCAGGAAAACAAAGAGGGAAATAGAAAGAAACATAGCTCTTGGAGCTAAAACTAATGGAAAGAGCTTTTTTCAATACTACAACAACAAGAGGTAAATAAAAGGGGGAAGTGAAACAGATAAAGGGCAAAAATGGAAGATAAAGGGCAAAAATGGAAGTATCTTGGAAAATGAACAAGATGTGGCAAATGTTCTAAATGAAAAAACAAAAAAACAGATAACATGCCACAGGTTAACAAATCAGTCCAGTCAAATCCTAAGAGAGATCAGGATAAATGAGGAGGAGGTACTAAAGGGACTAGCAGAATTAAAAACAATCATATCACCTGGGCCAGATGGTATATTTCCAACAGTAATTAAAGAAATTAGGGAAATTATTTTTAGGCCGCTAACTAAAATATTCCAAATGACACTTAGAACAGGGGATGTGCCAACTGACTGGAAGACAGCAAATGTCATACCAATCCACAAGAAAGGGGACAAAACTGAGCAAGGAAATTACAGACTAATCAGTCTCACCTGCATTACTTGTAAAATGTTGGAAAAAATTATTAGACAAAAAATAGAGGAGCATCTTAATGAAAACCAAGTTCTTGGAGATAGTCAACATGGGTTTAGACGTGGCAGATCATGTCTTACTAATCTTAGAATTTTTTGAACATGCAACTGCAGCTGTAGATCATGTGAAAGCGTATGATATGATATACTTAGATTTTCAAAAAGCTTTTGATAAGGTTCCACACCAAAGACTGATCCTCAAATTGGAAGCTGTAGGCATTCAGGGTAATGTAAGTAGATGGATTATGAACTGGTTGATGTATAGGAAACAGAGGGTGTCGATTAGAGGAGTCGCTTCTAACTGGAGTGAGGTTGTTGGTGGAGTTCCACAGGGATCAGTACTAAGGCCTTTGCTTTTTCTAATCTATATTAATGATCTGGACTCTGGGATAGTTAGCAAAGTTGTCAAATTTGCAGATGATACTAAAATAGGTGGCTCAGCAGATACAATCTCGGCAGCACAGGCTATTCAGAGGGACTTAGATAATATTCAGTTGTGGGCCGACACCTGGCAGATGAAATTCAATGTGGACAAGTCCAAGGTATAACATGCAGGTAACAAAAATGTCCACTATAATTACACTATGGGGGAACAGAACTAGATGAAGTATCGCATGAGAAAGACCTAGGAGTCTACATGGACTCCTCACTTTCTCCATCCAAACAATGTGGGGAAACAATAAAAAAGGCAAACAGAATGTTAGGGTATATTGTCAAAAGTGCAGAATTGAGAACAAGGGCAGTGATGTTCAGACTGTACAATGCACTAGTTAGAGCCCATCTGGATACTGTGTACAGTTCTTGGCTCCACACTTCAAGAAAGATATCGCTGCTCTAGAGGCAGTTCAGAGGAGAGCAACCAGACTTATTCCAGGTCTGAAGGGAATGTCCTACTGAGAGACCGAGGGAACTGAACTGAAGAGTCGTAGAAATCCAGAGAGAGATGTATGTTTCCAAGCAAAGGTTTTTAATACATGCAGCTGCAAGGAAGAGGTTCAAGAGGCAATCTCAAGAACAGTCTTAGAGAAGTTACAAACTACAGGCACTTTTATGCAGACCAGACAGTAGAGAAAGATAACAGAGCCCACATGTCTGTCCCGTGATGAGTGCAAGTTCGGTTTCTGCCTGACAACTTGTTAGGAAAACCCATCTATGGTTAAACCGGGGAAAATTAAAGCATATGTAATGTTTAATATAAGGGGGGTTTGCACAATGTATCAAGCCCAAATTGCTAGAGAAAACTGGAACTTATCAGAGTCTGTTCCTCTGGGTATCAGGGTTGAACTATAGCACAGTACAGTAGCACAGTGAGCCAGTGAGACAGTGACCTTGAAATGCATTTCTTCAGAACCTTTTCACACTGGAACAGAGGAGACTACGTGGGGACTTGATTCAAGTCTTCAAAATCATGAAGGGCCACATCAAACCAGAGGAGCTTTTCCAGATCAGCAGGGACACACACACACCCGGGGACACAAATGGAAATTGGGCTTCAAGGCATTCAAGATGGAAAACAGGAGACACTTCTTCACAATCTGGAACAAACTCCCCAGCGATGTGGTTGAAGCTGAAAATTTGGGAACATTTAAAAATAGACTGGATAGGATCCTTGGATCACTTAGGTATTAATGGACACCAAACGAGCACGATGGGGCGAATGGCCTCCTCTTATTTGTAAACTTTCTTATGTTCTTATCAAATTATGGAGGATGTCACTGATGCTCTTTCAGTGTTTCAGGATGTGTCGTGTCATAACTTCCTGGATAGAGAAAACACAGTGGAAAAACTCCCAGCAGTCATTATGCGACCAGAGTTTAACAGTTTAGAGTATTAGAAGTTGCTTATGTTATAGAATCTAATTCTAAAAATCCCATTCAGCTTACCCAGTCATTATAAGGACACATAAATCCACAATTTTAGGAACCACACTAGTTCCCAGCATGTCTGCTGAGGGAAGTAAGTTAGTTCACTATATGATTAAGTGAAATGGCTCTCAGATTACAAATGTAACAGCATGTACAGTGAGGGAAAAAAGTATTTGATCCCCTGCTGAATTTGTACGTTTGCCCACTGACAAAGAAATGATCAGTCTATAATTTTAATGGTAGGTGTATTTTAACAGTGAGAGACACAATAACAACAAACAAATCCAGAAAAACGCATTTCAAAAAAGTTATAAATTGATTTGCATGTTAATGAGGGAAATAAGTATTTGACCCCTTCGACTTAGTACTTGGTGATAAAACCCTTTTTGGCAATCACAGAGGTCAGACGTTTCTTGTAGTTGGCCACCAGGTTTGCACACATCTCAGGAGGGATTTTGTCCCACTCCTCTTTGCAGATCCTCTCCAAGTCATTAAGGTTTCGAGGCTGACATTTGGCAACTCGAACCTTCAGCTCCCTCCACAGATTTTCTATGGGATTAAGGTCTGGAAACTGGCTAGGCCACTCCAGGACCTTAATGTGCTTCTTCTTGAGCCACTCCTTTGTTGCCTTGGCTGTGTGTTTTGGGTCATTGTCATGCTGGAATACCCATCCACGACCCAATTTCAATGCCCTGGCTGAGGGAAGGAGGTTCTCACCCAAGATTTGACGGTACATGGCCCCATCCATCGTCCCTTTGATGCGGTGCAGTTGTCCTGTCCCCTTAGCAGAAAAACACCCCCAAAGCATAATGTCTCCACCTCCATGTTTGACGGTGGGGATGGTGTTCTTGGGGTCATTCCTCCTCCTCCAAACATGGCGAGTTGAGTTGATGCCAAAGAGCTCGATTTTGGTCTCATCTGACTACAACACTTTCACCCAGTTCTCCTCTGAATCATTCAGATGTTCATTGGCAAACTTCAGACGGGCCTGTACATGTGCTTTCTTGAGCAGGGGGACCTTGCGGGTGCTGCAGGATTTCAGTCCTTCACGGCGTAGTGTGTTACCAATTGTTTTCTTGGCGACTATGGTCCCAGCTGCCTTGAGATCATTAACAAGATCCTCCCGTGTAGTTCTGGGCTGATTCCTCACCGTTCTCATGATCATTGAAACTCCACGAGGTGAGATCTTGCATGGAGCCCCAGACCGAGGGAGACTGACAGTTATTTTGTGTTTCTTCCATTTGCGAATAATCGCACCAACTGTTGTCACCTTCTCACCAAGCTGCTTGGCGATGGTCTTGTAGCCCATTCCAGCCTTGTGTAGGTCTACAATCTTGTCCCTGACATCCTTGGACAGCTCTTTGGTCTTGGCCATGGTGGAGAGTTTGGAATCTGATTGATTGATTGCTTCTGTGGACAGGTGTCTTTTATATAGGTAACGAGCTGAGATTAGGAGCAGTCCCTTTAAGAGAGTGCTCCTAATCTCAGCACATTACCTGTATAAAAGACACCTGGGAGCCAGAAATCTTGCTGATTGATAGGGGATTAAATACTTATTTCCTCATTAACATGCAAATCAATTTATAACTTTTTTGAAATGCGTTTTTCTGGATTTATTTGTTGTTATTCTGTCTCTCACTGTTAAAATACACCTACCATTAAACTTATAGACTGATCATTTCTTTATCAGTGGGCAAACGTACAAAATCAGCAGGGGATCAAATACTTTTTTCCCCCACTGTATGACTTAAAATAATAAATAATAATAATAAAAAATAGTATTTAATAGTCTCCTTTTTATTAAAAAAAGCCAAAACGTTCTTGCATTTCGAGGTAAATTAAAGACTGTACATAGTTTCTCTACTTTACTAAAGCTCTAAGTGTTTGACATACACTTGAAAAGTCAGCTGCCCCAGATGTTATTTTCTAAGGTTCAGCAAATAAGATGTATAAAACGGGTGCATTGCAAACAAGAAAAATGACTATATGAAATACACAAACCTATAAAAGAAAACTCTTGTTTCCCTGTGAACAGACTGATGAGATTTGCAGGAACAGCTGTGTACAATGTTTAGCTTTTACATTTCAAGAAGTGATACTTAACTGACTGATTATGCTTTTGTTTTATTTTGGCTAGAATTCTACAGGGTATGTTCCAGGGAGGAAATATGATTATTCTATTTCAAATTAATAAACATGAATTTAATTAAAAACGAAAGAATTCCTATTCTCATAGTTGTATTGATGTGGTTAAAAACTTCAATTAGTCATGGTTCACTGTTTTGCAATTTCCATGAAATGTATTTCTTTCTTTTTGCGGTTTCTGCATTATACATCCTGAATGCTGATGCCTGGAGATAGAGCTTGCACTTAATACTCCCTAATCTTTCACACAGAATTTATAGCAAAAGAGACGACACCACCCCAGTCTGTGGTTAATCTAATACTGATTCTGATTTACTGGTCCATATATTCAATACCCCACTTATTAAACCTGATTATCACAAAATATTAATGTTCTTTCTATTCATAGACTAGCACATATTCCCACATTCAAGGACTTTAATTTTAATCATGAAATGTAATCATTAAAAAAGTAATTTATATTTTTACCTCTGTAGGACACAAAACTGGTTTACACATCCTGAGATCAGAGCAACTAGGCACTAAACACCTTTTTCTTTACTTACCATTATTGCCTAACTATATCTAATTATTGTACACAAAAACACATTCCCAAAATGGAAATACCATGCATATTAGTCCAAACCCCCTTAGCCAAGACTTCATAAAACTCTTTGTGGTCTCTTTTATCTTTGTACGTGAGTGACTCTGAACACTGGGCGTGGATGTGGCATCTGCATGTAAAGTAAAGCTATTCTAATCAGGCATACAAACTGATTGATCTCACTCTAATAAGGGGGTCAGAGTCAGGGGGCTAGATTCGTACAAAGTAAGAAGCAAGTAAATCAACTAAAAGTGAAAACATAATTTCATCAAACTTGAGTAATTGCAAGTTATTCTATAGGTCTAACTTTATGTCATCTTTGCCTTCAGAACAATATACTCACACATAAAAATAAGTCTCTAATGACACACATAAATATACATGTGACACATACCTTGACTATTTTTTTTCCTAAGTTCAGGTGAGCAGTGATGGTAAAATAATTTAGAGCTTTTGTTCCAACATAAAATGATACTCACAACAACAAAATTAAATTAATTACAAAGTAATGTATGATTGATGTTATCACACTGATTCTGCTGTGAATGGCAGTGCAACAACACTCCAAGGTATAAGTTAAACTGACCCAATGTCTAATGCAAGTAATTATTTTAAAGAGTCTAATACATTCTCATGGAGTGTGGCCCTCAAGGACGGGATTTGAAGAACACTGGGAAAAACAATACTTTCTATTCCTCGGACACATTACAATGAATCACTGTTGTTATTTCATCATCAAGCTCTGACTATATAGCAAAAAACTAATGAATAAAAAAATAAAATCTTGAACCGATCAAACCAACTTACAGTCCTAATAGCTTCATATGTAGGCTTTGTTTTGTTTTGTTTGATTTGGATCCTTGTTATTGTTGTCATTTACTTATTGGTAAATATATACAAAAAAACATTTTTATTACTGTTGTTTTTCTTTTTGACAGGAACCATAAGGAGAAAAAATATACGATTTTCTTTTCAAGGTTAATAGGGATATGAAAGCTTCTGCTGTAGGAGCAAACAAGCTTCAGTAAACACTATACTATACTAACCAGTTCATTTAGGATACCAAAGTATTCATTACATTCCCTAGTGCCTACACAATGTACAGCAAGTACAGCAATTACTTCAGATTTTTTTTTTAAGCTTTCATTCATCCAAGCCTAAATATGACAGCAATTTTTCATGTGTAATTCCAATTCAACCTTCCTTAACATAATTTATGTCTGATGTGATTGTCTTGCATTTTAATTTTAAAAAGGTTATTTTTTTTCAATCCAAATATAAGTAATGGTTACATGTTAAGAAATACAATTAGCTAAGCTTCATTGCTTTTATTGCTTCTGGTAACACTATCTTGTCCTGATATAAAGAAATGTGGCATTTACTGAGGCTAATATTTAGTATCAGTGTGCACCGTACCATACATATCCACCAGCTGCTGAAGATAATGCATAAATATGATAATATTTCAAGTTCCCACAATAAATTTTTCATGAAAAGGAGGAGTATGGTAGTTTTGTGGAAATTCAGACAACATAAACTAATCGAAGCAAGACGCAGAGTTTAACATTCACTTTGAGTCCTCCTCAAAGCGTTTAAAGGCTTAATAGTGTTGCAATTGACCGTTGTAAATTTAAACTTTTTATCAAGGAAAATGGCATTCAGACTCGACTGCCTCCGAATATAAAGCTCTTCCACAGACTGATCTTTGGACTGTCTCTCTTATACACTTCAAGCAATACGATTTATTTATAAAGCCGGATGGTGGTGGCAACAAGCACATTCAGCCATAGGGTCATTTTTTATCAATTCTGACATCAGACTGAATCTATAGTGGGCTGTCATTTGGCATGAGACATTTTGTGTTACCTAAGGCAAAACAATTTTCAAAATAGCTCTCCACCTGCGTCTGTCTGTGTTAAGATCTTACACGGAGTGAGTTTATGATAGAATAAACAGAATAAACAGCAATTTAGATAGAAATGGTAAATCTAAAGGAAGTACTCTTTTTATTACTGATCTGTAAACTCATTTGTCACCATCCTTTTATTTTGAAACCATACTTTTTTCAGGTCAGGTTATGCATGAAACAATACTTTACTCTGACACACAAAACCTAAAACAATGTTTGTAATATATATATATATATAAGTATATATATATATATATATATATATATATATATCATCACCATC
Source organism: Amia ocellicauda (assembly GCF_036373705.1). Taxonomy (NCBI): domain Eukaryota; kingdom Metazoa; phylum Chordata; class Actinopteri; order Amiiformes; family Amiidae; genus Amia; species Amia ocellicauda. The sequence goes on from NC_089852.1 coordinate 6,382,764, forward strand.
ACCATCGGCCTATATCAATCCACTGCAGGATGAAGACCTCCCCAAGATATTTCCACTTGCTTCGATCTATAGCTTCTGTTTTCTATGTCACACCTGCTAAGTGTATGATTTTATCTTTCCATTTTCTATGTGCTCATCTTCTAAGTCTTTTTTCATCTCCCTCTATACATAAACGCATTACATTCAAATCCTATAACATTTTCTCAATGAGAGAATCACATTATGGAGACGGTCCATACAAACCACTTTACAAGTTGATAGACTTCAAACTGAAATATACATATTCCATACGCAATGCACCAAGTCACTAATGGAAAAGTGACTATTAGAGTATGGTTTAATACATAGATTTTTCTGTAACATCAGCAAAGCTTTTCTAATACTCAGAGGTGTTCCATTCAATTCCCAACTTTAATTGAATGTTTTTTAGTTATTGGGAACTGTCTGATAATTTACAGAACAGCACCTTTACAGCTGTGTTGTACTGAATGCAATAACTGTAATCAAAATGTATAAATACATGATTTCTTGATGACAAAAAAGTATTGCTTTCTGCTCAGAACCTGTCACAGTTCCCCTACTGTCTACTTAGAATACTAATTGACACACAGGAGATACCTAGTGGTGAGTTAATGACATTGCCACAGCTGACAGAATACAAATGTTAAAAGTGGCTTCAAGTTTACACGATCAAATTACCATCTAATAGGCTTTTAAAAATATACACTTTATCAGGATTCTTCTGAAAAACATCAGGGAATGCATATCCAAGTGTAGCTAGATATCCAATGTTAAAAGGTATAATCTGAAACTCGATTTGATGCCTACTGTCTTTTCTTAAAAGAAATAGTACCCGAAAGGCTATAATTCCCACTGAATTCACTTAGAAACAGAACCATCAAAATATCCAGTATCAAACAATGATATGGTTACCAAACATAAAAGCAGATACCCATACAGCCCGACTGACTATTTATATTATGTTCTGAACTTCTGACTGCAGTTTCCTTTTTATAAACCTGCAAAGTCCCCTGATCATGATTTCAACATCCTTCTTTTTTCAGTGAAGTTCACGATTCAGTCTCCAATTTCTTGAGTTGAAAGGGTTTGTGGGAGATTATGTGAGTCATTTAATTTCTGATTGACAAAAAAGCTAATAGAAAACAAGAACAGGCTCTGTCACTTCCAAGCTTGTCCTTTTATATTTCGATAATCTCCGTCTTTGAGTTTCATCCAAAAGCTATAGGCTAGATATGACCAAGCCTCTGTCTCCAAGAGATTGCTTTTGTGACTTATAGATAGGTAAATATAGATTTTAATTGGAATTAAAATGGGTTTAAAAAAGACTACAGAGATTCCAACTAGTTAGTTTCATCAGGAATTACATGCTTTGCTTCTTACAAGATTATCACCATAAAAATGTACAACAGAACTCAATTGAAATACAAATACAAGATCAAAATCAGTGCTTCCCTTTGTATAGACAGCAATTGCCTCTTTGCCACTGTATACGGACATAGAAACAGACACACACACAAATATGCTGATAATGATAAATATGCTGATAACTTGATTTTGAAGAATGATGAAGATCCTTAGTAAGCTGTAAATGTCCTTCATCTCAGTGTGGTATTGCGGAAGGATTAAGGGTATGTCAGATGTTGCAGCCATGTTTGAATACTGTAACTGGATGCATTTGGATGTTTACCTGATATTTACAATTCATGAACATTTAAGCCGACATGTATCTGTTGTTTAGTCGTTTACCTCTTTCAGCTGATCGAAAGTACTGTAACCTTCAGAGTCCTATTTCACGGGTAATATCAGAAGTTTGACTTGGTCTTCTTTTCCAAGATCCTGTATTCAACCTAAAAAAAAAAAAAAAAAAGTTAAGAAATAACAGTGAAAAACCCAAGATAATTTTATATTCTGACAAGGATTTAACCCCATTTCCCCGAAGCTAAACGGCTCTATTTCCTGCTGTGACATTTTTTCTGCAGTCCCTCCGCAGTATGTCTCAGCCTACAATATTCAGTTGACCTCAGGACTCTCAGATACAATGACAAAATAAGAACTTTCCTCTGCCCAGTCAGCATCATGGTCTCAAAATCTGCTTACTTTTTTTTTTTTTTTCCTCTTTTTAAACATAGTCTGCAGGGCAGGTCAGCAGAGACCAAGTCACGTATCTCTTGATCTCCTGACACTGAAAATGTACCTATCCATAGGTTGAAACTGAAACTTCGGTCCAGACACTGAAATTCAAACGAAAAGAAAAAACAACAACCAGAAACAAAGAGCTCCCAATAATAACTTAACATAACATGTGTGATCAATGTTTTTTTCCCCAAAGCAACCCCTGAGCATATACTTAGGCATGTGGCAAATGTGTGGATAGGAGAAATTAAATCTGATGTAGGAGAATACGTTCTAGGTGTTAAGGAAAGAAGTGATACATTTGTCATAATGCCACGACAGCTGGAATCAAACTAATTAAATATTGCAAAGTGTGTAAAATGAAGACAGAATTACAATAGCATCAAGAAAAATAGAAAATATAAGCCACAAATAACTGCAGTGCAGAATTTCATTACCAAGATGTGCTAAATAAACTGTCTACGCACACATCATATTCCACTTGTCAAGTCTTTCTTTGATACAAATGTGTATATTGATCCCATAATCTGAGAGGAATTGATCTCTGCAACTTCAATAGTCAATATTTAAATAAAGGTACAAGGACCACACACAATGTGGGGAATATGACAGAAACATAAAAGGATAGCCTACATTTACTACCAATGAGTTCCCTGGAGGAAGAACATTACAGACTTTCTAAACACTTGTCAATAAGGTGTAGATCCTCTAGATCAGTGGCTCTCTAAATGTATTTATAAGCATATGACTTGAATAGCAGGGGAACCCTCCATGGATTGAATGATAAACAGTTTAATTTTAATTTGTGCAAATAAATCTGTATTAATAATAACCACATGCTTTATCTTTCCGTGTTTTAATGCAGGATTTTCATAGTCAGTTTGCTGGAGGGTCTTGAATCAAATTACATTAAGTAGGTGAAATGAATATGTCTATTAATATGAGAATTTTCATTTGTATTCAGGCATATTTGAACCTATCTGTAAGACACTCAACTAAATTCAAAGCCATATTGTCACTAAAAATTACATCTTACGTATTCCTGCTTCTGTAGTGTATGAAAGAGAGGGGTGGGGTGAAAGTATTGAATATTCAGAAGCCCCTTTATAAACCAAGTTAAAACTAAGTTTACCTTTTTGTTAGATTTTTTTTTAACAATAGGGGAGTGGTCATTATAATATAAACTGATGCTAAGTAGCGACTAGGCTTGAACTGAGGCAGAATTTTTGGAGAGGAAACAGATGGTACACATTAAGGGAGGGGGCATGTGACAGCCCCCAACAGTACTACTGAGAACAAGATAATTAAAAGAGAAATTTAATCAAATTCCTCAAATTAAAAAATCCAGATGGACTCTCTAAGGCACCTACTGTTCTCAACACCTCCACCTCTGGATGCTTTGAATTTATCACACTTAACTTCTGTACCCGATATCATTACAATTTCAGAAGATTGTTTTACCAAGATTGTAAGTATTCATTACATATATACCATATATACCGTCACCATCACCCCACTGCTGGATGACGTATAATCACTCTGCTGAACCTGCTTGTGTTTTATTTTTATTACAAATATGAAATTGGTCTGATAAGCAACAATCTTAACTAACATTTTCTAAACTTCAACAACAATGTCACTCAAATAACACATAATTCTAACATAATTAGTCACATTACAGATATTATTATTGAATAAAAACACTGCTGCATGAGCTTGAAGGAGGCATTCACTATTATTTTACACTTTTTCACTATTATTATTTCTGTCCCCCAAATGTTTTATTATAAATTAATTCAACTTCTCTTCAACAGATTATCAATAGACTCCTCGGGAAAGGTCTTTAGTGGGCAAGAGCTTATTCTTTTGTCACTTTACACAATATAGAAGGTTAAGTACCATCATAAAAAAGACTTGTGTTTTTATTTTTTAAGTGTTATATTTTTAGATTTTGTTTTACTAGTTGATTCTGGTAATATCCTTTAAGCCTTGAAAGCGAGTAGAAACAACCTAAATCAACTCCTGAAGTAGCATTATCCTCTAGCTTTATTCGGTACATTGCTGGAAGTGCATCAACAATCCAAGTGTATGCTGCTCAGTTTGTAATTGTTCCAAAAATACCACTATGTCTCAGAATCAAACAGTCAGATTAAAGTTGCTAAATCCTTTAAAAGTCCAGATAAAACCACAGACATATGTTTAACTGCAGGGTCACAGTAAATTTCATAAAGTAATGACTTGAATTCCACATCAATGTCTACAGATATTATATTAATATTGTTTCATAATGTGTAAACAATTTGAAATTCTTTAAAGCAAGTCCACTTTAAAAAGATTTGTATCCTAGGAAAGATTCACATCGGTCTAATAGATGTCACGTTTTAACCTTCAGCTCTAGAGAAAACCGTCAAGACCGGAAATTACACTAAGTGTTTGATAAAGTTACCATGCGGAATATATTTGTCTTATTTCATTTATTTACAGTACAGATTTATTTTAAAATGGATCAGTGCTTGAAATGTTTAATTTTGAAAATGTACTTAAGTTTTATAAAAAGGATGGGCAAAGCATACGTAATGGTAAGTGAATCAATTATACACAAAATCAATATAAAATGTTATTCACTACCCTTGTCTCATATGAACCATTTGTGACTGGAATTCTGATTTGCACTCACTTTTCATCAAAGCAACAATCTCCTAAGTCTCCTACACAAGACAGTTATTATGCAACATCCATACCCTACTGCACACATAATTCAATAAACCAGTAAGTATGTTAGCCCTCTTCTCGGATCCATATCTTTTGTGTTATTAAAAAGGTACCATTTTGATAACTTTAAATAAAAGCAGTAAAACCGCTTTTACTTAAGTGTCCACACTTAACTGTTCACTAAACTATATTTGAAGGAAAAATGTTCTTCATAAGAGCAAAAAATGTGTATGAAACACAAATTACATATAAAAAACAAATGCAAAGTGACCTTAAAGAAATGTGTCCCTATACAGCATCATTATTCAGAAACAAAAGGGAAAAAATACAGGGTGATTTTGTAAAACTACATTTGATGTACCTTGGGAATTAATAAGCAAGTCCTGCAAAAGCAAAATAAATGTATATTTCCCAGGCCGTTTGAAAATAAAAACTCTTTTGGGAACTAGAGAGAGGAATACATTGTAAGTAGCCAACACATACACCTCGGTCCCAATCTGCCCAGTAAACGTGCACTCGGAATGTGCATAGGAAACTTGTATGCATTGCCGTTGTTGATGCTGTGATTGTTTTTTTGTTTTATAGCTTAAGGAATCCTATAATGTTTATTGTCTTCTTCATAAGAGTCTCATTCTCCAACTGATGTTATGAGGAGTCAGCCATTTCACATAACATAAATGTCAGTAACATTTGTTATGCTTATAGAAGATAAATTACATTTATGACTTTGCTTTTTTATTGTTTTATAAGCTTCTTTTTCCCCAAGCACCACTTGCATACAAAGTTTAACAATAATAAACAAAAATTGTTTATGTTCACCACTTGGAATTACCCAGATAATGCTTGTTAGCAAAATAATGTAAGTTAGCAATCTTTGAAACAAAAATTGTACTGGTTGTGTGTAGCTAATTCATTCTGTATATTTACAATGATAAAGGAAAGCCAATAAAACCTGGTTTTATTGGTCAATGGGCTACTGATATGAACCTCAGAATAGGTTGACATTCCTCAATACTGTGATTATTCCAGTCTAATTAAAACTTTGTGGAATGGGGGGATAGCTGTAAGGAATTAACTAAATCTACTTAGCTAATTTTATGTGAAACCGAGATCTCAATATGCAATCACTCTGCAAGCTGTATGAAACAGATGGCAAAATAATCAAGCTTTACTTTAATTCATAGCAGCCTAGCTTTGAGTGGGACTTAAAAGACAAACATGTAACTGTTTATGGCACTGCATGAAATCTTTCTTCTAAGCCGCATTTGAATGACAGAGGTCTCTATCCAAGGTATTTTGGCATTTTAATTGGCATTCCTTTTTTTTTCCTTTTCTTTTTTCTCTGTCTCTGAAGGTCACGCTCCACTAAGAATACTGTGGCACAACAGCGGTCAAAGAGAGGAACATTTCTAAGAGGGCATCACAGATTATTTGTATCTTTACCATATAGCATATGATACCAAAAGGCTGGTCAAATACAGAAAAGGAAAAAGCACTCCCAGCTCTGCAATATATTGGCCTCCACACATATACATACACACTCCTGCATAAATCATGGTGTGCAAGCTCTCTATTAGAATGCAAAGCTAAAAGTCATTCTGTATTCAAAAGACAAGCCTTTTTTAAGAACCCCTAATCCTGTCAATCCACACAGAAAACATAACTGTATTGGCAGGTTAAATAAATAATAATAAATAAATGCTTCTAAGCCATTTAAAATAAATACAGACTGCTCTTTCACGTCTGGATTCGCATTATACTTTTCCTACATCCTGTTATAACTCTGAAGTGGTAAAGCATCAGAGCACTTTAGGATTCGGTCTGTGGCAGTTAATTGCAAATCAATGCTGCATGAAGTTCAAATACAAACTCATTTAGCTACTACCCTAAGTCTACCTGAATTCTGTGAAGTGTGATCTTCTACATAGTCTTATTAGGGTAACCAGTGAAAGTTTTCAGGTCAAAACTACTACAGTTGTTGTTGAGCGAAGTTTAAAGTGCCATTGACAGAGGAATGAATGGCCCTTTTTCAAGCAGAAGATAAAACACTCAACACCACCCTCAATTTCATATACATATGAATATAATGTTCATACAATTGAGCAAATCAAGTGAATTAGAAGTTCACTGTGTCAAAAAATAACACATACCACAAAATTATGTTGCGAATGGCAATATGGGAAACATTTTTATTTTCCAAAAAAGAACAAGTTTAGTAGATAGGTTACTATAACTTTATGCTATTTGGACACTTCAGTCGATTTGCAGGTCATAACATATTTAGTTTGTTTATTCCTTAAGTGGAAGAGATGGGAAATTATACTTAAATTGGCTTAACGTGACACTTATTTGACAGTCTAACGTCTCTTCCTGTGCATTGTAAATCATTTAAGGATATATTTTTGTATGTGCCATCTTTATAAATGTTGTGCTAGACTGAATTATGCACCTGTGAATGCATTGCTGCTTGAAATAGGCTGTCTTTGAATTAAATGTATAGCCTATCCCTCCATAACAATAATGCATACGTATTAACGTTGCCACAGTAGTGCAACTGCTTTCAGGATACAGCACAATGGACTTTATTTAAAATGAAAGTAATCAATTAATTAATTAGCCCTGGTCAATGTGTTTAATTCGTAGCACCCAGATTGCATTCTGTATTTAACCACGACATAAAGCCAGTGTTAAATTCAAAACATAACCAGGTACTAGGACATTTATTGAGTACGGTCTAAATTCAGATAACTATCCTAGCGTATAATATAATGTATATAAATATTATTATTATTATTATTATTATTATTATTATTATTATTATTAAAATACAAAAATACAAATATACGCCCAGCATTTAGATAACCGAAACCGGAAAACAACAGTTGATTTCTACAGCTAAACAAGTACAACATAACCTACTGTACACATGACTGTTTAAACAAAATCTCATATATTGCATACTTAATAGCAGCAACACATATAATGTATTTTGAGGTCATATTTAGCCTCTTGTGTTTAATGGTAGCCTCTGCAAGCTGGAGAAACAGATATGTGACACAGGAACTTACCCTACATGTGCGCACCTCTGGCTCACACTAAGCATTGTGGGAGTTGCAGTTTATGACTGATATAGACTGTAGTTTTAAGGACGCTCAAAATGAATACAAATACCAGAATGCAATGGGGTTTACAGTTCGCTACGTTCGCCTGTCCGATGCATGTGTGCTGATTAGCAGATCAGATTGTAAACTGGCGATGTAGTGGTTTAGCTATATAAAACAGCAGGAAAATATAGAATGTTTGCAATGTAAGCTTAAGTAATAGTTCATAGTAGCAATAGGTTGAGAGAATAACAGAAGAATACTTTTAATGATGATTATTTTTCTAGTTTTGCAATGATAATAAATATTTGAATTGAATAACCCCACTGAGCTGTGTGGGCTGTGCTTGACCAAACCCACATAATACTGATCCATTCCTGGCTATAAATCACGGGGAGATTCTCGGGAAATGGGTGTACCAGGACACTTTTTATAGGAATTAAATTAATTTAGTGCTACATGAGGGGCATCTCTTGTGACTACCTAGGCCGTAAGACAGTTGTGACTCTCTTGTTGTGGAACGCTGTGGGTAACTGAACCAGTACAACTGGTGCTCTGTGAAGGAACAAGAACTTCAACCCAATGCATCAAGATCCTTCCCTCTCCAAAAATATATACATTTCTACCTCAGTTCTCATTTGGCTGGTCCCCTAGAGGTATAATGCCAAAGCATCACCACCCTGGCCTGGCCTTGCCATTGAGTGGAAAGGAACCCATTAAAAAGCTATGGGCTTTCCTAGAAATGTACTAGAAATGTACCCTTCCTGGAACTTCTTCACATATATTGTGTTGCAATTGCTCATTAAATTAAATTAAAGTTTACATCCACTTTGGCGTTGATAATATGGAAGATACACTTCCTGTAGCCTTTTCATAGGATCATCAACTTCTCAGGAGGCATATTGGACCACTCCGCCATGCAAAACCTGCCCAGCGTCTCTTGATTGCAATGGCTTGTTCTTGTTCTTGACTTACGTTTTCAGTTCATACTTCACATTTTCTGTTGGAAATGTGTTCTATATATATATATATATATATATATATATATATATATATATGTATGTATATATGTATATATGTATATATATATATATATATATATATATATATATGTATATATGTATATATATATATATACTAGATTAGTAGATAGAATTCCTTTAGATTATGTTCTTTGTGTTTGTTTTGGGTTATTTTATCTCTGGATAGGAAAACCTATTGTGGATTTATAGGCTTTCTTTCATATTACATCCTCCTCTGATTTCTTTCGGTTGTTTTGGGTTTTGATTTTTAGAGGAGAAGCTACTGTATTTTTAGATTTCATTTTCTTCTACAACAATCCAAAACAACGATTGATCTACACAGCTGCTGAGTGAGCAGCTTCGGGCAATATCCCGTTTGTTTGTTTGTTTTCAGTCCTGTGGTGTAAAGCAAGTTTGTTTAATGTTTAAGGGATTCAAGGTGATTAAGAAATAGTAAACTTTATCTAAGAAAACCAATCTTGTTTTTCTGCTGAGCAAGTTTACTGATTTTTTTTACTTATCTTAAACATCTAAAACTGACATTTCATCCTCTGGTACTTTTGTGTTTAAACTGTGGCCATCTCTATGTTTTTATAACAGCCATTGTGTGTGAAGCATCTACAGGGAGGTAGGTGAAACCAAATGGGCTACATTTTAAAATCATGACTGACGCTCTGCTCCACGCCCTTTGTTCCTGTGTGGTATTGAGTGTAGAACAGGCTGTTAGGAATGCAGGCACAAAAAATAAAGACATGACGTGTGATCTCGACTAAACCCTGAAATTAATTTACAGGTCCTAAGGATGGGTAACTCTATTAATCATTCAGCTCTGGAATGCCTTTGTTCATTTGTTATACAGTTTCCATAAAGGGTAAGAAAAAAAATCAATAATAGCTAGGTGGGAAAAAAATGATGACATGAAGTCTACAATGATAAAAGTTTAAACATTGGGTGGAAAGTATGACATTCTTGTACTGGCTATTCCACCAAAGGTCTAGATTTCTGTACTGAAACTTGACCTCCTACTAGTGAAAACTGAAATCTTCCAAATTAGTCACAAACCAATAAAACATTAGTGATTAATAAATAAATACATATGTAAAATAAAATGTAAAGCCTGGATCAGGGACATTTTTGTTTCTAAATTGACATTACACTTGCTTTTGCATACTTAGAAATAAAGTACATTTTTAAATAATAATAATAATAAAACAAATTTGAAAATTAATGCAGGGTTGATAAACATTGTGAAGGGTGTAGTTTAGCTATTCATCATCACATAGCATCACAGCAGTTGAGCTTTGTCACTACCCATATGGACACTGGCTGGTTTTCGAAATGGATTCCCCAGTCTGCGCTTCAATGGGAATTCTTTCTCCATCCCTGCTGTTCATTTGAGCTCAATTCAAAGTGATAAGATGACAAACTTCCATTTAGAATTTGCTGTCATTTTTATCTACATAAAATACATATGTTCTCTAAAAAGTATTCAATTACTTTTTTTTTTTTTTTTTTTGCAATTACTCAAAATTAACATTTGTTTTGTATTCAGCCACACAATCCAAGTTGACTCCGGCCATTAATATCTAAGTGATCCAAGGATCCTATCCAATCTATTTTTAAATGTTCCCAGATTTTCTGCTTCAACCACATCGCTGGGGAGTTTGTTCAGATTGTGACACCTCCCTGTGTGAAGAAGTGTCTCCTGTTTTCTGTCTTGAATGCCTTGAAGCCCAATTTCCATTTGTGTCCCCGGGTGCGTGTGTCCCTTCTGATCTGGAAAAGCTCCTCTGGTTTGATGTGGTCGATGCCTTTCATGATTTTGGAGACTTGGATCAAGTCCCCACATAGTCTCCTCTGTTCCAGGGTGAAAAGGTTCAGTTCCTCAGTCTCTCAGTTGGACATTCCCTTCAGACCTGGAATAAGTCTGGTTGCTCTCCTCTGAACTGCCTCTAGAGCAGCGATATCTTTCTTGAAGTGTGGAGCCCAGAACTGTACACAGTATCCAGATGAGCTCTAACTAGTGCATTGTACAGTCTGAACATCACTGCCCTTGTTCTCAATTCTGCACTTTTGACAATATACCCTAACACTGTTTGTCATTTTTATTGCTTCCCCACATTGTTTGGATGGAGAAAGTGAGGAGTCCACATAGACTTCTAGGTCTTTCTCATGCGTTACTTCATCCAGTTCTATTCCTCCCATAATAGACTGAACATGAACATGAATAGACTACTATACTACGTCTGAGCTAAGCAAGTCGAGCTTGTTGCTTCTATATATTTTTTTGTTTTATTTACCTAGTACTGTTTATATTTTGTGTTGTTTTGTTACATTAAATTATACATCTTAAAGAACAAAGACGCAGATAACACTCCCCACTCCCAAGACAAAAGAGCACCAAGTAGCAAACATCTGGAGGCAGAACTATGAATGTTGATGGGACTTTTAGTGACGATCGTCAAAGTGGGTTCTTTCCAATAGAAATGGCAGGATGATCGAATTGTTCTTTACAACTACCAAGAAAATACTTGTAAAAGCCAGTGATGAAGGAGGGATCATCGGGTTCAATGCAGGTTTCCAGTGAAGGTTGTGAATGCCTCTTCAGTGTTGGAAGTTATATTTTCCATCAAAATGAAATCCTTTGTGAGAATCCCATTGTACGTTTTTACTTTAACGTTGCACTATCAAAAGCTTCCTTTACTAGACATTGAATCTTACCTTGTACAATTGGCTGTTGTGAACAATCTGTGATTGGCAGCTGCTATCCTGATTAATTTTCTTTTTTTTAAATATATATACTGTAACTGTGCAAGTGTCTTTGAATGTAGCAACCTAGTTTTTCAAAGCATAGCTAGCTACTATTAATTTCAAAATAGTTACCTCCTTTTTTATGAGTAGCTTGCAGTTTTAGCCAGCAACTTGTCAAAACAGCTTCCCCAAAACTAGTTATAATAAAAATAAATGGAGTACATTAGGTACATGTATTTGGAAATTCTGCAGTATGACTTTGAAATGGGATTTGAAAATAAAAATAGGACCACAGTAAACAGGGTAAAAGAAGCCTTCAAAATATCATTAACATTCTTGAAGTCAAAAGGAAAAGGATGAAAGACCTTGGATCGTAACACAACAGGATTACTGACTGTATAATTGTAAGTGATACTGACAATATTCTGTAATAAGGCTGTGATTATTTTTAGATAAGGCTAGTAGATAAGTTTTGTATTCATGGGTCATGCTGTTCTTAAATGAAATGAATCAAATATACTGGTTACATTGCCAAGAACACAGACATGCAAGAAAGATTACTTATCTATAATACAATTACAGAAATTGGATGCACTGCTTTCAATAATTTTATTGGAGATATTTGTTTCTTCCAGAAAATGTGTGATTAAAACCTCAATCTTTCTTCAACTGGAGTTGTGGCTGTGCATCTAAGTTGGCTGTGTAGTTCTAGGTTTAGTATTTTGACAAGCTTCCAGCGAATTGTCTGTTCTTGACATTGCAGTTGGACACTTTTTGTGCTGTTTGTTTGGCAGATATTGCAGGAGTTGACCTTTCAGGAATACTGTAAAGCTCCTGTTTGTTTGAGCATGCTTTGAGGACAAGCAAATATGAAGAGGAATATGCATGGGTATGTGTGTGTGCCTACATGGTTTTACGTTTATCTATAGGAAAACAAAATTTTGGTAATTAAACTCTACATTTAAATTAGAAGCATATTAAACAACATACAATTAATTCGGTGAATTAAGAATACAAGCAGATATTATTTCAGAGTAATCTTACAACACTAGAGGGATGGTATTGCCAGCTGTAACATTTATGATGCTTTTGATGTAGGTTGCAAATTGGTTGTCAGGAAAAGTCTTCATTGTCACACGTACAGCATCCCTCTAAAGACATAATGTCATAAATGCCGTAAAAGCGATGTTTTGTTTGATTTCACTGTGTGCAGTCAATGGGAAAGGAAGATATTGATTTACTCTCTTACAGATGTCAGATAAATGATGAGACATCTGGACATGACAGATTGACATCATAAAAAAGTCCCCCTTGTGGGTACAGTTTTTACATCCTGCAGTGGCATATAACACATCTCTGCAATTAGTTTAATACAAATGGTCAAGGACTGACCTCTAATGTATCACAAATGTAATCTGGAATTGGGGTAATAAAGTAAAAGAGTTATGTATTGTTGTCCAACAGATGGTAAAATGGAAATCCAATTAATTTCTATAAAAGGACCATACATGTACCTGGCAATCGTATCCTGATAAATATTTGTGAATTTATCTTATGGATGTGTTTAATAATATGACAGAATCCACACATCAATATCAATCATCCCTTATTAAGTTGTACAGATTCAATCAGAAGCATTTATTGACACGTATAGCCCAGTGAATGGGCGCTGTTGGATCAAATGTATGTATATTAAATATAGATGTCCCTTTTCTCTTCAATCTTACGAAGTAAAAACATTATAATTACAAAACATCACTATCTGATATCATATCTTAAGATGCTGTCTACAAAACTGAATTCCACCCTTTTTTTTGCACCGTACAGCTTGTTGCTAAATGAACACTGAGCTGAGACCACCTTGTGACTAAAAATGGTATGTGTCTTCTCCTTCCTGTCATAATATAACTCGGTTAAATACATTTACTGAGAAGTAATATAGTCTGCTGCAGTAGACCTAACTTCTTTTGTATGCTAAACAGAAACTGAGATATTATGTACCAAGGAACAATGACAGTTTTAGCCCAGTGGAAGGTATATTGAAAACAAACTGTGACAATGGTAGACTTGATATTTATTTAATTGTCCTATACACTGTTAAGACAATGTGGAAGACGAACATCAAAACCTTGTTAGCTAAGATATTATTTCAAGAAAAAAGATTTCATCCAGAAGGAAAAAAAGCAACCATTGTTATCCATTTGTATAAATCAGTTTTTGACGATAATGTCTTTGGTGCACTTTTCCTTACAGTTAGATTATTTTCCACCACAAGTTCTAGTGATGTCTTTTGACTGCTGTATTCCTACTTCATACAATTATATATTGATTATTTGAGTTATGGTTGGGAAAGGATAGAAAGAATGTTATGAAGTTGTATAAACATATTTCCCATTGGGGCACTATACAGCATGACCCATTGTAACAGACAACTTAAGAGGTCAAGGTTTTATTTTTCCTTGATTTCCAACACTATCACTCGTATTGGAAAAGCCATTTTCTAGAGAATAGACACCTTGTGGTTCATAATGTTTTAAAAGCTACTCTATACAGTCTTGTTTAGCACTGCATTCCTCTTGGAAGGTTGTGCAGGGATCACTTTCACACATAACTTCTGAATAGGAATCTGGAAGAAGACAATAAATGTATAATAAGTCTTTAAGTGTCAGATCCATTACAGCCACATGCCCTTTTCAGAAAATAATGAACCTTTTAAAGGAAATGCTGCTAACATCCAGCAACATATCTTAAATCTACTGCATTATTTGACCTATTTTGACATTATAAGGGGACCTTGGGAACTATGAAATATCCCTGGTGTACCAGTTTCAAAAAGTTTTCTTTTGTAATAAATACATGTATCCAAACCACTAAACTGATTCAATCTGTTCCTTAGTTGTTTAATTTAATCTCTGACTTCCCCCCTGCATTTCTTTAACATTTTCACCACAGTCTTAATATATTTATTAATACATCATGCACATGACCATGTTTGTCTGCTTCCATCTTCTAAAATGTCTCATTTAAACCAACGCTATTTGGTACAGCTTGGTAGCTGAAGAGTTCTTACAGGAAAGAGATCAAACATTTCAGTAAGCCAGTCTTAATTAGTGTATTGCAAATGCAACATGGTGGATCACAGTGAAAGCATAGTTTGTGAAGTCAATGAAAACAATTAATAATTGATCATGTGTCTTTACTAGTTTCCAATGGTCACTGGCATGTCAACTCACCTGCTGTGACCCCACTGAGTTTAAATACACTTTCCTCCTTTGAATATATGGGTTTAATCACAAACATTTAAATGTAGCCTGGCATTTCTATGTTATTGGTATGTTTAAAGTATTGCAAGTACATGTATTGAGTGGCCTTCAAAGCGAATAGTGATGTATCATTTGGTATACTGACAATCTTATCTTCTCTGTTTGTGTATGTTCAGTATTTTGATTAGTAGGAGATAACTTGTGATATGGGAACAAGCAAACCTATCACATTCACTGCTGCAATAAGCTCCGTTTGGTAGGAGACTTTTGCATCATTCTTCTCCAGTTTTAAGCAAACAATTTAAGCTTAGAGTTTATAAGAGGAAGAGACAGAAAATAAATTCTGAAAACTCTGTGGATTGCTCTGCAGTACTCTGTGTAATGGTTCAGACCTCTATGCCACAGTGAACATTTACAAGTCCTTTACACAATGGTGTTTGACTTTGTAAAAAAGATAATAAGGCAATTAATGCAAAGAGTGCATAAAAGGTATAATGCAGTGAACTGCTCTGCGGTTAACTGCCTTGCTACATCAGGGACAACCAGGCAGAACATTTTAAAACCATAGCCTTTAACAATTACCACCTTGGCCGTCGGTACTGCTGGGAATGTTTCATTGCTTTATTTTGTTTCACTGTTATTTGTCTGCAGGTGTCAAGCCTGATGTTAGATCATCTATAATGGCTGATATAAAACTTTTGCACTTTCTGCCTATAAGTACTACTGTTGCTGATACATGTCAGGAAAACTGAGGCCACAGATTATTTGATTGATTTGATTAATAATGTCTTGACAATCTGTATATAGACAAAGTATAAATAAGGACACACATTAAAAGCATTTGGAAAGCACCTGTTTAAAAAGGGGTTTAGGGAGATGGTTGAATACTTTAACTTGAACTCCAAATCTGAGTTTTGTTTTATGTTTTCTTGCAGGAACAAGAACCAATAAACTTTATTGTCTGATATTACAAATGTTCATCTATCAATACTCAGAAATAGGCCTAACCCATGTGACCCTTAATAATTGCCATCTTTCAGGTTTCCACATGATATTTGCTTTAACAAGCAATGTGTTTTTCTCTGGCTTGTCAGACACACAACAATTTCTTATTTATAAAAGATTAAATTAGATGTCTCTAGCAAATAGAGGGCACTATCATTTGGCTTACCATTCTCTCTATATAAATGGTGAAGCATCTGATTGGTACCTTGTGTGAAAGAATAGCATGAATAGCAAGGCTGGAATGCATTTACTATCACATCAATCAATGTTAAAGATCATCCACCAGCCAAGACCAGCAATTTTCAAGCTTATTACACCCCCTTAGACTAAAGTTTTGGGGGTCCTGTTGCTCCTCAACATATCTATGTCCACAAAAAACAAATACAAAGCAAGCATCCTGACAGTAAAATATGTCAATTAAAGCATCGTGTATGGGTTGGGGACTGGGAGTAAATGTGATTAGAAGACAAACGTATTGTTGTGCGTCATACAAATTAATTATAAAAATAGTGACGCATGTTAGGACAGTTGGGGAAGTTTTCTACTTTTTCTTTTTCCACTTCTCATTTTCCACTCTCTGGAGTTCTGTCCCAACAAGATGTATACTTAGTGCCATGTATAATGCTAACAGGGCACAGGGCATGGTTTGGAAGAAACCAGGTGTTTTCAGGTAGCCTCCCCTGTCTCCAATTGAACATCTATGAGCAATTGTATTTAAAGGTGTAAGAAAATTCAAGGCAAAACTACACATAAGATTGGCTGAGCGATGGAAAAAGATTGTAAGTGTCATCACTTAACCTTGAGGAAAGCATTCCCTGGTATTAAAAACAACAATAAAGGAAGAATAAAGGAAACATATCCATTTAAATACATTCTTTTCCATAGAACGTCAGATATAATAATACATTTACATTTGAAAGTGCTCAAACCCTTGACCTTTTCATTTAGTTTAATACATCTTGTTTATTAAATATTGTGCTTAGAGAAAACTGTCAAGATTCCAGTTGATTGAACTGATTTCAGTCAGGGTGTTCAGTAAATATTTGACTGTCATTCCATACATTTATATTGACCATAAAATCAATATTATATATAAAGTTAATAAATAAATAAATTAATACTTACCCAATCAAACTCAAGCTCAAGCTAAAATGCAGAACTCAGTTCCCTTCCCACACATATCATCATTCAATCTATGTCCAATCAATAGCACATACACATGATACATAAATGTATATGTTGGGACAATTGCCTAACGTGACAGATTTACATTAAACAAACTAATGTTAAATTGGTGGAGTTTGTAAGAATGTCTTGGCTCGCATCCCCAGGTACCCCCAACGGCGCACATTTTTCATCCAACCAGCCTAATCATTTATTTTAAGATGTACTTTGCTTTGCATTGCACTGCTTAACATTATACTTACATTTACATTATATATAAAAAATACATGAGATGCTGGTTGAATCAAAACTTGGATGTCCCCCAGGACGGGTTCAGCATCCCTTGTTCTAATACATGTGCACGTTACTCTATGTAAAATCATTTTTAAAAGACCTGCGATATGAATAATACAATCTCTAGTGAGAATAAGGACTTTTAAAGAAGACATTCTGCCCACTGTATGATTCCTATGACATCTACTATCTCCCATCAGGTAAGACGTCGCAGTAGCTAACATTAGCTACATATGGCAAACTAAAGCTTGTTTTAGTCTACACTAAGCTGGGAAGAGAGATGAAACAGATATTGACCTGGAATCACAGAACTGATACAAACATCAATCACATGCTCATAATCAATCACCTTTGATTTGGTAATAACAAGCAGACAGAAGAAAGCATTCCAAATCAATTTACAATGACTTGCAATATCATATTTCACAAAAGCTGTTCAGCAAAGCTGTTGACAAACCAGCTGTAGCGTAGAAACACATTGTGGAGGACTTGGAGGAACTGCCATTAAACGCCGGGTATTAATTAAACCTTTCCAGTATTGTAAAAAAGTTCCAATGCATGCATGAGTTAATTTACTTTTTCAGTGCATTGATTCAGTCATGTCCTTCCACGGGTTTCTTTAGATGAAACCATACTATCGATTACATGGATGAGAATACTAATACAACATATAAAAAATAAAGTACAAAGGGGTGTCGTCTTTGGATATAATTGCTTTGTGTGTGTGTGTGTGTGTGCGCACAGAAGAGGGTGCGCGTCGGCGCTAGGACCCAGCCCAGCCCAGCCCGGCCCAGCCCGCTCCCGCTCCCGCTCCCGCTCTCCCTCCCACTCCCGTCTTTCTCTCCAGCCTGTTTTAAAGTCTCCGCCAGACTCGGGCTCACATGTTACTTCCTGGATGGGAGGATGGAAAGCTTCCAGCTCAGCTCCAACTCTTCCCTTTCTGTTTCTGCTCTCCGCTGCATGGACTACTACCAGTAGACAATTCCTCCTCCGTTAACTTTGCCGATTAGGCTCTGATCCCGATTCCCCGTCATGTATTTCCGTGGGAATAACACGCAGACGCGGTTTGCATGAAGCAGATCTGGAGGCAGAAGTGCCGTTTCTTTGTAACTTCACACATTCCTCGCATGTGTTGCTGCTGCTGCTGCTGCTGCTAAGTTACATCTGTGGCCCCGCGGTTTGCGTTGCATCGTTGTTCACTTTTCTTTTTTTTTTCTTTTTCTTTTCTTTGTTTTATCTTTTGCTCTTTTTTTTTTTTTGGACGTTTAACTTTTGTCCTCAGTTGCCCTTTTTTGCTCTCGATGTGTATTGTGACATGCGGAGGCTACTGGAACCGTGTTGTTGGTGGATCTTGTCTTTGATTTTCTCAGCCTCCGTGCTTTTTTGGGCCGACTGTCATCCTGGTAAGTTGCATATAACTGGTTACATATGTTATTTTTTATGTGTCAAATCCCCCCCCCCCGCTGTGGGCAGGGAGGGCTGTAGTGAAGCGGGTTACATTGTGATTTAAAAGCACAACAACAACACAAATGAGAGGTGCCATGCTTATTATACGGCCCGCGTCTAGCAGATTGGACACATTTACAATATACAGTATGTAAAGACACGCACCTATATAATAATCTAAAGATGATCGATCGATTTTGTTAACTTTGTTTGAATATGCATGTATAGCACAACCCACAATTGCAATGAATGTGGCATGGGTTTACTAGAGTTTACTTACTTATGATATTACCGTAATGTGTACAAACGCAGAAAGGGCAGCGTTAGTGTACATGCTCAAATCGCGCATTGCTGCCCATAACACGGACAGCGCTTCACACCGGGACCCTTATTGCTAGCTGCAGTATTGGCGCTGTAACGCACGGATGGTATGAATTATGACTTATATTCTACTCCTAAAAGTGACAAGGGCATTAGCTAGAGATCGGAGTCGGCTTACTTTATTGTACTTCTCCTGTCACAAACTGCGCATCGAACGATTGTCGAGTCGGAAGAGGATTCTAGAATTTATTTTGGGAATCGGGATTCGAATCGGAAATCGATGCCTCGCAAAGACTTTATCGAAGAGGCGAACGTCCCTGGACCTTTTCCTGTTCAAAATCCCGTAATAGCCATCTGTTTTTTTGGCGCAGTGCTCTCCTAAGCAGAATTCAGAGTAGAGGGAAGGAGAAACGGAGTAAGAGTAGCTCTTTGCCTCTCTCTCTCGGAGTGTGTGTGTGTGTGTGTGTGTATATATGTATGTATATATATATATATATATATATATGTATATATTGGAATGGCCTCGGATACATGGCATCGATGTGTTGCAAAGGGAATTCAGCTGTTACCAGATTAGAGAGAGAGGGGGTGGGGTGTGTGCATGGGGAGGGGGGGTTGGGGGGGTTATTGATTGACCACCCTTTTTGGCTGACCTTGACTGAGAGACGAAAACGATTCCCATAGTTTTCAAATTTGCCAGTGATGACTATTCAATGCAACCCTAGGATAAGATAAATAATATGCATGTAGATTTGAAAAGGGAGCCAGTATACTTTGGCTTTGGTGAGAGGAAAAACAACAACCCGCAAATGAAGCCCGTTCTCTTTACAGTAAAAAACCCCCCAAAACTAGAGTGTTGTATAATGATGCATTTGTTAGGTTACACACAGACAAATGAAACGGGTTCAATGGGCGCATTTATTTCATTCGGGATTATTTCCGCTCTCAATTGCCCAAACTTTATCCGCTCCAGCCCTGCTTATTTTTTGTGACTTGGGAGACGTGAGATGCTTTTACTGTAAAGCCCCCCTTGTGCGTGGTCTTGCCCCACTCTGTTTTGTAATTCAGCTAAAAGAAAAATCCGATCCAATGGCAGCATAATGAAATGAAATGAAATTGTGTAGTTCTGGAGTAGAAACATGGATCTTCTTTGTATCGATTTCTTCTTGATTTCAGACTCGACCGAGGAACTCCACTCCATGTCTGGTAGAAATTGTAAAGTAATGACATTTAGGAGGCAGGGGCTCGCAGTAGATGAAGAAGATCTGCTCTAATGTGGGCTCTGACAGCATGGCGAGCCCCCATACATATTGATGGCGCTGAAGTCTGATTTAACTACCAGGTCTAATAGGAAAGATCAATCCCTCCTGCGGGTGAAGTTATAATATTACTGTGTATATAATGTGCCTGTTCCTGCAGCCATAGCACAGCCTTCCTCTGTTTGCCAAAGTCTTATTAAACTAAACGGAGGCAAGCCAATTACAATAGCTGCAGCATGTTTTATTTATTTAAAATTAAAAAAAAATAATGTATTGCAGTTTAACCAACTATTGGGCTACCCTTTTCCATGAACAAAGACATCAACTGTGCTTAAAATGATGAAATCGATCATATATTGAAAATGTTCTTATTGGAACATACTTTGTATTTTGTATTGCTTTCGTCACAATGCCATCTCAACAGCAGGCTACTTTTCCATTACATGCATTACTTACTAACTACATGTTTACTACACGATTTATGTGTAATTTTGGCAGTCACTGCAAGTTCGTTTCTTATGAACAAAAGTTTGCTATCTTTTGCATGGGTAGTAATTCGCAGTGGGCAATATCTTTAATATAAAAATGGGGATCCAGGCGATTATTTAAGAATGCAATGACAAATATGTATTAGTTGGAGATTTACATGTGCCACATTATATTTTAAGAAAGGGCAAAATGGAGAGGTCTGAATGAGATCATCTGCCCTTGCTGTGTCGGTCCTGAGCTTTCACCAAATAACTGTTATGAGTAATAAATCAATGCACAGATCGGGAAACGGGCTGCTGCATGGCAGTGTGGGGATTTCTGTATCCAACACGATTACCTTCATTAGAAAATTGATTAATGTTCAAATAATAAGACTCTGCCACAAAAGGACACATTGTGCACTCAAGGACTCGGCTATATGGATACACCCCACCCCCTGCTTCATTATACTGCCCTGGCTTGTGCAGCAGGATCATTTTGGCTATTGCTTAGATGTGAGCTTATAAAATGCATTGGGGAAAAGCAAAACAAAATGACAACAACAACAACTGAAAAAAACCCACCTTAAAATCCACCGAGCTTCCATAGTTTTATTATGGCAGCTGTAAAGGGTTGTGCCAAAATCCCTGGCTGTTTTGAATTGCGAAATTGCGGTGAAGCTCTTCATTACAGTGTTTGGACACATAGCCAATTTTAGGCAGCCTGTGCTTTATTAAAGGATGACAAAGGGACACACAAAAATGGATTGTGCATTCATTTCCCTTTAGCTTTTTGAAAGTACTGTTAATCCTCGGTGGGAGCTGTTTTTCACATTTATTTATGAAATGTGATCCTTATGGATTCACTTTATGCCTACTGTTTAAGTAATGCAAAGACTTTTCTACACTTCTCAGTAAAACTTTTAATGTGAGAAAGAAAGAGATTTAAAACAGTGAGTTCTGCCAAGAACATACGAGTTAGATGTGAAATAATTAGAACTATTATAAATAGAAAAGAAAAAACTTAGTGTTTAGTTAGGGCTGTTCTGTTTATAGTCTCTGAAGCTAGTTTCATGGTCCTGTACTTTTTGACATCTGCAAAAATGCTGACTCTGCAATGGAACTGGAAAACATCTGTACTAAATGCAAAATCGCTGAATACTAGGTGTTTCATTCTATAGAGGTACTCTATCCTTAACACTGAATATGAATTTAGATATCCTGCAGCAGCACGTGAGAATAGGATGCACTTGATATGGCTAAACCTACAACTGAGAGTGAAAATTAGAGGTCTGCTCAAGTTTACTCGGTTTAATAATACAATTGTGTTATAAAATTGGGGTGAGGATGTTCAGGGTCTGGGAATGAGCAGCCGTTACCACTCTGTATTGCAGCACGAGCACAGAAGCATTTAAAAAAAAGTTTAATTTAATAAAATGGCATGTTTATTTATAAGCCGAACAGAAGTGGACATTTCAAATCCGCGGTGCATGATGTTAAAGGTTGACATTTCGTGTGATTGGATGTGCTCCTGGCTTCAGTAACAACATTATCATCATCATCTTCTTGAGCAGTAGCTATTATCTGTCTAATGCTGGACGAAGCCGGCTCTAATGTCTGCCAGGTCTCCGTATCAGTCACAGGTCCTGTCATCGTTTGCGAGCATCTTAATAGATTGATTAAAAGATATTTGGATTTGCAGAGTTAACTGAGTAGGTCACTGTCAGACAGCAGTAATACCGTCTTTTTCACTGAACAGTTCAAAATGTTGAAACGGCCAAGGCAGGGTTTTGAAATTCCTCTTTGTCTGGAAAAAATAATTATTTGGAGGATCTAAGTAAGCTTATTTGTAGCTGAGAAATCTGCAACTGCCATCGGTCATCTAATGCTTTCCTTAATCAGTTTTAGCCATATGTTCCAGGAATGGAAATGTGTTTCCAGGGAAATAACTAATGTTGAATCAGTTCAGAAGATTCCAGACTGCTTTCCTTTCTCCTTTCGTTGCTTTTAAGTTTAATGGAGTGCGGTATAATTTGTTTCTTTCAACAGAGGGCTCTCATGTTGCCTTTTTTATCGTTTCAGTCAGGAGAGAGAATCAAGACCATGTTGAATTATTCTCTATAGGAAGGGTGGGAGTTTCCCATAACTCTCGTTTAGGATTTGGAATAACACTTGAATTAGGTTGGATGTTTCTTGTGTTGGACTCTTGGTAGAGGCGGCTTTTATTCTCGCCATTAGATGTAGTGCACCCTGTTATCCTTGTTCAAGTTTTGAAGAGGATGGTTTTTAATTGCGTGTCTTCGACATCAACTCTGTGGATCCTTTGCATGATGCTGTTGGAGAGGAATGCAAATCAGGGTCCCCCTTCCAGGTTTCTAATATAGAATTGGAAGCAGGAGTAAACCGTATACTTTAGTGTAAACAGTCATATCATAAGTGTTTGTTTTGTGTAGAGTGAGTAGAGTACATTTTACATTTGCGGAGTCAAACAAACGCTGTCCTTTGAAGTTCTCTTTACCTTAGGCTCTTGCTCTTTCTGAGGTGCTTAATGAAGAAGCCCACGTGCCAGGCAGGGCTGCATTGCTATATCAAACGCAGAGTGCGGAGTGTAATTCGGCCTTGTGACAGCTGTTGGAGTATCTCGGCTAAAGAGGATGTCAGTCTTTTGGATAGGATGCTGTTAAAGCCCTTCATCTGACAGCCAGTTTATTCTGGCTGCAGAAGGAAAGCAATCTGATACTACAGGCAGGCAAACTACTGTAAACTACTGCGTTTCAAAGGCAAATGGTCAGGGATGACACCTGTGCATTATTGTAGCAGAACTTTTTAAATATTTGTGTGTGTGTGTGGTTGTCCAAATCGAAACTCTTATCTATATACTAAAAAAAGTAGAAAAATAAAATACAGTAGCCTATATCTGCGTGTGTCCCCTTGTTTAATCGAAGGGAGGCAGATATTTAACATTGTCAAACATTTTCTTGAATTTTCTCTGTGTAAAAATGTATTTTATGTGTCTGATCAGTATACAATTTTTCAAGAGGTAGGCTCACCGTTAAGACAGTTTCCTCTTGTTGGTGGGGTAGGGGGGGGGGGGGTGATTCTGCTTGTGCCAACTATTACTGACAACCATGGAAACCAGTAGCATTTGAGAAAGATGCTGAGTTCATTCAGGAGGCATCTAGGGACTGTGACGGTAAAGCTGTCCACTTTTTTGCAGAAACAAGGACAGGGGGTGTAAATAGCAAAGATTCAGTATAATTGGAAAGAGCGTGGCAGAGTGGGAGAAAAAAATGACTGAAATACCTTTTAATTCTTTTCAACAGCATGCAACTGTATTGATAGCACTTTACCTCCCCAGTTTGTGCTCTGTTTTTCGCTGTTTTTTCTCATGTTAATAAGAGGTGACTTTCAAACACCTTGTCAGAATTATAAGACTGTAATTCGCCAATTCTCCATCTCCTAATAGATTTCTCTTGGCAGAATATGTACTAATTTCTCCTTCACGAGAGACTTATAATTGCATTAGCTATAATAACGTGCATTAGATAAATGTTTCAGCTCCAGTGTTTTTACAGTCATTTTACAAAATAAAGAATGATAAACGAGGATCCAATACTCCAGAATGTTTAATTTAATTCAGTTGTCTGTTAATGCAGTAGTTGGTGGTTTCTTTAGCGTTTTAGACTCCCTCAGTCAAAACAGGATGTTTTAGGTTAGCACGCCCTTAAACAGAGTCGAGCATAATTTTATAGTTGGTGACTACTTGTGTCCCAAAAAAGAAAGTTGTTCAGACAATAAAGTTTTAATTTAGACTTCTTTGGAAAATGGCCACTTTTATGTAAGTGCAGATATTTCCTTTTTAAACTTGTATTTTTAAGATTATGTGATAACACACAGTTAATCAACTCATAATCTCCTCTACTGCTCATTTAAAGAGTTTAGAATAGGTTTTCATTGACCTTAGCTATAGATAGTAGCTATAGTTTGGCTTAGGGTGTGGGAAAAATCGAGCTGGCTGATTTATATACAAAACTACTGCCTCCTAAGCCACAATTTGCACAGACCTGAAGTTTGAGCCACTTGTGCACCGTGCATGAGGTGAATCTTTAAAATAACTTCCAAACTGGGAAGCAATCCATATTAATAACCAATTAAAGTGAATGCTGCAGTGATTCCCCAGGAAGGCAAATGCCATTTTCTGCATGAGGTCAGGAAGCTTCAGTTTCTCCCCAACGTCTCCGCAGCACCGTGCTCTTGACTTGTTTAAGATTCATGATGAAATGACACTGCAGCGCACTGACACACAACACAGTCCAGTCTTAATAGTGTATGGAACTGGCACATTTTCTGTCAGTGTGTTCGAATGATCCACTCTCGTAGTACACTTATTAGACCCTAATCAGGCAGGTCACAGTGGTCAACAGTTGGTTCCAATGTTTGATTAATGTGAAGCCCTGTAAATTCAAGAACAGGAGTCCTGCAGAATTAAGATGCCAATTTGGTCCCAAGATGTAAAATACTGTTACCAGCAGGGAATGCTAAATATCACAAACTTTCAGAGAGTGAGGAGAGATTGACTCTTTCCGTTAGTTACAGGAGGAACTGGTACACGACTACCGATCAGCCACTAGGTGGAGTATTTTATATAAGTAAGTTTTTTTAAAATTTTATTATTATTTTTATCTTGAACACCATCTACCCATCCATTCTATTTAATCATCCCTAGTAAGATAATAAAATTGTGTATTCATGCAGCGCCGTCGACTCCTTTAGAAGTCACAGAATATGAATTCCCACCTCTTTTTAATGCATTGTTTGAGTTCTGTGGATTTCTGTAATTTCATTTCTCTGTATAGGGGAATCGGTATACATTTCTAGAGTTGGGGGGGTGTGGGATATAATATGGAAACCATTGTAATAAGTTTTATATTCGCATGCTATTCATGTAACGCAGCAAGGCAATGTTTCAATTTGAATTACAGAATTTAATAAGGTTTCACAAGATTATTTTGTTACCAGATATCAAAAAGTATTGTATAACATTTAGTCATCATTGAGAATCCTGCTTAATCTTGCTTTGACCTTCTGCAATGCATTCCTATTAAGAGAAGTTGAATAACACTCCTAAGAAATGGAAGAAATGCATTTTCTCTTGGCATGCCAAAGCTACCTTGGTTAATTCTTTTCACTTGTCCCTTTAACGTCAATGGATCTAACTGTGAAACGAGGAATGTTTCTTCCATCACAATTGTCTGTACGCTTTATTCCTTTCTGAAACTCTTTCAAAGGAAGCATGAACATTCTTGGTTTCTTTGGTTCATGTAGCGTTGGCCCTTATTACAAAGGCTCAGACCACTTATCAGACTGAGGGGAAAAAAAAAAGAAAAAGAAATCAACTCGCCTCAATAACTTCTGTGAAAATTAGCTTGCAAGACTTGGCTAGCTGCCGGAAAACGAAACCTTAGGCTGGTAGGCCGGTACAAGTTACTGCTTTTGTGTGGTTCAAAGGATGAGTGAAATAAAAAGCCATTGATAGGATAGATAATTGATCAGGCCGGACTCTGCTTTCATCGTGTAGGCCGAGACGTTGTTGTCATTGCATTGTTTTGCATGTGGCACATGTTTTAATATTTCTTTCCCCCTACAGGTTCACATAACTAGTAGAGAAACAATGATACACATAGTGAATCATTTCAGGCTTTTATTCTCAAACTAGAGCCCATAACTGAGAACAGTTTAGGTGAATTATTTTGTGTTAAGCACATGATTTTCTAATAGTGTTGTGCTGTATTAAGATCAGGTTTTGGGAACAACTTAAGTATCATGACTGGGTTGTGAGTCTTGTTTCCCTAGTGCTTTCTTAAATTGAGTCTGGTGATTCATTGCACAATTTGCAATTCAAAATCAAGTACAGTTTGCTTGGTTACATGTTAATGGTCTTTAACTGAAACAATCCACTCACAGATTGATAATCTTGAGATTTAGTTCTGACACTTTATTCTTTCTTGTTTTGTGGGATCAACCATTCAAGCACAGGTCACAACATTTTGTACACAGCGTTTGTATACTTCATAGCAATGATTGTATCCAGAGTGCACTGAAATTCACTACATTTCATAGGCATAACATAAGCACTCGCCAAGAGGTATTTTGTCACCAACTCAGATGCAGAATGCATAACTGAAGAGGTTTGACACTTTGCAAGTGATTTTGACTAAAAAGGAAATGTTTGCTCTGTAGTCATATTTTTTAAATGTTGTTAAATATTTTTTGAGTTATTAATTCCAGGCTTTTTCAAAAGTATTTCTATTGTATTGGGGAAAATAGGAAAATGCATATATTGCTTAAATTGGGACCCTATACAGACTTAATTTAATGAGATAAGGTAGATATGAGATAACATTAACTATTACTACAGTTTCAAAAGTTAAGCAATAAGTAATTGCACTTGTGTGATACTACACAACACATCCTGTTAGTATTAGGCTAACTCAGTTGGAAATTACGGTATTTTTTTTTTTTTTTTTGCCTTCCTCTTTAAAGTATGTGCCTATGGTAGAATAAAAATATTCATGGCCATTAATATTCTCATTAAGGTTATTAATATTTAAATATTCCCAGCAGAACTAGTTTTCAATCAAAAGATTTTTGCTTGTTAAGGCTTTCTTTTGAAATTCTGACTCAAGAAAAGCTGTCATACTTGTTATTTTGGGGTGGCTGAAGTCCTTGGGCAGGAGAGCGCTGTAGTGATTGTGGATTATGCTCTCAATTTAATAGGAACCCTATTGATTCTTTTGACACAACATTTGGGTTATAAATGTGTTTGGGTTCTCAATAGAAATTTTAAAATATCCCAGTGGTGGGGCCCTAATTAGTAGTGTATTTGAATACCATGGCCTTTTCATATGACATTTAAAAATTTCATTGCCCTGCTTTTAGTGACTTTCAACAATTTCTTTACTTTAAATCACAAAAACAAAACAAAAAATTAGCATCAAGTCTGTGCATTAACTTCTTTGTTGTAACCAGTTGCTTTTTATGTTTGATTAAATACAGGAGCTTGAGAGGACATGCATTAACATTAGGAAAGGTCATAAATGTTTGGTTTTCTGATTTCCGATGGGGGAAAATAATGTTTTATAAAACGCATCTCTTGGTAGATCGCGTGGACTTGTTGGCAATACTAACTAAAAGAGCAGTTTTTATGGGTAGTTGTTCAAGAAAACCTAAAAAAAAAAAAAATATCACTTTATTGAAATGTGCGTGTTGTGAATTCAATCAACAAGAATTGGTGTTAAATGATTGAACCATGACAATTAGTAATGCTTGAATCTTTGTAATATGATTAACACCCTCCTGCTCCTCTGCCTCCAAATCCTGATACCGTTAACCAGATTTAAAATGGGAATTTCTTGGTTCGTGGTGGGTTAGCTGAGTCCCCAGAGGAATCCAATACAGTAGGGGTTGCAGGTGAGAGTTTGAGCACAGCTGACATTGATTGGAAACCATCCTTCAACAATGGATGCTCAACTGCAAGCCCACACAGAAGAAAGAAATCACTCCACCCAGGCTGTGTGTTCATATCCACAGCCCTAGGTTGTACATCACAGACTTGATGCTAAAAACAATAGCTAGTGCTTGACTTCAGGCACATACTGTACCTACCTCGGGCTAAGCCATCTTGGTTGGGTGTTTTCCAGTACTGCTGTGAAAGGATTCAGATTTAACTCGTTTCACCTCTTTTTGAACTGCAACTTCACGAATGCCTTTCCATCACATTGGTTTGTTTCACCACGACCAATGTGAATTCTGCTGAACTGTGCTCCGCTATCCATTACACCAACCAAGTTTCTGGCAACCTCCAATAATCTATCATGCTTTAATGGCTAATTACCCATCCTTGTTTGAAATTGGTACGACGAGGCAAAATAATCTGATTCTTCCTCTAGCAGGGAGTTTTGAACATCATCATTTCCTCACTAACTGGTTGGAAGTATTTTGCTTCTCAACCCAGTTGTGAAGCAGATGGTTGGAGTGAGTGGGGAATCTCACCCTGAGGACTGACATTTCTGTGGTGCCCGTTTTCCTCCACTCCTCTCGGCAGCAGAGGAAGCGAGCTCTCGTTATGGCAGAGGAGAACTGAAATTTACAGCGAGGATGAGCTGAAAGCAGTGTTGTTTCATTCGTCTTTGGAAGCAACTTGTGTGTTACATGAAACACCACCCAGATTTATGTTACAGCAGCAGTGATTTCTCTTTAGTTAATCATTCAGACCTCTGTGAGAAACATGTTCTAAGTAACAGATGACCAGCAGTAAAATAAAATAGAAGTCAGTGATGCATGATATTGCATAACATTTTTAGGGATCAAAATTGTTCCCTTGTTTCAAAGGCACATGTTCAAGTTTCAAAACTGCCTCACTTGACATTTCCATGAGTGATATTTGTGTTTTTTTTTGTTTTCCAAAGCATCTCTTATCTTGAAATATACCTTGCCATACTGCTGTCTGGTAATGTGTTTTATATGTGCCCATTTATTTGTGCTTTACACGCATATATATTAGGAATTAAATACGCATATATATATATATATATATATATATATATTTTTTTTTTTTTTGTATGTACTTCAAGGCCAACAAAAGAATGTGAACAGACATCAAATTATGTATGATGGAAATACACTCACCTAAAGGATTATTAGGAACACCATACTAATACTGTGTTTGACCCCCTTTCACCTTCAGAACTGCCTAAATTCTACGTGGCATTGATTCAACAAGGTGCTGAAAGCATTCTTTAGAAATGTTGGCCCATATTGATAGGATAGCATCTTGCAGTTGATGGAGATTTGTGGGATGCACATCCAGGGCACGAAGCTCTCGTTCCACCACATCCCAAAGATGCTCTATTGGGTTGAGATCTGGTGACTGTGGGGGCCAGTTTAGTACAGTGAACTCATTGTCATGTTCAAGAAACCAATTTGAAATGATTCGACCTTTGTGACATGGTGCATTATCCTGCTGGAAGTAGCCATCAGAGGATGGGTACATGGTGGTCATAAAGGGATGGACATGGTCAGAAACAATGCTCAGGTAGGCCGTGGCATTTAAACGATGCCCAATTGGCACTAAGGGGCCTAAAGTGTGCCAAGAAAACATCCCCCACACCATTACACCACCACCACCAGCCTGCACAGTGGTAACAAGGCATGATGGATCCATGTTCTCATTCTGTTTACGCCAAATTCTGACTCTACCATCTGAATGTCTCAACAGAAATCGAGACTCATCAGACCAGGCAACATTTTTCCAGTCTTCAACTGTCCAATTTTGGTGAGCTTGTGCAAATTGTAGCCTCTTTTTCCTATTTGTAGTGGAGATGAGTGGTACCCGGTGGGGTCTTCTGCTGTTGTAGCCCATCCGCCTCAAGGTTGTACGTGTTGTGGCTTCACAAATGCTTTGCTGCATACCTCGGTTGTAACGAGTGGTTATTTCAGTCAAAGTTGCTCTTCTATCAGCTTGAATCAGTCGGCCCATTCTCCTCTGACCTCTAGCATCAACAAGGCATTTTCGCCCACAGGACTGCCGCTAACTGGATGTTTTTCCCTTTTCACACCATTCTTTGTAAACCCTAGAAATGGTTGTGCGTGAAAATCCCAGTAACTGAGCAGATTGTGAAATACTCAGACCGGCCCGTCTGGCACCAACAACCATGCCACGCTCAAAATTGCTTAAATCACCTTTCTTTCCCATTCAGACATTCAGTTTGGAGTTCAGGAGATTGTCTTGACCAGGACCACACCCCTAAATGCATTGAAGCAACTGCCATGTGATTGGTTGGTTAGATAATTGCATTAATGAGAAATTGAACAGGTGTTCCTAATAATCCTTTAGGTGAGTGTATGTATGACATGTTGGCTTTGTTTGTGTTCTCAAATAATTGTAAAAGAATTTCAATTACTTGAATAAAGCTTAATTGAACTGCTGCAGTAATCGCAAGCTTTAGCGGTGAATGTGGGATGCTGCTTTTTCCAGAAAAATAATTAGATGTATACATTTGCTTTCAAGGTGAAGTATTTTCAGAGGAAATGTTTTGAAAGACAGCAATGTAATAGTTTGTGAAAAGCTTTTTTTTTTCGTCTTTAAGAACAAACAATCCTTGTTATTTTTCATGGAGTCCTTCTGTGAAGCTATTTTTACAGAGACATCGCTGTTATCAGCCTTCACCTATAGCTGAAAATGTATACAGTATGTAATTATTATTTTATGGCTGCTGTTCAAAGAAATTTTAAATATGATTAGCTATCACTGCAGATTTTTAAATCTCATGTTCTGGTCTGCTAGTGCTCAGTTTGCGATGTATTTATCTTTTTAATATGCAA
This sequence comes from Amia ocellicauda, assembly GCF_036373705.1. Lineage (NCBI taxonomy): Eukaryota > Metazoa > Chordata > Actinopteri > Amiiformes > Amiidae > Amia > Amia ocellicauda. Next base: position 6,414,106 of record NC_089852.1, read on the forward strand.
ATGGGTATCTTGACCAGAGTTCCTCGAATTTCTTTTGAGCTTGTTACATAATTGTTGCTAACCTCCAGTGCTTGATAACCCACAAGCCAATTGGATACCCTGATCTGTAAACCCCCCACCCCGATTTTTCATTTGGATGAGTTTGGAAATATTGCTTTTATTGTTATTCTTAGTAGTAATAATAATAATGACATCTCAATTAAGTGATATTACTGAAACACGATGGACCTTCATATCAGGCATACAAGTTGCCTACAGCAACAAAAGTGCATGAGGTCGTTGTCGGAGCACAGTCTAACAAGAGCTGCAAGTAAGTTTGAAGCGCATAGTAGGAAACATTTGCATATTTGAAAATCTCATAAATGTAGTTTGAGATTGTGAAATGGTGCACAAGGGTATAAATCTTCACTTCTTATACAGCTTATGAATTAGTGAGTATTTGCAGGTTATTGAAAATAATAGATTTGTTTTACTTTAACACCCTGTCACAAGAAGGAGCGCTAAAGTAAATTGGCATTTGTTCATTACAAAATATAATTACCATCAAGTTAGGATGAAGTTACAGTTTAAAGACCCCAGGGATTCTTGCTTTAAATTAACAAAGACAAAAGGGAAACCGTTCTCTTCTTTTATGGCCCATGATGTCCACAAGCAATCTTGTACTCTAATAGACTGGTTTCTTTAAAGCCATATATTATATATTGTAGCAGGTGTGTGTAATATATATGTACATCTCTGTTCAAATAATAAGGCTTATCCTTTGGGCCCAATATATCCACACGCAGATCACACACAACTCAGTATACAAACTATTGTGTGAAATACAGCAAACTTTGTCAGAGCGGTTTAAATTCAAATTTCTTAATCTGCATTAGATGACAGGTCAGTAATTCTGTTCTCCAGTGCCAATACTGTGAATGGTATACCACTGGCTGATTAGCAAACAAAGGAATATTGTGTTGCAGGGAAGTGTTGGCTATGATGCTGAATTGACTGCAGCAGATGGTTGGTAACAAAATATCATTACATTTCCGCTTGGGGTTGTGCTCGTAGCCAAATAATATAAAACTCAGCCTTTGGCAGTAATGGGATTCTGTGACCTTATTATCCAGGAATACAGGATGGAAAAATATAAAATCTTTCTATTACTTCCCAAATAAACTAATTTTGGGCAAGACAAATAACGGTCTTGGAGTTTTGTTTATTGAAGGAGGGGGTGGATGACAATGTATTAGGATATATTATTAATACATTTGCAAATGATTGTAAGTCAAATGTATATATCCAAACCCTCAAACAATAAAACAAATTATTTTCCTTCCAAAATATTTACAGCACCTGTAGCCACTTGAATACAGGATACTGGGCAGTAGAATTGGTTTAGGGAATTTTCTCAACTATTTTGCTGCTATATAATATTTACAGAATACACTGAAGCTTACCACATAATTGCAGTTATAATCGAAAGCTCGGTGGAAGGAGAACTATAATGTTATAGACTGATCAAAGAACTGTAAATATACTCTTTCCCTTTTTGGGAAACTGATGAACAGGAAAGGCTTCATTTTTGTTTAAAGAATACATTTCTTTTAATTTTGCACAATTAAACCCCAACACATTTATTTGCCTTGGCAGCAGAAGTGATTTGAAGCTGTGTTTAATTTCTAGTAAATTATGGAAATGTTTATTTTCGGGCAAGTACACCATGGGTTTAAAAATAGCTGCTTTTTGGAGAGATGCGTTTTGCCCGCAAACCAGATCATTAAATAATTAGTCATCACGGGCCAAAATAGCTATAGCAAAACTACCTCTGGATTTGTCATTCTCCATTTCTCAGAAGCCTTCCAAGCAATTGCTGTTTTATTTTTTTTAAATGAAGGTTTATTGCCCTTTGCCTGGTGGGGGTTTGCAGATGCTATAGACAAGACTTAGATATTTCATCTTAAAACCGAAATCATGTCTCGAGTGTTCTTTTGACAGTCAAAACATCACACAGTACTTCTCTATGTGAAATAATGTGTTGAACCTGTCTAACAAGTTGGACACCTTTTCACATCGTCTTTTTTTTTTTTTCTTCTTGTGAGCCCTGTTGGCTATGTTTCAGCACAGAAAAAGGTAGACATTTGCTAAATCAAGCTTCTGTCAACTCCTCATGATCTGAAATATGTGGGAGGTTTGGAAATCCACCTGGAAAGTAGTTTTTACTGATGTGATTTCTGACTGTCAAGTTTCGGACGGGTCAACTCCGTGAAATGAAATGGCTAATTATTACGGGAATGGGTTTACCACACTTTTTAGTTTCTGAAGCAGTCTGCCCCTATGGCTGAAGATGTCTTGAGTCTTGACACTACAGGTGTTTATGGCCCGATGGGCATGGATATTGCGCTTTTCAGGGCACAGGTCAAGCTGGTTATATAATTAGCGTCTGACCTATTTCACTAATCTTGGGAATGTTCTGTCATGCCTTGATGTGGTTAGTAGATGCCTGCTTCCCTTAAAAGATATGCCTAACAGGTAGAGCGAGCAGTAAAGACAATCTGTCCTTTAATTTCTCCCCCATGCTGCAGCAGCATCTTTTATTTTTTATTTTTTCACAAACCTATTACAATTCTTAAGTGAAAATGGTGTTTGTGTGTTTTAATCCTTTTAATTACAGTCATGGAAATATAGGCATATTGATAGGCATATTTTTTTTCTGTGTAATTGATCTTTTTAGTGCCTGTTTTCTCAGCAAAATAAAACAATTTGTGCTGTAGTGCCATTATATATAAATACAGATAAATGTGTTCAGGGTTTTGTCATTTGCTTGTATAGGGTTAACTAAGCACCAATAATGCAATACCTCACATTAAAATTGACTCCAACCGCATTCTTCTGTTTCTCCCCACAATTATTAATTGTTTTTCATGTATTTATTTGTAAGAATGACGCAGTGCATAAGCAGTACTGGTATTATAATTAACGGAAGCAAAATCTCTGAAATTATCATTCTGAATATATATAAAAAAATAGAACTTTGGTTGCTTAGATATTTTAATGTAATGGGAAGTTGAAGACCATTATTCATGTAGATCTTGAATGGTCCGGATCTTTTATTCCAAAGCAAAATGACAGGCCGTGATGGAAAGTTGGGGTTCGAAAGTACTTACTCTCTCCCTGGGTGGCTTTTGTAGTTGTAGCAATCTCTGTTCAACCTTAAGTTGGAAATACATTTTAAAAGATATGTAGGACACCAGGAAAGCTTAAACTACTGTGACTCAGCAGCCACATTTCAAAATATCTTATTCTTCAATGACCAAGATTTCAGGTCTGATAGACATGCCATGTTTGTCATTTTGCTAACACGATATGCTTTTCATTTTTAGCATAATCTCTTGAGCTTCTTTAAGCTGAACTGGCAAAGAAACAGTTATCAATCCAAACAGGCAAATGTAATGTTTAAGCTGCTTGTCCTTTTGGGCCTGTGCACCCTGGATATATTACTGCAGTCATTCCAAGCTTATCGCCATCTTTTTAATCTTTCCTATGTTTAAGGATACAATAGAATGGTCAAGCATTGCGCAAATTACTTTTACTAAAAAAACAAAACAAACAAAAAACATTATCCTGTGTTCAGCCAGCTTTGATCAAAACAGATCTAAATCACATTGAACTACAATTAAAGCAAAACTCATATATGTAATTATTTAGTAATTGTGGTTAATTTTGCCGTGTAGGAGTGTGGTGGAGTGAGATGTGTTTTCCCCTCACAATCTCGTATTAAAAATCTATAATGCTTAATCGGAAGCATTTAGATTATGCTGCAAGAAGGCATTAACATTGCTCCATGTCTAAGTAAGCTAGATTATGTTGATTATTATTATTTTGGTTCAGTGTCAGTATTTTAGGGTACCATATGTTTGCAGCATGCCTGAAAAGAAGAAAATTGCATTTGTTGTAAACCACAACAATAACAAAGCAGAGACTATTCGAATCTGTAAACATTTAAACCATTTGGGCCCTTCCAACCTCTTTCTGAATGTGTGATTGAACACATTAAGAGCATTAGAAGTCAGTGCCTAGCAACAGAATTTAGCCTGGAGAGGGTGGTACTTGGAAGAAAACAGAGCTGCTTAACACATGTGCCCTGATTTCCGCAAGGACTAGAACAGCGTGTACTAGAACAGCAGGTTTTCAGTGACTTTCCTTGGATTATTGACCCTGAATGAAATGTTCAGTCGAGGACTGGTAGAGATAAGCAACTTATAGCTGATATTTCTGTGCTGCCTCTTGTTGAAAATAATGCCACCGACTGTGTTTAACCCACCCTTTTCTAAAAATAAATAAATACAATTACAATAAAAAGGGATTAAAACTTGCATGTCACTCGAGGTAAAAATAATGTGTTGGGAAAATACGTGAGACTAGAGATCTATAAAAATATTATCTTGGTTTGGAGTTCCTCAACATGATCGAGGGAAGACAGGTTTCAAGACAGTTTTACCCATTTCTAAAGCAATACTTTTTCCATCTCCATGAGTTGATGGTAGCAGGCACTATTTTCAAGAGACTGGGATCAATTAAGCAATTAACTTATGTCGGCTCTGGTCATTGAGGACTGAAAAGGGTAGTTCATTTTCTTTATACCATAACTTAATTTCACAAATCAACTGCTCACATTGAAATGGTTCCAGGTGTTAAGAAATCGATAATTTGTAGGTGACCTATAAAACCTGTAGGATTGAGGATTGGGTTTGGGAAGCACTGCCTTATGGCCCATGCATTTCATCTGATGCACAAATGATCTGATCCTACCTGGTTGCAGCATTTATTATTATTTCCTTGTGTGTTATGAGATGGGCCATTACTGAGATTATGAACTTTTTATTTATTTTTTAATACATTTAAAAGTTGCTTGTGAGTTTGTAACATGTATGCCAAGTGACAAAGCAGTTATATCTTGCTGTAAGAACAGATCTGGACTCCCATGATAAATGATTAAGATAATGACCTACCTTTTTCATAAATTGATTTGGTATAGTATGATACAAAATGTACTGAACTCTGAGTGATGCTCGGGACAGCACATAAAGCAGTAATCACAGCACGTACCCAATTGCCAAGTCTTACTGCTCACACTGTGCTTCTTCACTAGTACCAAATGACCAGAATAAGATTGTCAGTACATTAAACTGAGTTGTCTCTTATTAGTTCTGTGATTGCGAAGGTCTTCCTTGTTAAAACTCTCGTACTTTATTAAAGCAGTTTTAAACTAGTAGTAACCTTTAGCAAAGAAGCTATTTTTTTTCCTCTTAATGGTAAGGTTTAACAGCACAGCAGCAATTACATTGGATCCATATTCTATTAAATTCATTCTAGTATGAACAGTATTTTACCACTAGTACTATAGGTCATGTTAGAAGATTTTCAGTCCCATTGTCCCATTATAATCATCTTGATTAACAGGCATTTGAATCTGACATGCACATTCATTCTTGGATTTAAAGCATGTTATCTTAAGGAAGTTTAAAGGATAACAAAAGATGGCCAAGATTGACAAGCTACATGATTCTCTCCACGGTATGTGATTGGAGCAATAATGTCTATCTCTGGGGTAATTGTTTATGCTGGTAAACATGTTTTAATTTGCCTAATTCCCCCTCCATTAATAATAATACTAATACTAATACTAATAATACTAATAATAATAGTAATAATAATAATATTATAAAACTTCATTTCCCTGACTTTGGTGGACTGCAATTGCAGTTTCTGTACTATGCGCTCAAAGTATCTTTCCATTTCCTCATGAAAAAATGATGGCGAAAACACAAACGACCAGTGATATATGGTGCTATTGATGGGAATTGAATTTGCAAGGGGAAAATGGGATTCGGTTGCAGTCTGTACTGATAATGATGTACCCAAATGGATTCGTAATGGCCATTCATTGTGATGTTCAGCGGCTAGAGGGTTTGACACAAATATTAATGCAAGTGGCAATACATGTGGCGGGGTTGACTATAAATTAGCAGCTATTGCTTCATGTTCATAAAATACCTCGGTTTGTTTATGGAGCTCATCATGCTTCCCAAACTTTTTCCCCCTCTTGTTTTCTTTATTTGCAAAAATTTTAACAGCCTTTTCTCAGCTTTTCCTCACAAGAGAACAACTGGTAGATCTATTGATTTCTTTCCTCCTTTCCCAGGTTATTTTTTCACCAATTACCCACAACACAGTGCTTGCTGTTGTGTATATAAGAAACTACTGCATTTCCTTTTTGCCATTCTCCAAGTTTGTTTATTCTTGTTTAATACATATTTCATGACCTTTATTAAATGGTTCCTCTTTACTGTATTTGCATTGTTAAGTCACACACAGACACACTCTGTCTGGGTATACAAAACCCTAATAGACCGAAATGGTGGTGGTTGTGTTTAATTAAATCTGAGCGGTTTTGTTCAGCATTTGATGATACTAATACAAATAAGCAAACTGCATTGCGTCAATCAGTTGGCAAGTCGAGGAGTACAGTTTGTCTGCATTTGTTTGTCTGCAGAGAGCTGTCCATGGTGCTGAACTCTCTGAATTATCTGTAATCATATGCTAGATTGCATATCAGCAATTTCTCCATTGCAGTCTGTCCATGTATATACCCACCCAAGCGTTATTTTATTAACCTTAACTGCCCTCTTCCATGTGTGGGTGAAACTGGCATACGCAGCCCCTGCAGTGATGGGTTAAGTCTGGTGAATTCATTTAATACAGGTTTAGAAATACTGAGCACTAAATGGCCAGCAGCCATAAAACTGTAAAGTAAGTCTTAAATTCTTAGTTCTCCAAAACCTGTCATTGCGCAGGTGTAATCATTAATATTATAATGTTTTTATTTGGGATCTTGAATGCTTGTCAAGCTAGATTCTGCTAAAAATATGCTATGTAGGAGTAAAACAAAATGCTGAGAGTGTCATTTTGTGTTTTTCCTCATTAGGATTCAACAATTTCTGGTTGTGCAATCTGCTAATTAAGATTTAAGTTTTATTGTTTTTTTTTTTTTTTTTGTTAAAGCTTAGATTATCTAGCTACCAGTGGCTAAGTGCAGATATTATTGTAATTAAAGCTATCTTGTGTCAAAATGAAGTTTGTCAGAAGTGTAGACATTGTGTACAGTACCGATGGAAGTGAAAGTTGAAATTGCTTTTCACAGTCTGAAAACGACTCTTGGCCCAAGCTCAAGATACCTATGTAATGACGGCATGCAGTATTGTGTAAATTTCCAAAAGCCCTTTCCACTATGGAATATTACATTTGTAATAAGGAGGAACTTTGCCTGGAGGTATAAGCTGCAGTTTTAGGTCTTTGTTTCCAAGACATTTATCAGCGAAAGGGTAACAACCTGGAGCTTATATTTGATTTTTTTACATTATGATTTTCCCTTTGCAGAAACCTGAAACTTCAACTAAACATGACTAACCATCAATTCGTTTTATTAGCCATTCAATATATTCCCCCCCAAAAAGTGTGTACTATCAATCGCAGGACTAAAACGAAGGAAGGCCCCACAAACCAGTGCAGGCCATCATTACTCCTTTTAATAGTGTTGGGAATGACCCTGGTGCTTACAGTACACACCAATGTACCTCCCTTGGACTAAATATGTCGCTCCTTTCCTAATAAATCTTGAGTATGGCTTTCTAATGTATGCAGTATGGATTTTTGTAATGGCCAAACCAATGGGATATATTGTAGTTAATAGAAGGTGGCTGTTTTGATAAATAGTTGCTTTTCAGTAGTGCTTATGAATGAATGAAGTGTTTGGTGAATAAGGAGCAAAAGATCCATGACCTGTAATTAAACACCTTGCATATGATTAATCTCATTAATTAGTTTACTGCAACCCAGATCTTCTTAATCAGCAAATCGTAAGACCGTTTTGCAGTATAAATCCATCTAGAGCAGCACATAAGAAATCGCAGGAAGACCTGGGGTAAGTTAATGTTCAAGCTAATTGCCCAATTATGTGCTTTTACATTCCTCGGATGTCTGCAGTAGATAACTTGTTTTGGTGCAATATTGAGGTCTGTCGTCAAGTTTGTGCTATTCTTCAGAAGTTCTCAAAACCAAGCTACCAAGTGAGGTGAATAAATGTATCACAGCTTTTACATCTAAACCCCAAGGTCTGTCCTGTCTTTTTAGATTAAAACATTGTGTCGGTGGGGGACAAACATATATTTTGAAAATGAAGAGGACTGTGGTAGCAAGGATTTAACAGTTTTTTTTTTTTTTTATTTGATTAAAATATCTTTATTTTGAAGTTTTCTAATACCTCGTAGGTCCTTTTTTAACTTAAATCTGTAAATCTTTAGATAAGAGCCTAAAATAATAAGGTGGTTACAGCAGGCAGTTCTTGGGTAGTTATTATTTCAATGTTAATGCTGAAAATGAAAACTGCAAGTTCATCTATAAACACTAACCAAATCATGAAGCAGCCTCTATAAGCCATACACATTATTGGAAATGTTGCTGCCCAAAATGAATTTCTCATCCCTCTTTTCCCCACCTTACATGGTGTGGCACCCACACACAGAAATAAATAGAGATTGAATTTAAGATGTCAGCTGCTTTAATTTTCTCAAATAATTAAGAAATGCCAAAACAATAAAGAACTGTCACAACAGAATTGTACTTCCCACTACACAGCCATTGTAAACTACTTTTATGATTAACTGGGCAACTATCTCGACACCATTATCAACATTTTGATTGAAATTCACCACAAAGGTGTATTTGTTTCTGGTCAGATATCAGTAAAGGAAGACAAAAAGTATCCCGTTTAATGTCAATACAATGAATACGCATGGAGGCGGTCGATTTGAGGTCAAACCAATTTTCAGAGGAAAGTTGTTACTGGGATTGTGAATTTGGTGTGAATGTCAGGAAGTGAGGCCTAATTGCTGCTGAACTGTAAAGTCTAGATTTAATAGGAGCTGAAGGCATAAGTCCTGCATCAATTTATAAGGTCCAGACAGATAATTCTGTGACTTAAGCTGTTGGGATTTCAGACAGGTTAGACTTCTGACTGTATTTCCCTGAACAAATATTTTGCGATGTCCATAGTGCAAACAGGACCTCCATTTCACATAAAGGTCAGCACTTTCTATGATGTCTTTTTCTTTGCTGCTGCTGGGCGATTGACTGCCTGCTGATCTCCCCTCAGTATGAGAGATTCTGCATTATTTTTTATCAGCTTCCTAGTTTAATAATGCCAAATAAATTAGCTTCTGAGAAATTACTACACATCCCACAGGTTGAATAATCACTTTCTTCCCCCCGAGTACAGAATGTGAAAGCCAGGAAGGATTACACACTCAGAGTATATCCATTTTGAAATAGGTGAAATCACTTTTCATATGACCTAGATATGCAAGGCATTGGATCAATATTTACCATAGAATAAAAGACAAACCAACCATAAAACTGCAATAAGATTGACTGTGAGTTTCTCTGTGTTTGTGTTTAGAATTGTGAACTAAACTCCAAAGGCAATACAATGGCAGCTTTTAAATATCTAATATGTATGCATTTTTAGTCTTTAGACTTTTATGGTCTACACAGATTTCACAGTTCCTAAGTTGATGCTGAAGTACTGTTTTGTACTGACATTTAGCCTAATTAAAGACGATGGGCCCCAGCCACACAATCAACACGAATGAGTGCCACGCTTTTGTTTAAGCAAAGGTTGTTTTAATTAGGTACGTTTGACTTCCTCATGTCTGAAAATAATTTTGGAAACACACATTTGAATCAACTGAACAGTGTGCTAAAGCTAACAAGCTAACAAGCTGCACACACTGCATTCACACGATATCCCAGAGGAATAGATCTACATTACAAATGGAATAACAATAAATAGTTCTGTAGGACTGGCCCTTTTGAGAGACACGTGCGTTGAAAGGAGCTGTGCGAAGGCATTGGCAACTTAAAACATGTCTTTGGTAATCAGTGTGATTCAAGGTTTGGAGTGAGTTTGCAGTTAGCATATTGACACTTGTAGGTAAGTGACCTCCATATATCAAGTGACCTTTCGGGCTTGACTTAACTGTCTTTCCGATAAACTGTCTTTCTGCTTCTCTGATTTAAATCCACAAACATGTCCGAACTCTGTCTTTCAAACGTTCATGCCAGGACAATGATTTGTTATTCTTATACGTGGTCAATGCAAACCTGAGACTGTCAGACTGGACACTGAGAGCTCCAGAGAGACTGGTACTTTAACCACGTTTTCAGGAATGGATTAAATGGTGTCTGTGTGAAATGATAGGCTTAAATAGGTGGGCCTTTTGTATAAAAAAATCATTATAAAGCTGTATTGATTTATGTGATCTGTGGTTATACATTTTTAGAAATAAATAATATAAATAAATCTCATGTAAATATTTGTCTGCCCATTTTGTATTTATTTTTAAATGTAATATGCTTTTTAACTATAATGCATAACTATTTATAATAATAACCACATAAAAATAAATAGACGAATGCAAATGTTGGTTAAAATAATTTAACTGCTCACTTTTTTATTTTTTAACATTGCCTTGCAACAGTATTCACCTTCCAGCAAAGTTTCCAGTTTCCACAGATAAATGTTCTGGTGTACCATTTCATTTCTTCCAGGAATTCAACATGAACTGTACAAAACCCGTGGAAAGAGCATCCGATTATCCAAATAAAGGACTCAAAGAAACGCTCATTTTTTAATTTTCTTGGAGATGTTTAACACTGGACAAGACACCACTGGATAAGAAACTTCCGGGGCTTGTCATGCACTCATGGCTTCTTCCACTTTATGAATTGCATGCATTAGGAATTCATAGTGCAACATTGAAAATTTAAATTTACAGTCGACTATCTCGACTAATTTCAAAGGACGCGAGCAGAGATTCTGAGCTGCAAGGGAACGAGGACGGTCCTCATGTCCTCAAATGATGAGAGAGCTTTTGAAGATGAAATGACATTCTGCTCATGTTTGTTTATTTCATTTCAAGAGATTAGTAAAATATGTCCAGCTACATGGGGAATACAGCTGGGTATACGCTGCTGTGTCAGCTGCGGAAAATGTTAATTCCTTTTGAATATTTGGTTTTGCTTTTAACCCTTGTTGAGAAATGATGGTCAAAAAAGCACATGCGAAAGTGAACATTAAAACATAATGCTGTAAGACCAGTACATACAAAGTGGGACACACTCTGCTGCCTATCCCTTTTTAAATAAACTCTTGCAGCATAGAAGCTGACAATACACTGAAAACATTAAGGGTTTGTTTATTTTTTCTACCTATGAATTGTACTTTTACAGGATGCTTATCCATTGAGTTGCTGTATTCAGAAAACTGAAGTAATTAACTTTGGTACTTGCACAAATGGGACCGTAAGCAATGCCACCCAAAATAGTTTGTTCTGTAGACCATGCATCTATGTACCATGTCCTGCCAAGGCATGAAAGCCATCAAGAACCCAAACGCTGGTCACGGTGATCTCTCCTCTGCTGGTCACTGTGGTCTGTCTTCTGTCCATTGGGAATACATCCCCCTTGATTGCATTTGTATGTCTGACAAATTATTTATCAACCTGCATATGCTGTAATGAGCAGGCTGCAGTAAGAACTCTTGTTTGGTAAATGTGAATGCAATTAAAGTGGAAGTGTTTATCTTTGTTTACATGGCTTGTTTTTAGTATATCTGAGGGAGCCATGAAAGAATAATCGTACCAGTACCAAAGGGGACCAAGTTGATCATTCGGTGTAAAAGGCCTGGACGTGAACTGCTGTATTTCTATTTTGTTAAGCGTACATTTTTTAAATTGCATCATCTGTTGTAGGGCAGCTCTCAAGCATGACATGAAGCTGACATTATATTATTTTTACACATTACTTTATTGCTCTTCACTGCGATGCATGTAATGAGTAGAGAGCAGGTTTTTTTTTTTTTTTTGGAAACCAGCATCTGGACAAGCCAATAGTTTTTCAAGAGACATTATGTATCTGCATGTGCTGGGGCTTTATACTGTATTTTATTTCCTTATTTTAGAAGATTACAATACGTACATTCAGTCTGTGGCCCATATGGAAGCTGGACTTGTTAACATTGAGGCTCAGTGTTATGACTCACACTAACAGGTTTAATGACTGAATTCAGTCATACAGATCGGTAGTGTATTTCACTGGACAGTATGGTGTTTATCCTGGATTGTGCGTAGTTCTGCATGCCAGACAACCTGAACTCTCTTAACCTCCCGGAAAAGTCCAACTGGCTTTGGCAACCCTTGCCCCTCTCCTTTGTGGTCATAACTTGGGCCACTGTGCCTTCATTCACAGCAGTGTTATAGTTCAGTTGGCTGGTAAAAGTGCCTTAAAAAAATGTTCACTTCCTTTCACCATCTGTTATTTAAAACCTTCCGGCCTTTCTACCTCCATGTTGTCCTGTTTGATTTGTCCTTATCCTGTCGGCAGCGGCAGTTACAACTAATTTAGAAATAATTGTGATCGCTCCACAACCTATAACATGGACCTCATTTCTAAACCTTTCTCCCCATCTAACATTAAAAATACATTTCTAATAATAGATGTCTCGTTAATTAAATCATTCTTACGGTTTAATTCAATGTACCTAGAATCATATTGCATTTAAGCTTGTTTTATATAATCCCAACGCAGAAATGTTTGAGCAATGCCCTCAATTTGATGCATAGCTTTGTAAAAAAGATAGCTATTTTGGATGAAAAAGGGAAGGAATTGCAATATTGTCTTTGTTTCTAGTGTAGGATCAGCCCTTTTGAATATGAATGTACTTTTTCTTACATGAATAAGAATGAAACATTTAAAATACACAATGGGATAGAATGGAGCATTTCATATCGCAGACTACATAACAGTAATGTTATGTAGATGGATGCTGCTCGTATAATGTAGAGCATTTGTAGCTTACCATAAATGCAGTCGCTCATATATTTACCACAAGACTTAATCCAGTCTTTCTTAAGATGCATGTCTTTCCCAACGATTCACTCCCTTCTGTGGCAAAAATTACATAGCCAGCCAACGTAGGAGCCTCTATACTGTTTCATGTACTACTTTATGTATTACAGCCATCAATATATTGACATTTTCAACACTTCTGTTCCAAGACTTCCATGTATTACAGCTCTTGCTAGAATGTTTGGCTTCAGAAGTATATTTTTACCCACCCACAGGTCTTTGGGACATGCACGACCTATCCATACAAATGTTCGGCCTTGTTTTTGTTGGGTTTCTGACCTTGTACATCGGGAAAGTTGAAAAACAACATGTTTTCTTGTGTGAATGTTTCAAAGCATGTTCAGCATTGTAGGAAAAAAGAAAAAGGCTTCTAATAAGTACACCCAATAGTTTGTGTAAGCTTTTCAATTTTTCGGATCACTTGAGTGTATAATATTATAGCTAAATGATTTTTTTTCTGTAATTTAACTTTTAGATAGTTCAGGATGGAGAGTATTTGTCTTGTATCATGTTTTAGTATCCTCACATTGAAGTCCATTAAATACTAAACACCCTATTTGTTGTGTTTTCATCTGAAATATTTGTCTTAATGCAATGCACAGTTTTATTTATTTTTAAGCCCGTGCCTTAATCACTGGCCTCTTCCTCAACACCATTTCTGTCTTGATTGGGGTTGATCCAGAGAGCCCTCCGAATATATAGTTGATACACATGTACTCAAAATAAATCTCTTCAGCAACAAGCTTGAAAATACTAACCTAGGGAGACCAATGTTACTGAAGGTTTGGTGAAGAGGTCTCTGCACTTATAATCAGGATCCACTTGTTCTTCTACTTCGTTATTCTTTCATGTGGTGAAATTATGCATTATTAGTTAGTATTATTATATAATTATTATTAGTGTACAGTACACACAAGAAGGTCTGTCACAAAAAATGGGTCTTATCACAGAAATGCCTTAGACTTTTCCCTTTCCTTGTAGATTAAAGGATGCATTATCTCTTAAGGGAGGTAGCGTCAGGGTTCAGCAAGCAAGTTACTTGAGCCTTATGTCTATTGAGTACAGTGAAGTGCTGAACCAGAGAGCAGGACCAGCAACCTTGTGTTGTAGATGAAGTCCTAGAGACTGTGCCACTTCATGCTCTGCGTTTAATTCCAATTGTGCGCTTGCCCCCATAAACACTTCCTTTCTAGTTAAGAGCTTTTACCCGAAGTTAGAGCTCTATCTAGGAGCTTAATTAGGAAAACTAATTTACTACCCTGCTTCTTTGCTGTTTCATCCCTGGCCTAATGCAGCCCTGGACTTTTTTTCTGCCCTTTCTGTCTTGAGAGCTCATGTTCCCGTCAAATCCTAGCTTATGACGTATCCTTTTCACTCTTGCATAGCCGAGTATGGCCGGAGGTTGTGAAGTGTCTTTGTGTGGTAAGAAGGCACAGTCAAATTTGGTATATATGATGGTGGCTTACACCTAGGAAAATATGAATTTCCCTTATCGGTAGAACTTCTGTAAGCTTGCACAATATTTCAGTTTTAAGATAAATAGGACTTTGTTTGCACAGAATAAGGTTTTGCTTTATCCATATTGGTTCCCTTCATAATGAAGAGAACTAGATTTCTTTCTGCGAGACTTGCTATCATCTGTCTGTAGGTTTATACACAACCTGGATATTCATGTCAAATATATGTGTAGAGGGGCTCATTTTCCTTTGTGTGTTCGATGTTTCACCCACGCTACGAATGCATCATAAACAATACTGTGCCATTGAGAAATATTAATGACATCTTTAGTGGAAGCATTTGAGCTTTGAAATTCAACAATTTGAAAGGTAATGGGTAATTTGGGTTTGGTATTCCTTTTCTAAACAGATATGCAGCCTTGCAGAAGTTATAATGCTGCAATATCTTTGGTAACTGACATGATGTGAAACCCATCAGTAAGCTGCCAGGGGAGACACTATCCTCTATAAACCTGATTGCCTCCATTGGTGGAGCAATCACACATGAAGGCAAAAATTAAAGGTTGCACTGCAAGTGCTAGCGGAGCCATCTTTTTAGTAGGCTGAATTGCAAGGTAGAAACAGTATTTCAGCCGTCAGCCATTAGCCATGTTTTCAAAGTCAGAGCTTTAAGCTTTCACTTTTTCAGTTTCCAGTGTAGCCTATACCTGTTTTCCATTCACTGCAGTCCTTTCTTAAATCCATTCTAGCATTTGAAAAAGAAGAAGCCCATACCATGTAGAAATAAGAACTCATAAATGTAAACCTTGAGGTGCTGAAAGCTTTTATTCCCCCCCTTGTATTTGTTCATTCTGTGTATTAAGATACTGTAACTAAATTGCTAAAATATTAGTTGTTTTTTTCCCCTGCAGTGCTTGCATGCGTGTTTGCTTTTGAAGTTTACATTTGCTGTGAATTGTTATTTCATAACTGTAAATGGATGGTGTGTTAGTAAACAAGGTGATTTGTTTGGCAGAAACATCACCCTTAAACCGAGGACAGTGGAAAAGGATGACATGCCATTCTTTAACAGCAGAAAGTAGTTGAAGTAACAGAGGGGGGTGGGAACTGGAGCTAAACCAATCCTGTGACCATCATTCATTTATTTGTTACAGTGCTGTTTTAGTATTCAGATGTACCTGGCCCTGGGCACTATGTATAAATGTTGACAAGCAAACTTTTGATCGCCTTTAATCTCTATTAATTTTTTTTAAATGAATTGAGCGCAGGGCAGGTTCCCCCCAAGCGCTAGTCTGTTGTGGTCTTTGCAAGCATTAATCTGCAACGTTATTCATTGTTTTGGATACTTTGCATCCAGCTTAATTTTATTTTTCTTCATCTGCCAGCGTCCATAACAAATTAGCCTTTTTCTAAATCGCAATTATATGAAACCTTTATGTAATTTCAGTAGTCTTGATATGGAAATAATTTACAGTCTGCCTAGGGCATGCATTCTGAGTCCACACACACACGCACACACGGTTTGAAAATCGTCTGTGGGTGACAAGTAAACTATAGGTTAAGGAGAAATTAGAAAACTACCATCAAGGAAAGTATAATCAAACATCCTGCTAATCTAGAGACTTAAAGTGAAAAGGAACCCATAGTTATGTTAAGATGATTGAGATAGAGGATGTAAATAGTCTTTAATACAATATTGAACAGCTAGTTTTAGAATAAAATAATAATGTGACAGTGATCTTAATAGATCAAGTACAATGGATTAATGTTTCTTACTGGAGTCGGCATTATGTTCTGGGTTAAGAGTGAAGGTTGTCATAGTTTCAGGGCAACATTTTCTCTTGAAGGGTATGTTTTTACAGTGATTTCAGGGGAGGCTGAAACGGGAGGTTGCATATACGTTTTCAGTACTTTCAGAAAAAGTACATTCGCAAATTGTTTTAAATTGCCTTCCAGAATGCACACTTACTTGAAAACCATCGTATTCAGTCATTTGGGACTTTGACACTTATGCAGACCTATATCTGATATTATAGTTTTATTTTGAAGATTTTCTTGGCTCTTAATGCTCAGACGTCCAGATAGATTCATATGAACTCCATATGAAGATTTCTGCCTGGAAGCAATTCTTAAACCAAGCGCTATTGTGTCCCATTATTACGGGTGAATCGCAAACATTTGTATTTACTGTATTCCATTAACCTATCTATGGAGAGCTGCTATTTCTCTTTGATGGATAGAGCTTATTTTCCATTGGGTCAGGAGTGTGTTAGCAGAGGTGTATAGTGAATTGTTTGTTTTGCTGTTGTAATGCAGTCAAAGCACTGCTGAATGAAATGAATTCAAACTACTGATGTACCGAAGACCTTGGCTGCTCTCCAGCCTCTTCCCCGACCCCGGAATTTGATTGCGGTCACTGGCCCTGTAAATTGCCGTGTGTGTGTGTGTGTGTGTGTCACCCTAAGTAAAGAATATTGTTAAGCATTCCCAAAAAGATCAATTATTTATGTCACTCGGGCTTGCAAGATGCACATTTGTCACGCAAAACATATGGCTCCCTTTTTTTCTGTGTTTGTTTTCATGACGTATGTGCTATCAAAACTGTTTAGTTTTGTAGAAGACATCTTGTTTTGATAGACCAGTACTCCTGTAGTTTGCTTTTGAAATTGTATGTGTAGCTCTATACATAAGATACCTATTAATATGCCATTGTTTGTCTTCTCTTTTGAAAGAAAGTGGTAGGCCAAATAGGAACAAAGTAATATAACTCTAATTTATGGATGCACTTAGCCCTTTGTTCTCATTCTCACTGTATACAAGTATGAATAATTTTCATACAAAAATGTTCTGCAAGCCACCTGTTATATACATTTCTATCCATTATGTATAAAAACTTGGCTTTGCATGAAGCTTCACTTGAAAAGTCAGCAATTTATATTTAAAGACATGTACAGCATCTCCAAAAGGGAACACCACACTCCCCAGGGAAGCCCTTGTTTGCTGGGAGCGTCAGGTGGCTTTAGTTTTGTTTCTTGGGCAACCGTCACCTTTATCTAAACTCTTCCCTACTTGTCGACATTAATTACTCTTTAGCAAATCATCGGAGAGACAGAAAGCGAGAGCGGGAGAGAGAAAATACCCAATCCCCACAGAGCTAATCTTGTGTACCAATAATACACCAGACTGCAGGGATCAAGTATGTTTAGTTGCTGGGAACTGAAAACAAGGTGCTATGCAGGGTAGTTTCAAAGCGTTATGTTAAACCACATCCAAGTATACGATGTAGGGTATTTATCACTAAAAAAGAAAGAAAGAGGGGAAACAAAAAAAAGCTACCAGATGAGGAGAGGAACTCTGACCAACCAACTCTTGAACCAAAGAACCCTATTACTCCATACGATATACCTTGACCTCATGTTTCAAGGTTGCTTCCTCCGCTTCCTTAAAACCCGGTGGACAGGCAGTGATCCATTCCTTTTATACTTGTTGCACCCAAGGTACTAAATCCATTCTTTTTTGTTCCATGTATCTTGACCTTGAACAGATTTTTTTTTTTTTTTCTAATTTGGCTGGCTGCGAAATGACCTTGCAGCATGTTTCTTATCTTGTCGTTTCAAGGGCTGCGTCACAGAAGTCGAACACATTCGGTATTCCTTTTTCCTTTGTTTTATCGATGCATCTGATGCTGAACCAAATCTTCTCATGTCATTAGGTGTATGTATATCTGTGACACGCTGGCTTTGCATGATGGCTACCACTTTTTACAGTCCAAAATTCTTATGTAATACTGTCCTACTGTCCTGAATGGTGCCATAGTTGACTGTTTGCTGATGAAGGAACCCTGATCCATCCTTCAGTTGCATTTAGTTGAATTGTGCAAGATGTGCCATGTAGTGTCTGTTTTTCTGGGGTGAAACCAGTTGCACGCAGCTCTCAGTGACTGCAGAACAGTCTTTCTTCAGACTCGAGTCCTCTTATCATTTTTTTTCCTTCCTCCAAATGAACTTGAAATGAATCATTGCATCATGCCTGTGTATATGCATTCAACAATGACAAATTCATCTGAACATATTATAGATTTACAACTTTACATAAACTATTGCTGCATTCCACCACCAAGTGATTTATTTGATGTGATGGGTCAATTTTGTTTCCCATTTGCAAATAAGAAGCTTGAATTTTAAAAGTGGAACGGTTTTATCATTTGATAACTTTTTCATACATTGTCCCCAACTCCTGCTTAATATTCCCTTCTGTCTCTCTGTAAGGGGAGGGGAGTCCTTTTTAGTTTCTGTCCTTATATTTAATTGTCATGTTTGATGATGATTCCCTGTGTAAGATGTAATATCTACACTCCTCAGGGCTCCACATTAACTTGTTTGTGAAGCTCCTGCAAGCATGAGAGCACAGCTGGATGTGTGTCGTTGGAAGTCAAACGTCCCCCGTGTGCAGCGACTTGGGTTCCCTACCTTTCATGCGCCCTCGTAACAATTACATTATCTAACTTCAAATAAATATAAACTAGATCAACTTTGATTACACACAGAAAACTAACCCCACTGAGGTATTGAAATAGCTTAATTGTGTACCTGTAACGTTGCTGTCTGTGTAGGTACAGTTTTTACCAGTAAACCTTTCATAGGCCTCATATCAAGTTATCTTTCACTTAATCATTTAACACATTTTAACATTTATCCAGTAAAAACAAGGCTGTGTTCAGGTGATTGTTGCTCAAATATTTTCTGCTTTTCATTATTGTTTGTGCAACAGTGGCAGTTGTTAAACCTTTTATGGCTTGTGCTGTAATCGAAAATGGCACTTTAAAGCCCGCAAAAGGACTGTACACATAAACACCCTGGAGCAGGTTATTTTATTTTACTTTAAAAGAGCAAAAAAAAAAAAAACCTCTGTTGTGATGAATGCAATTTAAATATAAATTTAGTTCCTGTTCCTATATTTTTTATATTTTTAATTCCAGAATTATTGTGATTTGTGTATAATGTTAATGTAATCTAAGGATGAAAATAGAGGTTGTTCTAAATGGGCAGCAGAATTACATTTCCTTGGGCTGCTCCCTTTGATTGTACGGTGCAGTACTGCAGTGTTTGATGTATGTAAAATTGGTGATCAGATAATGTTGGAAGCAAAGGGGGGGGCGAGCTACTTTCTCTCTCAGATGTATAGTAAATTAATCTTTCTTCGTCTTTTGTTCTCTAATAGCTTTTTCAAGGATGGGTATGAAAAGCAATGCAATTCAGTTCAATGGCAATATATTTCAATTGAGATGAGATGTCACTGTCATGAAATTTGAATGGGAGACTAAAAGTATCATCTGTTCTTATTTTTTTTCCCACCTTCTATCTGTAAACATTTCTAAACATTCACATTTGTAACATATAACAGTCACCCATTGTGGTTTGACAGTCAAAATGGAGACCAACTCCATTATTTTCTTTTGTCTCTGCCTGTAGTAGTTCAAGGTGCGTTTGTGTTGTTCAGGAGAACCGGATCCTCACTAGAAACCGCTAAATGCATTGGCAATTAAAATGAATAAATTGCTAAGAAAAGCCAGGGTAAACAGTGTGTGGGCACACCGTTCGCCAGAGAGAGCGCATTAGAACTCGGCGACTGTTTCAGAAAACTCAGATGTGACCATAATGTATCATTTGGCTCCTTCCCGTATTTTTTAACCACCTTCCGTGTTTATTGACCTGCATAATTACTGTTCCAGCCACGAGTACAGGTCATGGAGATCCACATTACTGGGAAGAAGTTAATCAGTTTTACAAAAAATCTCAGCAAATTAGCAATGCGTCCTTTTTTCCTGCGGCACGAAAGAAATAAAACCGTGGTAGTGGATGCTCAGCTTGACTTTTTGTATGATGGTCTTGTTTTGAGTTATTAGAGGTTAGAGAGCACCTTTGATCTGGCAGCCACAAGAGGTTTCAGATGAATTGGATACAGAGGTTTACTCTTCCACCAGTGTAAACAGTTGACATGTTGTCTGCTCGGTACAAACCAGTCCTTATTCTCTGATCAAAGTGGGGGGTTTACCTTCTTTTGAGGCCCAGAGAGGATTCTGTTAACCACGACCCTGTTCAAACAGATGGTTGAGAACCACTGTTTGTCAGAGGATTTTCTCCTTGGTCTTTTTACAGTGTCAGACATCTTTTGTTATTGTGTATAAGTTGACATACTAGAGCTCAGTGTCCAATGCCCTGAAAAATCCAAACACAATTGCAGAAGATATTTTTGGACAGTCTCAATAGCCTGTATTCTTTTCAGTTTTCCATCTCCGAGTTCTTATATATATATATCTACACGTGCAATGATTTACTTGACATGCGTTTGAACCTTGCTGGTTTTGTTTCGGTTTTCAATGACTTCAGATTTTCTACCGTATAATGTTGCATAGTAACTGTGGTTCAGCCTGAAGCTTGTGTAGGAGATTGTATTGTCCACCCTCTTAACAATGGGTATGACATATGATTTCCTTGAGCTGTAAAGGTTCCCTGTTTCCTTGTTCAAAATAATAATAAAAAAGAATAATCACAGTATGCGTCTTAAAATGTAATCGCTAGATCTTACACTAAAATGCTTGAATGCCTCGTCTGAACAGGTGCTACTCTTGATTTATGGCTGCTGCAAAATAATACAGGTCACACGGTGCGCCGTGGCTAAGGACTTGTCTCATGGTACAGAGAGTCTTGGTGAAGAGGTTTCAGGTACGGTTTTATAGGCATTGTAATTATAAAAACGATATATGGCCAGTTATACTGCAGGTGAGGATTATTGTGCTTGCCGAGTGCCGGCAACCTTCAAATGTAAGAGCGTGCAACAAGATTGTGCTTTGTGTGCGCACTGAGGGTTTATTTGTCGAGAACAGGAGAGGTTATGCAATCTGTTTAGTTAGATTTCAGATTCTTGGTTACATTGCTGAAGTGATGATATTTAACGGAATAGGTTTCACTCTGTGTGAAAAGCTAACCCTTTTTAAATAAGATATTCAAATTTCCTTTAATGGAAAGCTAGAGTGCCTAGTTTTACATCCGTGTTCTATGAGCTACATTTTTTTTTCATTCTTTCCCCCCCTAAATAATTAGATTTGGAGGTCCCCTGAGAAATCTATTTCTAAGGTGTGTTTTATCTTGTGCTAAAAATACGTTCCACTAGCTATAGTCATTTATTAGTTGGATTCACTTCACCACACAGCTGCTTTATCGGAAATTGCTTTGAGCCATTAACACAAGGCATTTTACTTACAAATGTCTAATTGAGAGAATATTTATTTTTGGCACTTTAAATCAAAAAGCCTGAATCCCTGTCCTCTGTCATACTGTTCTGCTGGTGTTTGTTTGCAACAGTAGGCTTTTTCTCTAGTTATCCAGAGAATGTTTTTGTGTTTGTGAAAAATCATTTCCCCCTAACTTTGCCTAGTCTAGATTTAGGCCAGACTGGCAATTGTTGTCAAATTAATGATGGATGGATAAGTGAAGTGAAATGTGATGAATTTCCAGTTTTTGATTGCTAAATATAAATTAGTTTTTTTTTCTCTTTTCCCACATTTAATAAAGGTAGGCCAAGGTCTCCAATTATAGGTCAATGTCAAACTGCAAACAAACCAGGCTTTTGTGTTCTCTGAATCAATCTGACTTAGCAAATGCATTGTCTTTATAAGGTGAGGATGACTGTTGTTAGAGCAACTAGAGAACTATAAAGTGTGCAAAATGCTTCTGCAGTGAATAAACTCCACATGATTAGACTGAGAGGATAGTGGTGTTAGTGTTCAGATGACCTTTAATTGATGGTGAAATTAAAATGGTATAATACTCTGGTCTTAACTTAGCAAGTCTACAAAGCTGTAAGTTACATGATGAATTTGTAGACATTTTAAGGGTGAATCATTTAAATGTTCTTTTTTTCTGTGGTTGTGTTGTATAGCAACAATACTCTCCATTCTGGTCAACAATCAGGGTTACACCTTAGCTAAATACCAAGCATTGGGAGACTATGATGTGCTTAATTACTTTCATATTTTATTTATTTGTTAATTGCTGTAATACATTTTTCATTGCTGCTCATTTCCTCCAAAGAAATACTCTTTCTTTTCTGTTATAAAAATGGAGATTTACAGGAAAGTTATATTTAGAGCTGCCACTTTGAATGATGATATGGTTGCTTTAGAGAAACAAACATAAAAACTAAAATTCTTCTGTGTATCTGGAAAGATTTCAAGTTTGGAGAATTGTTCCTTCTGAATCCAGTGCTTAATTTTATAGGTCGAATGTCTGGGGTACTGCAAATCTCTTAAAAATGATTTGTGTCAAAGAATAATTCAGATGGCTGCTGTGCTTATCTTTTTTTTTTTAACCATTCTTTTGCAGCTATGCAGTTATGCGTTATGGACACCCTAAACTTTTTGTTGTTATTAAACATTTTGATTTAGGCCTACCGTTCAAGGTTCCCAATACTTCTATTCTTCAGACAGATCTCCTTGGTGACAGAATCAGTGCCAAGGTAAAAAATGAAGAAAAACATCTCCCAAACTTTCAATTAAACAAAAATATAAAATATCATATGTTCCAATATTTTTTTTTTTTGTTTGTTTTATTCACGGCGAAACAAAATTTTGAATTTTTACTGAGAAAAACAAAAACAAAGTCATTTAACACTCTTACTCTAGAAATGCTAAGCAAAAATAATTAAGCAGTTTAATCATTGCAAATAGCCTGTTGCACTGAACATATACCATCAGGATTAGACACCAGAGACCGACCTGTGCTCTGTTACACTAGTTTAAGGACTTAAATTCTAATGAATGGTATCTTACTTTAGGAAACATAACCCCAAAAGGTATGTATATGTAGAAAATGTGATTGGGTGCTTTGTTTTCTCGTTAAGAGAAAAAAAAAAAAAAAAGAAAGTTCATGAACAACAGCTTTAATTGTTGAGACGGAATAAATAGGCTCTGAGCAAAACCTGTTAATTAATTCCCTGTGTACTGATGCAACTATTGGTAAGAGAACCGACTCAGATGTACGGTTAACATAACAAATGAATAGCATGATCTTTCCCTCTAATTGTATATTAGCAAAAAATGTATTAATCATTCACGAGGGGGTAAAGGAACCGACTAAAAAAAAAAAGAATCTTCCTTATGAGGCATTCTTTAGGTACTCGCTGGATCATTTGTCACTTATACTGTTTATTTATTTGTTAGGGTGTTTTCAAGCAATGAATCTGAGAAATTACAGGCCTGTTTATTTATTGTTAATGGAAGTGATTGTAGTGGGGTGACTGGGAAAGCTGCCCAGCTGGCAGAATTCTGATACTTTGAAGTCCAATTGTACTTTTATATTTTCATAGCTGTTTAAGTTGTGAGAAAAACGTCGGCGATTTTTAGTGTGTTCCTGCAGGGGTTCGACGCACCTGGAATAAGCGATTTGCAAGACCGAGTGCTTCACTTGTATCACTCCAGTCTTGAGATGTAAGAGACTGGTGCATTTGATCTCATGGCTACAGCATGCTGTTTCAAACCGGCAATACTTAGATGGATAACTAAAGGCGTTTAATAATACAAAAAGCCTACGCCAAGATACTGTGGAGTGGCCTGCAGATACAAGGATTTTAAAACACCAGGCTTGCTTGTGTCTCTCTCTTGCTCCTTTGCTCTCCGTTGCGTTTGTTCAGACCGGTTTCGTCCTGCTGTGAGCGTACTCCCGAGCCCAACTGCCACCGCACCGCTCTATAATTTCTCTCCAGTGGTTAATCAGATCACATGCTGGGCCTGCGGGCGCTAATGGGAGAGAGCGTGCCCATGGTCTTGTCACCATAGACCGCGCGCGGTATCTCAACATGCCACTTCTGAAAAGAACACGTGTTGATAATGAGGTGGTGCAGTGACTTTACAATGAAGGTAAACGTGTTCTGCTGATAGTAGTGAACTTGCATTGCTGTGTGTGGTGTATAGGCCCTTCAGCTTCCCATTAACCACTGGGGATCCGGCTTAGAAGTAGATGCCCAGCTTTTGTATGTAAATGAGTACACTTGGAAGTTGTGCTATTTTTGGTGCCGGTATCTTTCCCCACTCCCTTTCCTGCCAGCGCTGCGGCAGGTTGGCCATCCTGCTACTGCGGCAACCCCCAGGACGGTACTCCTCCCGATATCGTTGTAACAGGCCTGGAGAGTTTAGCTCATTATGTCTGGGGCTTTGGTATGTATACAGTATCATCTGGCTTCCCTCTTTAAAGTCACATGCTTAGGCTGTATCCTGAAGTTGCAGAGATTCTCATAAATTAAATCTTGAGGGACTTGTAAGGGCACATAACATTTGAAAGTAGTTGCTGACAAATATGAGGTTTCTTATCTTGTATAGATGCTTTGGTCTATTGTCCTGTGAACTATTGTTTAAAAAAACTAAATTAATAAAATGCAGATTTTTAGGAGAACTAGACTTCTCTCATATTGAAGAAGGTCAGTTCAAGGGCTAAGAAGTTATACCATATGGATGATGTATATTTGTATTCCTATAATTTATGTGAGATCCCTCGGGATACACAAGGGCTGGGAACATTACTTCCAATGATGTTATTATGTCAAGTGGTGACGGAGAAATCTAATTATGCACACGTCTTCAGCTGTTGTATCTTTTGTTAAATTAATAAGGACTTGCTTCCCATAGTTCCTTATGGAGAGAAATATACTTCAGTAACTGGGGGGGACTTCATTTCAGCAGATTATTAAATCTATGTGTAGTGTTTTTTTGTTGTTTGTTTTTTAGAAATGTTTAAATATTAACTTGAATATGAACTATATTTACAAAAGCTACCAAGACCAGAAGATTGGAATAATTTAATATTACACTAAACTGCATTGCATTTTTTATCTGTAAAATTTGTGAAAGTGAAATTTGTGAAATTTGTTGTTTATCTCACTTTCTTTACCAGAAGGTGTTTACCATATACAGTATTCTGTAATTGAAATGGTCACATTACATGTGTGTACATATGCCTTTAAGTAAAGTGTGAATAATACACTTGCTCATTCACAAACGGTAGCTACAGCCTTTCTTAGCATGCAAGGCAGCATAAAAGTTCATTGTCTGCTCTTGGTTTTGGAGACCTACATCTGTTATAGATTGTTTTAGATTAATTGACCTTCAAGGTCTTATAAAAATAAAACTCTGAATTCCCCATTTCGTTCTCCTAAGCCGAAGGAAGTAAGCATATTTAAAAGGGGGAGGCTGTATTCTTCAAATCATCTTTTGAAAGTATATTACATCTCCATTTATCCTGCCAACGTCAAGATACGCAATATGGTCACACCCTTCATTAATTTTTACGGATAATGCAACATTCATGAAATCTAGTAGGTTATCCTTGATGAAATCTGATGGTTCCATTGCTAACATGGCTGAGCCTGGTTAAAAAAAAAGTGCATTCACAAGAGAATTGAAGCAGTAAAATGATTAAAAGTGTAATTATGCTGAGAGAAGAAGTATTGCACTACATTATCTCAATGATTCTGCACTATTTCTCAAGTATGGATTTTACTTCTGTGAAGTATGTTCTGTATTGTTGGAACACAGTGGATTGAGATATTCTCATCAGATGGTGATTAACGGTGTATCCTCCCACTTGTATTGGTCTAGAAAGATTTCAAATAAGTTTGACCTTGAGTGAAGGAGCTTATCTATTATTTCACATTGCTATCGTAACAGATTTCTTACTACTTGCAGATGTATTTGGTTGAATGTAAGTGAAGGTGAAATTGGAGACACATTTGCTAGGTATAAATATGCACCATTTCTTTAATAAACCTATATTTTTAGCTCACAATAAGAGAAAATGGTACAAAATAATTGACTTGAGTAAATGCAGTGTCACTTTTTGCCTCTGAGCTCTTGTAGTGCCTTTGTTTCCCATTTTTTTACTTTCCTATACAGCCATACATGATGATTCATGAGATGGAAACTCTCATTATTGTTGATGGACAGTCTCCTCTTAGGAATAGCTGTGTAAAATACTTTGTTGATCAGTGAGAGAGTACGCTAAACATCCCAGTCTGAGTCTGGACTGACGGCAGTTGCTGTTTTGCAGGATGGTTAAAGCAGAATGTGTTAACCGCGTTAATAAAAACAAACAAACCATCAAACCCCAAAAACGTCCTTCAGCAGAAGTTACTGCAATGAGGATTGGCCTGGAACATTTTCGGTGTTGTGTATGAGTGTTCTGAGTCTCTGCTGCAATTACACCAAAAAAATGAAAGTCAAGTGTATGAAAACTAGATTCTGCAGTGCATGTTAATGTTGTAAAAGCAAAGACCCCAGAACGTCTTGACTGTTTAAAGCACTGTTTTGGTAGAAGGTCTTGTTTTAAAGCGAGTGATGTTTAAAAAAAAAAAAAAAAGTCAGTTACTTCAGTTTGGAACAGAAAATGACTCCAAAAAGCTGCTGTACAGTAGGTCATGTGTCATATCAATTTGGGCTGTAGTCATAGACTGTGGTTTATACAGACATTGATGGCTTTGTTGCCATTTTAAAGTGTGTACATAAAGATGTATTTTCACAATCTGAAGATATAAGTCAATTGTGGATGGAGTCCATTTAGCAGGGACTTATAGGAGAGCTCATCTGGCAAGCTTTGATTATAGCAGGCCTATATTTACATGGATTTACTATACAGCAAAGAATTTGTATATGGCGGTACATTCTGACACATCACAATTAAGCATAAATGTTTCATCTTGGGTTGGGTTAATGGTATTGTTTGTGCAGCTGCAGTACCCCGGCCAGAGAGGAGTATATATAATTATACATATATGTGCGTGTGTGTGTATATATATATATATATATATAATAATTGATAGAGATTGAGTTTGCGGGCGCCTTCCAAACGATGTCAGACACAATCTCTATCAATTCATATATATATATATATATATATATATATATATATATATATATATATATATATATATATATATAGTATACCAGCTGCTCAGCATTCAGGTTATTGCGCTTAAGTGCACTTCTCAACAGTACTCTCAAAAGACGCTGAATCGGCACGATTGGCAGGGTTCAATTAGAGAGCCTCGTGGATTACTTTTGCCTTTCATCCCATTTCAGGATGGTTTCTTTATCTCCTGGCAGCCGTGAAGTATGCAGCCAGCAGCAAACTTGGGAGGAAAAAGCCCACCATTTTCCTAGCCAGTTAATGGAGGGTCATAATATGTCAAACTCATTTTTGTTTTAAACCTATATATACCACAGGTCAAAATCTGTCTTAATAGGAATCTATATTAGGCTATCAAAGTGGCAACCTCTTAAATGTGTGGCTTTGATGCTTCACAACTTTTGCCCATATCGCAGAGCTCAAAGTCATTGCTTGCGTACCTTTTAAAATGGTTCCTCTGAGCATCCGGAAAGTAAATACTCTTCACGGTACGTAACTGTGATTGGATTCTTCCTTTTGGAAAATATTTTAAATGTTTACAATCATCCCTTTGTGACTGAATTACATGTCAAGCAATTCTGATTTGGAAGTGAATGTCATACCCGAAAGCTTGCAATATTTCAGAATTCATACAAAACAAAAGTGACTAAATAAGGGAGAACCTTCTTGAACTTTAGGGTCTCGACTCTGCTCTACAAACATTTCGACTGCAACACGGAACTGCATCCAAAGCTGAACATGTCCAGCCAGCGCTACACGCAGAGAAGGAAATTGTTTATACAGTAGGCTTCTGTTTAGCGAGTACATCCTTCCTTTTTGGCTACTCGAAATGAGTCATTGCCAAGCAGTGGTCTGTTGTTAATTGCAGGAGGCTGACAACTGTCATTGTGAAAGCCTGCTGCGTTTCATTACTGTACGATCCAAAAGAAGTGGTTTCATCCCACTGTGCCTTGGTACCACACAGCTACCGTACGGGATGGAGCAGGGATGGTGCTTTAGACGGCTCAGCATACCCACTGTTACGGTTTAAAGAATTAATATTCCACAGCATCGGCCCTGGAAGACTGTAATTGCTATGGCTGACCTTAACGCAGATTGAAGTTTGAGTATTAATGCTACTGACTTTTTTAATGAACACCTCTGCAGTACGGTTGTTGCAGGTTAAAAGGAATTGACTTCTAACAGGCAGACGTCGGTTTAGAAGAATCAGATGAGCCTAGTCAGAAAGTAGTGATGCAGTCCATTTTAATACAATTGAAACCAAATGAGCAAGAAAATGTACAGCTGGGAGCAGCTGCACTGACTCATGATAGGGCAGGATCTTTAAGACAGTGGGGGATTGCATAATTTAATTTTCTGTTCAAAGAATATAGGAAATCAATAATGTAATTCATAGAAAAGCCATAGAGTGCACTGCCTGCCTTGGCATCCAAGCTAACATCCCAAAGAACTAAGAAAAATAAATAAATGCATGGCGTCAGTGAAAGAATACAGTTAGATGTGTTTTAGGACCGGGCCTAAATACAGTACGCAGAACAAACTTTAATTTACTTTGTGTTGATTTTAAATCTCCTTCCCGAGCAAGTGGACTCTTATCTTCAGAGCAGTTAGCAGATGTAATTGAAGCTGCCGCAACCTGTGTAGTTACCTTTTGGCCTGTTCATTCTCATTCCATCACCTGTAACTTGATTTGTCTCCGTGGCTGCAGGGGGTCATATGTGGCCTGGAAAAATCCAAAATGGCAGTAACCCTAGGTACTGCCATATTGGATTCTTCTCACAGTAAAGTGAAGCCTGCTCAAGTGACTCCAGCCTAATACTTTCATTCCCTATCGCATCACAACGCCCCCAAGTAAGTGCTGCTTGTGATCAAATCTGACAATTGGAGGATTTTTTTTTCTCCTCCTTGTTTTACAAGCTCATTTCAACATCAGATGTTAAAGTGTAAGATGCAGCCAAACACAAACGGATACCAATGAACTGGGATTTGATTTCTCTCTCTGTCTCTCTCCAAACAATTAGTCCACCATATCCATGCTTTACATTTGTCGTTTACAGTAGGACTCCACTGTAACAAACCCAATGATGATGCACATTTAACAGGATCGATGATCTCAGTATTAACTGATACCCAACTTTCTTCATTGTGAATATTATTGTCTGTGTGGAAAAGAGCTGATGATGCACAAACTGGCTAATGAGGATGAAGACAGACAAACAACATGAAACAAAGAAAGAAAGACAGTATTAGCAAATAACATGCAAAGTTTGCCTACCATTCTTGTGCAACCTGGTATCCAGGCAGCAGGTACAGCCAGACAGTGTTTGAAAATTACAAAACATGAATTGAAGGAAAAACCATGACTGCCTGTGATCTACACCTAGATGTCTTTTCTTAAGGGAAGGGATGTGCGCCTATTTCTTGTCTTTTAAAATCCAGAACTATCAAACTCCCAGGTATAAAGGTACTGTCTACACTGAGCATTGATGCAATCTGGTGAAACGGAGCAGTGCATCTGGTACACTAATTAACCGGTGTGCTGTTGTGTAATTCAGAGTCAAAAGACATGATGATTTGTCATCAGTTTAGTCAAGATCCAGGCATGCATTAACGGCGCAGGGAGTGACAGTAGAAATGTACATTTTTTTATTAGATATATAATACATATATTTCAACAGAAATAACCTGAGTGAGACCTGTCACTGTAAACACTGCTATCTTTCCATTACTGATTGCAGTGCCGAGCTTTTAGTGTTTTTTTGCATGCTAATGTCTTGATAGATTTAAGTGACGAATAAAGGTTCATTGACTGAGCTGCTGCACTACATTAGCACAACCAGCGCCTCTTTTAGTTGTGTTTAAATACATTAGTTGGATTCTGTTTAAAATTTAAAAAGCTATACCATTTACTTGTCTAATGTAATTTTCTGTTCTATTAGCTCTGACAGAAGGTCAGCTTGGATCTGTACAAGGAGGGGAGCATGGAAGCACGGCTGAGATACGGCACAGAAGGGCATCCGGGGACCCCTACTGGGCCTATTCAGGTGAGAGAAACTTTGTCAGTCTGACAAGTAAAGGACTCTCTGGTGGTAGAGATTATGAACTGAACCTCCTTTAGTGCTCTGGTGTTTATTTTTCTTTTTTTTTTTTTTTTTCCTTTTCTCCTTCATTTCCAGAGCTCTCGCCTCGGGGACTCGTTTGGTTTTTATTTTATGAATGTTTCTTAGTAGAAAAAGTGACTTTTGTTGTCCCTTAGAGCTATATTTGGCAAAGAGGAGCATTCATCTTTTATTTCGCTCCCAAGCCTTGGGGTCTAAATTATCTTTAGTTTGTTTATTTAAATATTTATTTTATTTACTGTCTCTGATAATTGTACTCTATCTGCCTGATGTTAAGTGATTAAGCCTGGTGATTCTCATAAAGAAAATGGTGTGCACTGAGTTGCTAAATACACTCCAGATACCATGGTGGTGGTTTTGCTCTCTTATAATATAGAAACATGACTATGGAGGACCTGTGTATTAAAACCGTCAGAAAATTCTAACCTTTCTCTTTCTGAAGTGCCATACTATATGTTCAGTCCTTACTGGGAAATAAAGAGGCTACAGGAAAATGGCGTTGTTTTCTTTGCATTTACATCAGGTATTTCAATAAGTTAAGCACACATGTAAATGCATTCCCTGGGCCTCGCTAGACCGAATGGAGAATGAAGCAATCTTTAGCGGAAACCAGCGGCTCTTTCAGTGCAGCATTTAAGAAAGGCCATACCAGGTGCTTATCACATCAGCAGAATTACCCTGTCTTGATCCATTACCTCAAAACCCTTCATCTGAAGCAGTTACAGAGTACCTGATATTTAATTATGATTCCTACAGTTCATAAAATTAAACTCGGTGGAAAACGAATACTCCAGACTAATTTGTGAAGCTAGGAATCCTGATTTGTTTCTTAATGAATAATATTGTGGTTTGTTTTAGAAAGAGAAAATATATGCAATAATAACCATTGGCCTCCTATCCTTCTGGAGTCCTCTCGGTTTAAAATATAAAGACAGGATCTGTAATTACACCTTATCTATTGACTTTGTTCATCGTGCTGTCTATTGATAAATCTGCTGTGCCTCTGGGGAAAGTGGACAATCTGTTTTGTGTACAGAAGATAGTGACTCTACAGTTGTCAATTGCCCACAATACGATCTGATTAGTGCAAACTAATTAGGACATTACTTTGCATCTCTGACTGATGAATTAACTGTGCCGAGGCTGGGCGGAAGGAAGAGATGATAAAGCTATAGCTAGCCTAAGGATGAGCCACTTAAAAAGATCACTTTAGTACCAATAACTGAGCCACTGAATAATTTTTATCATTTAAATTAAAACAGAGATGCAACATTATTATTTTTACCCCTCTTACTGTTTAGGCCTATTTTAAATTAACATATTTACACACTGGTATAGATGAGACCGATTGCTATATGATGAAGAAGGGGAACTTAATTTACCCTATGATTGTACAAGCCTTGTCAAATTAATTAAGCAGAGTAAACTCATGAAATCAGATAAGGAGGCCTATAAAAGAGTAATGGCATGATCTCCTAGATAATTGTACATTGCTGAAGCAGGGTAGGATTTTAACACGCGTCCGAACCTTTCGAGGAATTAAACCGCCCTCTTAAAGCATTGTTTAATAGAGCATTTGCATCTATCATGTTTATGTCAGACCTGTATCATGAACACAGTGCTTTAATGCAATGGTCTTAAAAGTGCCTAGACTTCTTCAATAAGTAGCATCTTCATCCCACTGCAGTCATTACCTGCCACTTTCCAATATGATGCGAGTCTTATTAACAACGTCTTTACCGAGATGTTTAGGTCATCTTGAACTCGGTGACTCTCTCCAGATTGCCACTCGAACCAGCTGAAGAAGCATCAGTTCTTTTGTAAATACGGTGATGCATAACATACAGGGGGAGGAAAGCCAAGCAGTTGTTATTCAGAATGAACAACATTTACATGAAAAACACATTAGTTTCAAAATATTGAATTAAGGCATAAGATTCGTGCATGTGTGGGCAAGCTGTGTTTCCCACTAGAGAGGAATATCACATCTTTAGCCTGTTTTCCTTTGTGAAAAATGAAATTCAGGTTCAAAGTGTACACACACACACACACACACACACACACACACTAATCTTCCGATCTGTTTGAAAAAATCTCCAGATTGGAATATTTCAATTCAGAAGAGATTATTCCAACAAAAAACTGTCCCACCGCTTTATTTTCAAAACATACATACATGAGAAATAATACATATTAAAAAGCTAATACCACTGGGCTAATTTGATGGGTTTCTTACATGCGTGTCAGTTGCATAATTAAGAAATGAAAGAAGTTCTATTTTAGAGTATTACATATAAACCACACCCTACTGTGCATATGAATGTCTTCAGTTTTAGCTAAGCTTTACTGACATTAACCTGAATAATACATTCAGACTCAGCTGTCATGGTTTAGTGACAGCACAACCTCTTGATAAAATTAGCACCTATTTATGCACGGTAGGCTGTAGTTTCTGCTTCATATTTCAATTATACACAGCTTTGGGCACTTGCATACTGTAGCTGCATAGAATCGGATCTGGCCAGAGCTATAGATGTATCAGGTTTATAAGTCTGCACAATTCCTTTTGCTTAAAAAGGATGAGAGCCTTCATTTGATATGAAACTCTTTAAATAAGAGAAGCACATGAAGTGTCAAAGCCACATGGATCACAAGCCCAGCTTCCTGGTTGTTTTGCTGATTTGTTTTACCTTTATGGACTGTTTATTAAATTACATTCAATAAAAGTTACATTCCATCATATTTACTGTTAACAAAAAAAAAAATCCAATGGCAAAATGTGACAGGTGAGGGATCCTGTCATTGGCACATTGCATGGCTGCAAGCAAACCAAATGTTTAAGTGTTCGAATTGATGGAGTAATGCCCCAGGCGTCAGCTGCAGGAACGATGTGCCCATATTTTTGCTCGTTGAATGACACTTCCTTGGGCTACCCAATTCACATTAAGTAAATTTGAGAGGACATTATCACAAAGCCTTGAAAATGTGATTAAATTTCCTGCTATCCTTTTGGGTGTTTTTTTCCCCATTATTCAATGCTTCAACTTCTAATGCTGCAAAATTGCTTTGGGGATATTCCCTCATTGGTAGAATTTTTCTCCAATATAAAAAAGAAGCCGACTAGTCCCCTCAGCTATTTTAATTATAATTGCAGATTACACATGTACTGTAATTTTAACACTTACTGTACACAATTCACATTCATTCTCACTGTGCGTGGCTCAGACTTTGTGAGAGGAGTTTTTGCTAGCAGTCGCATACAAGTTTGGAAAAGCAGTATTTAAAAAAAAAAAAAAAAAGAATTAGGGCCGGATTTAATCAAAACTTTGAGCCACCCGCTAATAGAAAACTACAGAACTGTACTCCGTTGCGGCTTCATTTTTAGTAAGATGCCACTTTCTTCTAATCATAAATGTAACCGCTATAATGTACAGGTTTGTAGTTTGCTATTAGCGGGTGGGTCAAAGTTTTGATATAATCCGGCCCTTAGTCTTCACTAATCTAGCCAATTTAAATTGTTTTCCTCTTCTTGACATGCGACTTTTTAATCTTTTAGTTAGCTAGCCTATGTTCCGTTATTAAACTCTAATATTTTTTTTATTTAAATGTCCATAAACGGCAACATCAGTGTTAATTAAGTCAAGAAATACAGCTTGTGGTCTAATCATTCCCATTTTAGCTACTGGGAATTCTTCTTGGTTTGCTGGAATTAAAATGATTTATCCCTATACGTCTCAAGATGTGGTCACAATAAATCGCTCTGTTTAATGTAAATTTGAACTTGTAATGTTTGATGCCTTGTACTTAACTGTATTTTTGCACTTTGTATTGCACTTATGTTGTAAGTCGCCCTGGATAAGGGCATCTGCCAAGAAATAAAAATAATAATAATAAATAATAATAATAAAACTCACTTTTCCTTTTGAAAATGAATTGACTTTAAAAAAAAAAAAAAAAAAGATAATTTTCTGAAAGGTGTGTGTTGGGAAATTTTTGTTTTAAGAGCAGAGCAGAGCTTCAGATATGCATACCTTTGCTTTTTCTTTGTTCCTTTGTGTTTAATTTTAAAAATGAAATCTTGTAGAGAACAGAACGCAAATCAATATACATTTGTCTTTGGTGTGCAAATGCGTAGCTCGCTGTTTGACATTTGTTCTATTTTTTAAACACTAAAGTTCTTATTTAAAATGCTTTTGATGGAAAGTTCTATTTCTCCACTTCAGTCTTCAGGAAATCATTACTGCTATGGAACTATACAGCAATGTCTTTTTTTAATTCTCTGGATATTAATTTTAAAGCCATTGTGCCTTTCAGCAGTACTCACAGAAATAGATTCTGAACTTTAATTTAAAAGGTAGAAAATGTATCCCATGTCCATTTTATATTGACTTAGTGGGGTAATTTAGCATCAGTCTCAGCTCTTGGGTTGGGTGCTCTCAGGCTTTTGAATGGTATTAAAAAAATAAGGATAGAAATTTCTGATATGGATTACACTGTAGAGCATATTGCTTTGAATAAAAGAGAACATTGATTTTTTTATTTATTTTTATTTTTTATAGCACTTTCCATTCTGTGATTGTCTGCAGTTCTATAAAGTCATTCATATTTGAAATGAGAAGGTTCCTTAAGAATGGTTTAAGCACAAATTACACTTTTTAAAAGGATTAGGTTCAATTTTTCAAATATTTTGCTGCTGTGAGCTCAGGTTTTGAATAAACATGACCGGAAGTGAGTCGCTGTTCTCATGGCAGTGTTTGGTTGATTGCTGATGAAACTTAAACATTCGTTTGTCCCTTATCTATGCAGTCTGTGACCTACTGTAATTCAGCAGCATTGTGCATCTCCACTGTTATCACATTTTCTTTTGCCCTTTTTTCTTAAGAAAGCTTGCACAGCCATACATTGTGATAATCGTCATATGTTTTAATCGTGTCTGTGCAAATTATTACTGTAGTCTGGCTATCCTCACCCAATTTTAAAAATGAATTAAAACACCTGCTGTTCTGGGTAATGTTTGTTACCATGCTAACCACGTTACATTCATGATTGCCATCCGAAACCTGACGTACGTACTTATTTGGTATATTTTTGGCTAGCATTGCTAACTCTGTATCAGCACCTCATGACCTCACATGTTCCTGGAAACCCCAGTAAGATGACATGTCTAGGTACAGAATTATTATATAGATGGAGGAAAGAGGAACCCTTGTCAGTAGATGTTCAATATATTAGAAGATTGTACAATACACAGTACTACTGGGAAAATGTAAAAAGAAGTGATCTTTATTTGAATGAATTTACATTAATCAATAGGTTTCTCAGTTAGTGCTTAAGGACTGTGTGCCAAGCTAATGCTATCTGATGAATTCTAATTGAAGGGTTTCTGTTTTTTTCACTTGCCTCCTGATTAGATACAGTAGTAGTATTTCTCAACAGGACATGGATTAAATTAAGTTCACATTGACAAAATACGAATATTTGTTAAAAGAAGTGTACTTTATTATGCATAGTAATTTGAAGAGAAAACGATGCTCAGATTTTCAAGAGCTGCCAGGTTTGGAATTGAGCACTCAGGGTTGAGAGAGAAGCATTGAAGATACTGGACTAAAATGCTGTGAAACGATTGAATTGCATCAAACAAAATGAATAAATAATAAGATTTAAAGAGGAAACAGATTTTCTTTGAAATGACAACAGGCACTCTCGAACATATGTCAGAGTATGAATGTCTGTCCTACAGGTTACTTCAAAACCTAAACCACTCCAGAAAGACGGCTGTAGTAGTCAAACACTTTTTCTACTTTGAATGCAAATGTTCAACTGTAACCTAACGATATGAAATCATAATATAAAATAATTCAGTACTGAGTAGCTCATGTTAATAGCCCTTTTTAAACTGACTCTTAAGTTACGTGATGAGTGTTTGTTTGGATAGACATTTACTGGACATGCTACCGGTTACAAAAAGTTTTGCCAACAAACCACCAATTTACTTTATTAGAATGACAGTACATTCTGAATGCATTGCAGGGGAATATTATTTTTGATCGAATATGGTTTTGTGTAGTTGTGTAGCTTCGTGGTTTGTTGCTATAGGAACAGAAAACTGCAAGAGTAGTTAGGAGGAGGAAGTAATAATAACCACACAGTGTCTTTAAATGAATCCCTTTTAATTGTTCTCCACTCCATTGTTTGCTGCGGAGGCTCAAGAGTGTTTGGTGACCATTTGGAGAAAGTGTAACAAAACTGGAAAAGAAAAGCGAAAATGCTGTACTTGGCATCCTTGCAGACATTTTGCAGACATATACTTATGCAAATATATAAAATGCCAACCTTTGTCTTCAACAATTTCAGTATTTCAGTGTATAAAAAAACCCCAAAAAACAATGATATCTTTAAAGGGAACTACAGGAATAATCTAAATAATACCTTTATTACCCATTTCATTAGACGTTTTAAATATTTCTTGCCATGGCCGTGGAGTTACCTAGGTAACTATCAGTATAAAAACTATAACTTATATAACTTACTATAACTCTCTGATCCTTCTTTTAAAGTTTGTTTAAGGAACAAATCATTAGTGTGACTATTCATTTTGAACGGCTATTTCAAAGAGACGTGTATCGGTGGACTTTAAATGACTCCATTGAAATTCAGTATGCAATTGCCTTAAAAGTAATTTTGCTTAACATTCAGAACGAAGAAGGGCAGCCGTGCTTAAGCATCTAAATGTTTATTAATAACATGTACTGTAGCTGCCAAACCGAACAGAAACTGAATGTTGGCCTGACTGGGCATATTGATGAAGCGTACCTTTATTGTTTGTGGAAATTAGCCATTTTATCTTATTTATTTATTATTCAACCAAATTTAACTTATAGAAAACACAATCTCTGGAAATATCTGCTTCCCTAAATGCTATTCTGTTTTCTCAATGGCCACAGCTGCTCAAACGGCTGGTCAAGGGTGTTAGACTTTACCTAAGTATATGTTTTGGTTTTACTCCTTTTTGGTTGATTTTCTGTGCCAATGGCAACTAGACATCACTGTATTTTCTCTCTCCTTCATGTATCTTTCATAACTTTACAAATCCATGGAGGCACATGACTGTCCTTAAATTGCACTTCCTGAAGATGGATATCCTAACAGAATTTCTATATTGGTATTGGCCGTCTTATCTCCTGTTAAGGGATGTGTGGTGGTTTCGCCAGTGTACAGCTTAACCCCTTCAGTGAGAAGATTAAGACGGCAATACATAATGCTACAAGTGCTTATTCACGATCTCCCTTTTAATTCTCTGGTGGGGTGCAAAGGCTACACCAAGGCATTGAGTTACACCTGTGCAGTTAAGTGTAATGCTAAATGTTGAGGTTATCCGTGTACTTTCTGAATTAATCTTTTGAACTGAATTAATTGAGAAACACTGTACAGTGGAGGCTGAATGCAACATGATTGATCTTCTTTTATATTAGGCGGTGAAACCGTAAAAATGTGGTTGATGGGTCATGCTACAGTTTTCAAAAAGGCCGCCATATCTGTGAAAGCACCTCTGCAGCAATTCCTCAATCTTTTGTACAGCCAATAACAGAGTCTGTAATTGAATATGACTTTGTACTCTTTGAGTTATCTTTCTATTTTATATTCTGACCCAGAACACATTTCATTTGATGTGCTATATGCATTGCAGGTATGAGCTTTTTTTTTTTTTTTTTTTTTTTAAATTAACCATGTAGGTCACATTGAAACCTGCAGAATGTGATGAGATCATTTAAGAGGTAGGGATGTGCAATTCATATCACCTGACAACTGGGACAACAAGATGTCGGCTAGGCAGCGGGGCTTTTCCTTTAATACACATTCTCTTTGACAAGGAGATTATTTGGTTTATGTCCTGTTTAGAAAAATGCTCATGCATTTTCTTTCTCCAGGCGTCTGTCTGTGTAGTGTGTTGCTGCAGATTGAAATATTGCGACATATCTGTCAAGTTAAGCCCCACCCCCTTTAAAATTAAATAAGCATTCACAGTGATCTCGTTATGGCAGAATCTAAGCCCAATTCAGCCTGACTTCTGGATCTTTCCACAGTACACTGAAAAGTCCATGGTGGAAGGATTCATTAAGAAGTTACAGTCTGGCATTTTCAAGGGAGCTCTGCTGTGGTCTGTAAATATTTACCCTTCAGAAGCAGTCCTTTGGATGCTGAATCAAACTCCATTTTCTCTTAGGTGCCCCTCTTTTTCTTCTCTGCTCTTCGGGCTGATTCACTGATCTAACTCTAGTGTGTGGTGCTGCTCGATCAATTTTAAAAATGGCTTTGTTTGTGAGCTGCTTTGGCCAAGCAGTTTTAAAATAGTCGTCGGTGTTGTCCTTAATAAATGTAAGGTTGATTCTTTCATTAAACATCGCTCAAAGATTACTAGGAAGAGGAAAGTGTTTTTCTTGCAAAATGCAGGCCTGGTGACAGCCCTCCAACCTGACGAATATTCAGAAAGTAAATGTATGACTTTTATGCCACCAGATGAAGATGACAAATTAGAGATCTTTCTCTGTCAGCTCCACCTGTTTAAATAATAGATCTGAAATTGAGTTATAACCAACAGGTGAGACAGCCAAACTGGGAATAGCCCAAGATGACGAGTGAAGGGAGTTTAATCAGTCTCAGTTCCAGGAAATTTCCTATGGCTATAAACCTTTTGATCATTTGCAGGGAGCGTTATTCCCAGTGGGATGAACTTTGATTAATTCTAGCCTCAGGTGTAAATAAAATAGGAATTAACCATGCATATGCATTTTTAAAGCTTATTAGAAACATTTAAAGCAATGGTAGAAGAAAATGCTTATTTTTCTGTTTTGCCTCAGATATGTCAGCATCGTTCTGTTTTTAACAGTTTAGATGTCACTGCATCTATTAACACAGCGAGAAAACACGTTTTGTTGTACACTGCCAGATTAATGCATTTCTTCAGGTTTGCTTTGAATGCTTTACTTAATGTAAGTGTCTTAGCTCTGTTTTAATCTACATTAACCTAACGTTTTAAAGGTTCAGCCTTTTCTCTATTACCAAGAGACCCTTGCTCTCTCGCTCTCTCCCTCTCTCGCTCTCTCTCTATGTATATGTATGTACCTGTACCTATATCTATGTATACATATGTACACTATACCATTCAAAAGTTTGGGATCACCTAGAAATGTCCTTGTTTTCCATGAAAACATGCATGAAATGAGTTTGAATAGGAAATATAGCAAAATGAATAAGAAATATAGTCATTGACAAGGTTAGAAATAATGATTTTTCATTGAAATAATAATTGTGTCCTTCAAAGAATCCTCCATTTGCAGCAATTACAGCCTTGCAGACCTTTGGCATTCTAGTTGTCAATGTGTTGAGGTAATCTAAAGAGATTTCACCCCATGCTTCCTGAAGCACCTCCCACAAGTTGGATTGGCTTGATGGGCACTCCTTACGTAACATACGGTCAAGCTGCTCCCACAACAGCTCAATAGGGTTGGGATCCGGTGATTGTGCTGGGCACTCCATTATAGACAGAATACCAGCTGATGCTTTTTCCCTAAATAGTTCTTGCATAGTTTGGAGCTGTGCTTTGGGTCATTGTCCTGTTGTAGGAGGAAATTGGCTCCAATCAAGTGCCATCCACAGGGTACGGCATGGCGTTGCAAAATTGAGTGATAGCCTTCCTTCACCAAGATCCCTTTTACCCTGTACAAATCTCCGACTTTACCACCACCAAAACACCCCCAGACCATCACATTGCCTCCACCATGCTCACGTTCTTCTTTGTGATCTGAACACCTCAAACTTAGATTGCTGTACGAGATCTTCAGTTTCTTGGCAATTTCTCTCATGGAATAGCCTTCATTTCTCAGAACAAGAATAGACTGATGAGTTTCAGAAGAAAGTTATTTTGTTTCTGGCCATTTTGAGCCTGTAATTGAATGCAAAATTACTGATGCTCCAGATACTCAACTAGTCTAAGGAAGGCCAGTTTTATTGCTTTTTTAATAAGCACAACAGTTTTCAGCTGTGCTAACATAATTGTAAGAGGGTTTACTAATGATCAGTTAGCCTTTTAAAATGATAAACTTGGATTAGCAAACACAACGTGCCATTGGAACACAGGACTAATGGTTGCTGATAATGGGCCTCTGTACGCCTGTGTAGATATTCCATTACGAATCAGCGTGTGTGTATAGATTTAGATTGTGTGTCTGTGTGTGTCTATATATTTATATTATGTGTGTGTTATACATACATACATACATATATATATATATATATACACATACACTCACCTTAAGGATTATTAGGAACACCATACTAATACTGTGTTTGACCCCCTTTCGCCTTCAGAACTGCCTTAATTCTACGTGGCATTGATTCAACAAGGTGCTGAAAGCATTCTTTACAAATGTTGGCCCATATTGATAGGATAGCATCTTGCAGTTGATGGAGATTTGTGGGATGCACATCCAGGGCACGAAGCTCCCGTTCCACCACATCCCAAAGATGCTCTATTGGGTTGAGATCTGGTGACTGTGGGGGCCAGTTTAGTACAGTGAACTCATTGTCATGTTCAAGAAACCAATTTGAAATGATTCGACCTTTGTGACATGGTGCATTATCCTGCAGGAAGTAGCCATCAGAGGATGGGTACATGGTGGTCATAAAGGGATGGACATGGTCAGAAACAATGCTCAGGTAGGCCGTGGCATTTAAACGATGCCCAATTGGCACTAAGGGGCCTAAAGTGTGCCAAGAAAACATCCCCCACACCATTACACCACCACCACCAGCCTGCACAGTGGTAACAAGGCATGATGGATCCATGTTCTCATTCTGTTTACGCCAAATTCTGACTCTACCATCTGAATGTCTCAACAGAAATCGAGACTCATCAGACCAGGCAACATTTTTCCAGTCTTCAACTGTCCAATTTTGGTGAGCTTGTGCAAATTGTAGCCTCTTTTTCCTATTTGTAGTGGAGATGAGTGGTACCCGGTGGGGTCTTCTGCTGTTGTAGCCCATCCGCCTCAAGGTTGTACGTGTTGTGGCTTCACAAATGCTTTGCTGCATTCCTCGGTTGTAACGAGTGGTTATTTCAGTCAAAGTTGCTCTTCTATCAGCTTGAATCAGTCGGCCCATTCTCCTCTGACCTCTAGCATCAACAAGGCATTTTTGCCCACAGGACTGCCGCATACTGGATGTTTTTCCCTTTTCACACCATTCTTTGTAAACCCTAGAAATGGTTGTGCGTGAAAATCCCAGTAACTGAGCAGATTGTGAAATACTCAGACCGGCCCGTCTGGCACCAACAACCATGCCACGCTCAAAATTGCTTAAATCACCTTTCTTCAGACATTCAGTTTGGAGTTCAGGAGATTGTCTTGACCAGGACCACACCCCTAAATGCATTGAAGCAACTGCCATGTGATTGGTTGGTTAGATAATTACATTAATGAGAAATTGAACAGGTGTTCCTAATAATCCTTTAGGTGAGTGTATATAACCGTGTTTCACTCAAACATTAGCATATGCATGGCGGTCAGTTAGTGAATTGTTGACGGGCTGGGTGATAGCAGACTGTCGACTGGGGAGTGGTGAACGAGAGTGGGGGGCGGATCATT
This sequence comes from Amia ocellicauda, assembly GCF_036373705.1. Lineage (NCBI taxonomy): Eukaryota > Metazoa > Chordata > Actinopteri > Amiiformes > Amiidae > Amia > Amia ocellicauda. Next base: position 6,456,285 of record NC_089852.1, read on the forward strand.
TGCGTTTGTGTTTTTTCTTTTAGTTTTTCTCATGTCATTCGAGGAGTGAGGTTTGTGAGCCCCCCCACTAGTTTAATGGTAGGGGCGACACGGTATTAAATACTTTTGTCACCATGTGTTTTATTAATCACATTTTCTCCATGGGAATTTTCCAGTATAAGAAGCCACTAACAAAATCGTGTTAACCACACTGCTTTACATGTTAAGATAATTAACACTTCAGACACTTGATTCATAAGGGTAAGAAACCGCACCCTTACAATGAAGTTTGCATAGACTCTGAAGATGTTATCTTTAGCAGGCGGTGTTGGTTTTGACTGGTCTGGCTGATCCAGTTTCCCTGTTTACAGAGAGTGTGGAATTTCGGAGGCTTGAAAGTCTCCTTTTGGAATCCAGACAAAGAAGGATGTTTAATAAGCCCATATGAGACGCATTATTGTGGCTCTTTTAGTAGTGCTGTTTGATTGCTTGATGTGTAAATAAACATTATTGCTGTAGAGATGAGTGATAAGTTGTTCTCTGCTGTGAGTGGGTTCACTTTCATTTTGTAATTTTTCTCTGTGTGGAGTGATAAACTGAGAAATGATTTATCTAGAGTCCCACGTACTGAAATTGATTAAAGTTTATTTAAAGCTTGTATATAAGCATCCGTTTTTCATAACACTGCATATAATATTACCACACACAGCTATGACCAATTTCTTTGTGAAAAGAATATGCATAATTTCTTTCAACCGGCTCATGTTTTTTTCTTTCTTCTTGTTTGTGTGTGTGTGTTTTGCAAACATTATTTTTTAGGGGTATACTTTGTAAGACCCCAGAATACTCAGCTTTGCATGAAGGCAAGGAATTTGCCTGTTTAATTCACCCAACTCTCCCATTTCATAGATTTTGTAGAACAGGAAAGGTTGGTTAGCGGTTGACTTCTTTAATCTATCACTCAATTCTGTGAATGATTACATGCATTTATAGTGTTACAAACTGGCAAAAGAGACCATTCAACTTGAGCCCTAGGCTGGCAGATACTGCACTTTTGTTGTGTTTGTTCCCCATCCTGTCTGAGTGTTCCCTTCTGTGTCAGTGAGCCCAGTTTGTTACTTTGTTTTGTCTGATATAAAAAGCCAGGTAGAAGGCAAGCGCGCTCTCTGTTCCTGAAGCCATGAGCCGGGCTTACAGTACGCTGCTCTTGTTCATGTTCCCTATTCTTTGCAAATGCAGATCTGAGTTAAAATAAAACCTCCTTAACTCTACCCTCGACTGGTCATTTTGCAAGAGTGTAACACTATTAAGCCTATTTTCAAAACTGTTTACTAATATATATATATATATATATGGTAACATGCATAAACATGGAGCTGCAGTGAACAATATAATTTGTATAATTAAATCCCTTTCAAATAAAATGCAATGACTAAACACACTAACATGTTGAATCAAACAGTGATTTTTCTACAAAACCAAGCCTATTTTGACAAACAACATGATTTTCTTCCTTGAGTTAATGAATTGCAGAAAAGCCTGTTCACAGAGCTTCTTCACTGGCCTCAGATACGCATTACGATCATCACAGAATAATAGGATCTTCCCAAATACAATGGTGTGAAAAGCTTCAGCGATGCTTCCCTAGCTGAAATGAAACCTTTTTATTTTGAAAAGAAATCTTATAATTTTTTTGCGTGGGCAGCAGTGCCACGCTATAGCCTTTAATTGCTTACAATAAATGCATTGGCACATATTATCTTTATTTTTCTACATACAGAATATCCTACCCAGTCTGTAATGTACCATTATAAAAGCAATCGGATATGTTTTTTTTGGTTATTACAGAGTAGGCTAAACTGTTTGTGCCATACATCTGCTGTTGTCCAATTATTCAAATTATGTAATTTCCTATGGTCTTATTAATTACGTTTCAAATATTAAACAGGCCCTGTCATATATCAAATATTAATTAATTTCACTGAGATCATTCTGGCTAAATATGTCCGAGTGTTGTCATACAATAATCCGAGAGCTGTGGAACAGAAAATAAACACACAAAATGTAAACTGCTCTGCAAGGGTCTATAACAAATTAAGTTAGAAAATGTAACAAAACTTGATATTTAAATTTTAGAACTATAAAAAAGGCTTTTACTCAGCTATTGCGGTTAAAAGGAGAAAGGAGGTTTTACGATTTGAGAAATGTGGAAAAACACAAGTGCCTTGAAGGCTGCACATTAAGGTAATAGGATGCAAGTCACACAAGGTATGTGATATACAAACACGTCTGTTCCCCATCACAGCCAAGCTGGACCATCACTCATTTTTATGCAGATTATTGCAGGTTCAGCTGCCCATAACATGAAAAGTCAAATTAATAATACATTAGCCAATTTATATTTTTCACGTGTGCTTCAAAGTGTATTTATGGCACTCTTCTGTATATTAATTAGCGTTTGATTTTCAGATCTATGGTTTCATGTTCCTTATTTACACTTTAATCCACTTAATGCCTTGATCATTTATATTTGTAGAGATCATATGCAATACAAATATGAGAGTAATCTCATCAAAGACACCCATAGAATACCTATAGATACCTACACTAGGAGACAAACAGAAAATGAACAGGAAAGGAAAGAAAGCAGTCAATATATATTGCCGGTCATTTTGATAAAATACAAGTTGGTAGATTTTGGTACACTGGTGCACCGAAAGAAAGGCATGTTTTATTAAAATCTAAATATGACAGATAATCAAAACATTAACTGTGAAATCTGCATTTTCTGGAATGTAGTAGTTTGATAAATACATTCAAAATGAAAGGCCTGTCCCCATTTTAGTTGACTGTGAAGTTGCATCGAGGTCTGTAGGTCAATATAATAGATTTTTTAAATTCATATAAGGTTATTAGTTTTACATTTTATTCATTTGATATGGGGGTCTTCCTAGAATACAAGGCAATACATTCATTTCCCTTTGCTGTACAACTGCATAATAATAATATAAAAACACTTCCCATGCGACAGTGTAGATGTGATAAGGGACCAAAATATCATAAATACAAATCAATGGATATATAACTCAAATGGTGTAACAGCTGTTGAGAAATACTTGCATAACCAACAAGAATCCCCCCCCCACCCCCCCACCCAAATAACTAGCTCAACATCACATAGGCTTTGGTAGGGCACCGTTATGATCTCACACATTAAATGCTCACCATTTGGAATAATGTGTAAACCGCTGTAGTTACAGATTTGAGTGACCATATCGTCGGTTCATCCTCGAAACTAAAGCTCAAGAATATGTTGGTGGTACTTATCTCTGACTTAATCAACATTATTTAATAGAGTTAAAGCGTATTCATTACTGCACCCTCCTCTCCCTCAATCTCTCCATCAAGAAGTTAACCATAGTCAGTGACCCCTGCTATTTTTATTGAAATGCAGCTCACTACATTAACGGAAACACATTTTGTTTTCTGCGTTTCCCGGCATACAGTTTGCTCTCGTGCATTAAATTAATGATGGTTTACTTTAGATTGGTTATATCATAGTAATTACAGTTGACTATATACAGTGAGGGGAAAAAAGTATTTGATCCCCTGCTGATTTTGTACGTTTGCCCACTGACAAAGAAATGATCAGTCTATAATTTTAATGGTAGGTGTATTTTAACAGTGAGAGACAGAATAACAAGAAAGAAATCCAGAAAAACGCATTTCAAAAAAGTTATAAATTGATTTGCTATGGGATTAAGGTCTGGAGACTGGCTAGGCCACTCCAGGACCTTAATGTGCTTCTTCTTGAGCCACTCCTTTGTTGCCTTGGCTGTGTGTTTTGGGTCATTGTCATGCTGGAATACCCATCCACGACCCATTTTCAATGCCCTGGCTGAGGGAAGGAGGTTCTCACCCAAGATTTGACGGTACATGGCCCCATCCATCGTCCCTTTGATGCGGTGCAGTTGTCCTGTCCCCTTAGCAGAAAAACACCCCCAAAGCATAATGTTTCCACCTCCATGTGTGACGGTGGGGATGGCGTTCTTGGGGTCATTCCTCCTCCTCCAAACACAGTGAGTTGAGTTGATGCCAAAGAGCTCGATTTTGGTCTCATCTGACCACAACACTTTCACCCAGTTCTCCTCTGAATCATTAAGATGTTCATTGTCAAACTTCAGACGGGCCTGTACATGTGCTTTCTTGAACAGGGGGGCCTTGCGGGCGCTGCAGGATTTCAGTCCTTCACGGCGTAGTGTGTTACCAATTGTTTTCATGGTGACTATGGTCCCAGCTGCCTTGAGATCATTAACAAGATCCGCCCGTGTAGTTCTGGGCTGATTCCTCACCGTTCTCATGATCATTGAAACTCCACGAGGTGAGATCTTGCATGGAGCCCCAGACCGAGGGAGACTGACAGTTATTTTGTGTTTCTTCCATTTGCGAATAATCGCACCAACTGTTGTCACCTTCTCACCAAGCTGCTTGGCGATGGTCTTGTAGCCCATTCCAGCCTTGTGTAGGTCTACAATCTTGTCCCTGACATCCTTGGACAACTCTTTGGTCTTGACCATGGTGGAGAGTTTGGAATCTGATTGATTGATTGCTTCTGTGGACAGGTGTCTTTTATACAGGTAACGAGCTGAGATTAGGAGCACTCCCTTTAAGAGATGTTCCTAATCTCAGTTCGTTACCTGTATAAAAGACACCTGGGAGGCAGAAATCTTGATGATTGATAGGGGATCAAATACTTATTTCCCTCATTAACATGCAAATCAATTTATAACTGTTTTGAAATGTGTTTTTCTGGATTTTTGTTGTTGTTATTCTGTCTCTCACTGTTAAAATTCACCTACCATTAAAATTATAGACTGATCATTTCTTTGTCAGTGGGCAAACGTACAAAATCAGCAGGGGATCAAATACTTTTTTTCCCTCACTGTATACTAAGCAGATAATACCCTCTTTATAGCCGAGCATACATAAATTAAATACCTCAGAATGTAGCTAATGCAGTGCAACCAATTCATGGAATTAGTCCTTCTCTATCTAAAGTATTGGTCTCCCTTCAAGAAATTAAAGTTGTTGTTTTTTTTCTTTCTAGTACTTGAGATGAATGGGTATAAAGCAAAGGATACGTTATACTGCAGTTTCTCTGCATTTAGTACTAAACACCCACGCCCCCATATCAAATTGTAATATAAACATTTCATCAACCACATGATAGTGTGTTTATCCTTTATGGCATCACTGTCTCCTTTAATGCATGTCAGTAGTATGAAGCTACAGTTGGATATTATTCCAATGGCGTACACTGTTATTAAGCCCAGGTTCTGGTCATTAATTAAGATATGCAATCAGTGTTTTAGGCTTTTCTTTCGTTCAGCAATTACGTGCAAAGCAACATGTGCGGAACATGCATCTAAATATCAAATATCGGTAATCTGAGGCCTCTGCTACAATTTTAGGGGTTCATCCTTTCCCATATGTATTTTATAATAATCTTTCCTGTTTGTGTTCTACATGATCACAGTATTCATTACGATATATTATTTCCAGTCCTCTGGTGTTTGTTTCTATCTCTGTCTCTCTTCACTGGAAATGGCAGAGCTGCGGCCCGGTTTTCTCACGTGGATTAATCAAGTTTAATAAAATGTCCAAGTTTGAATCTGTGTTCAAGCAGTCACTTTCGGATATTATTTCCTCCTCAATCTAAATGATAGAACACACTCCAAATAATTGTTGTTTGTTTTCTTTATGTAATCTACAAAAGAGCCAGAATGATACAACTAAAACCATCTTCCGGCCCCAACATTTCCCCAGCTGCCACTTTTCCACCAGACCCATCCACAGATCTGGATGGAATTAAATAGAACCAGCATGTCATTTTTATATTTTTACTTATCATAGCGTGTTTGTTGTTTCTCTCTCCTTGTTTTGGCAGTGGACAGGTCACAAACGAGCTTCTTGTCACTCCCAGCCAGGAGATGAATTTTGGCAGGACTCATTTGCCTGTACAGCTTGAACCCAGGACCTCCTGATTTTCTGAAATGTGTCTCTTAACTCTCTCAGTTCTCGATACCAAAGTCAGAATATACTGTGTGATCATGGAAGAAATATCTAATATATACTTGTGTGTGTTCTGTAAACTTATTTTCTTACCCTTTTTTATTTTTATATCAATATGATTTAAGTAGACAACGTTTTTCCTGTCTGTGTGGCTGAGATTCAGCTTATTGGGTCAGTGTTTGTCACCTGAAAATAATGATAATTGATGATACATAATAGATAATTCAGTTCTTTCATGAATATACCCTCCTTCTTCTGTAGGCGCAGTCTTTAAGGCCAATCATTTGCAGATTGTACATTGCAATTTTATCCAACGTTACCATGCACAGAGAATGGATATTCATTTACAGTTTTAGTGGAGCCCTGGATATAAATTATAATCTCAAATAATATGGTGAGGTGGATTTGCTCTCCTTTTTTACCGTCCTTTATTTTTTGGGTAGCTGCACTGGATAATAAAAGAATGGTGTTAATGAATCGGTCGCATTATGTGTGGGATGCTGGAACTAGTCGAGTCCAAGGCTGAGCCCCTTGCAGCCATTCAGCTGTGGCACCGTGTTTGTAATTAGAAAAAAGCCGTTAAAAAGAACATGCTGCAGACATAAACAATGATCCTAAATTGCCCTGATGAGGCCTAGCAGAGAGGCTATGGCTGGAGCCCTTCTCTCACTGCATGCGAAATGTTCTCTTTAACTCGATTATTCTAATTGCGAAGCTGTTCAGCAACAAAAGAGTGTGCAGTGCTTACAGCTTTTGTTTCAGACCAGCAGATCCGTTTAGAATTAGCCTGACACTTTGGCTTGAGCAAAATAAATTATTTTTAGCAGTCGTGTGCACTTCATTTCTTGTAACAAGTTAATTTATTTTGTGGAACGGCTCGTCCAAAATGCACATTTCAGCTCCTGTTTGTATTGTTCCAGTGAAAGGGTCACACAGCTAGGGTCGTACTACTGAATGACTGGATTTCCACCCAGCAGTGTGAAGGCCTGTGCAAGATAAAATACAATGCTTTTATAATCAAATGTATTTGGGGAATTCTGTGTTACTTATTATATCAGTGATGAAACTGCATTCTGTAGGAAAGAGAAGTACACGTCCTTTAGGAGAGTTCAGAATACTAATTCTATGATATTAAATTGTGTTGTTTTAAGACTGGGTAGATGCATTTGAAAAAGTGAATCACAAATATTGACAATTTATGGGAGAAAATACTCTTCAGGTCTGTGAAGTCGATGGCTTGGTGGTTTCGGAAAACTGTGGATGGTCATTAGTCTCTTAAGCCCGAAGATGCTTCCGAAAGACATGAGAGAGAGGGCAGAGAAACAATGAAGAAGGCCAGTTAAGAGAGATGAGAAGATTTTAAAAAATAATGAATACTATATTCAACAATATAATGGGGGTCATATTTTATTGTAATTGACATTGCAGTGCGGCAAGGACGAAGGTGAGGAGAGTCGCACCGTTCTGGTTTAAAGTATGAACCGTTTGAAAGTAAAAAGACTGCAGTAGATTCTCTGATTTGATTTGTGATCCTTCAGTGACAGAGATTTAGGTGAATTATAGATGAAACGTCTGAGGGAATTATCGTAACTCACTGCATTTAAAATATACATACATTATGACAATCAATTACAATACGTAACCTGCTTTGGCCCATTAGTGCAGTTCATGTCAGCAAGTGGTCCTTGGCCCGGCACCAATTTGTTAATGCATTCTGTCTGGTCTTGGAGTTGAAATTTTAATAAAAATGCCAAATTAGACATGCAGTTACATTGTCCCGTTTGATTTTCTGTGTATAGCTCCATGTGTACGTGTATGTGTTAAAATATGATGGTTAATGGTCTCAATCCATGAGGTCAATCATTAGCCTTAGAAAGTCGCACTCAGCCATTTTTTGAGTTTTTGAAAGAAGGGAATTTGACACCCAGTCAGGTGAACTGAAGTCTACCTTGCTTTGAGGTTTCGGTGACCAATCACGTAGAGGGAAATGGAGCAAGGTCTTTGGAGTTGTCCGGTTTTGAGACTGATTTAAACAATGAATTGAGGAAGACAAAAACATGACTTAACTATGTCCCTTGTTGAGCCATGGTTATTGGTTATATACCCATTTGGATGCTTGTTCTACCTGCATTACTTTATTTACATTCCCATTGAGCACACTGCATTTGTTCTGTCTGTTCTACATAATAAACATGATGAAAATGTTATTTATTTTATGTATGTATTCTTTTTTTTAATAGTGTTTATTTTCCTATAAGAAAAACAAAGCTGTTAACCCACCCAAAGCTATACTTGAATGGAAACATTACTGCCATTCCCCCTTTGAAAATGGTTGAAAAACACTCCATTCTTTATCCTACGGTGTGAGTGATTTATGCAGTCGCGTTATTCTGAATTTTGTTTCCAGACCGCGGTATAAACATCTTTGTTTTTGGTATTTCTGTGTAAATTACAGGTATTTACTACAACAAGATACATTTGAATTATGTATAAGATGCAACACTGAGGGTCAGTATAACATATGGGACCAGATTGAAATAGCATTCATTTCACAGAAAATGCATAAGATTCTAATGTAACTAGCAGAACAAAGCTTTATGGGTTGCAGGCTTGATGCTTGAAGGCTTATTTTGGGGAGGGCAAGGATGGCTCTATTAGTATGCAGTTCTTGGGTACAGTAAGGCCCTTTCACATATCCTCACCTGAATGTTTTCTCTTTGCAATTGATGGTCGCACTCAATGTTAAAAATGATAGCAGCGATACGAGTTAAAACATCTAGAATATATAATGCTTCAATATATCTTAAGTCCTTTTTTTCTCGTGGCAAAACAGGCCTTTACTGCCTTCTAAACCCTGCAGTAATTTCCTGATACATTCTGAAGTGCTGAAACACTAATTATTAAAAATGAATTTCACGGTGCACATTTTGACGTGGGATTCATCTTGGTTATCATTTAATGATCAGATCAGCAATTTACAACTTTGACTACCCCATTCATCTCTGTCATAGGTAGGTTTCTTGAATGATTTGCCAATATGGCAAAGCTGAACACTAAGAATCCGGGGTTCAGTACTGTGCAGAATCACCTTTTAATTTTGTGTGATATATTAGCTTGGCAGGAACCAATTTTGGTGTAGAATTGAGCCCTAAATCATCTTATCACTTTCTGCTAGCTGGATTTATTGCACTTCTAAAAAAGTAAATATATTAAGAATGTAAATAAATTAGTAACTTATGATTGCTAAACTAATATTGTATCCCTAGCTTTTGGACTGATTGATTGTCGACACCAAAATGTATCTAGCGTAGACAAGTTTGCACTACAGTGCCTTTGAACTGTCTTTGAAGAGGGTGCCTAATCCTTTAATACTTATGGAAATAGTTGGAAAAGAAACCTTTATAAAACCTTAAAGAAAAGCGTGATGCATGCTTATTATTTGTTTGTGTGACCTTCGTCTTACATACTTTCTTTCCTAAAATATCTGCCTTTTACTCTACCGTTCTGCTATAAACCCTGAAAACCAATAAACCAACAAATAAAAAATCAAATGGCACCCACACTCGTTTTAACCTTTTAATGCAACCTGGAGGCCATAACATTACATTTTCAGTACAAACACACATTAGGACAAATATCAACTGTCAGTCAATGGCAACGATAAACCAACACTACCAACTACAAAAACAGCAGCAACTTCTATATTTTGTTTTAATATGAATATTTCTAGAGTATCCTATTGAAGGGTTTAAATTCATTTATCTATTGATTTACTGATTTGATTTGGAATTTGTTTGGGGAATTATTCAGATTTATAGAGTGTCAAGCTGAATGTAATATTTTTTATTTCCATTTACACCTAGAATTGTGATAATTAGTTTTAAGTTAGCTGTTAAAAAAATAATACACAAATCTCTATGTATTTTTTAATTTTTTATTGCACTTTTATTTATCAGGCAGTCATTTATAGTAACCTACATATGTATTGCTCTGTCCTATTTTTGATGAAGTTCTTTAACTGCCAGTCATTTTGTGCGTCTGTGTGAGCGTGTGCAATTTTAATGGATTAGGGCACAGATTGAAACTGGTGCTAAATGGTATTCCTGATCCTCAAGAGGAAAATTAACCAGTGCAATCTTGCATTGTCATTAATGCATAACGATTCCAAAGTTTTCATTAGGGAATGAGAAGTAGCTCGAGACAATTTTAAAAGAACACTTTATACCCTTTTTGGAAACATGACACGGTTAATGTAACTTTGGGGACCCATGAGCCTCTGGTTTATGGAGCTCAGTGCCGCGCTGGAGTTAAACAAAGGAAACGGGCAGGTGCATCTGATGCTCGGCAATCCGGCATTTAAAATCAATCTGGAGGGAAGACAAACTTTAGAAATCTATAATGTTAATGGCTAATATTCTGACAGACCAATGATGCTTGTTTGTTAACATACTATGGCATTAATTGTGTGCACATTTCCTGCGAGTTACAATGCTGCCATACCTCCTTTAAAAGCAATTATATGCACACTTTAATAGCTAAATGTCTTTTGGAAACTATGTAAAATATGTACAGAAAAATAAGGAAAGTGTTTCCAGTGCATTGTGGGTAACACACAGTCCATAATTGTCCAAAATAATCCACCAGTTATTTTGTGTTGGTCATATAATGCATACCGTGGGCAACATAATGGTCAAGCCTTTGTTATCGGAAGTTGTGCCGGCTTGCACTGTTGCAGTGAGGAGTGGAACAGTCATGCGCTATTGCTGGAATAGCACGTCACCCCAATTATCTGATGCTCGCAATGCATTAATCATCCATTTCTCTGCTGCAATTGGGATTATCTTTCATGCTCATTTTTTCCATACTTGTGGATCAAATTAAATTAATCCCCATGTGTTAATCCATAAATGGATTAACATTTGCACTCTCTTGTTGACCTGCCAGGTTTTGCACTGTTCGGTGTTGTCACTTTCTCTGTGAGCCTTTTTATTTTGTTTTATTTTATTTTATTTTTTATCCCTGTTTAAAAGGCTAGTTGTAAACAAAACCAACAGGTGCTGCTGAATTGGAGTTTTTTTCTGTTCAAATTTGAAATCCATGTTTAATGTAATAAGGTTAGCATTATTTATAAACTATCCCTTGCTTAATATATTATGTTGATCTATTGGGAATTGTACCAATCATTATAATAATACTACTTCAACCAATAATAATAAACTTGTCATTCTGGAGACTTACAGAATTTAAAATATTTGACACTTTACAGTAGGTCTTATGAGCTCCAGGTATTTGAGCACCAAACAGAAATCTCTCTTGCATTATATGTAAATGTTGAACAGTAGATTTATAGGAGATTGTAAAATAATATTGGCAAAAAAAATAGTTCCTTTTACTGCTTGCTAAAATAAATGTTAAAGCTCGGTTTCACAGATTTCATCTTAAGCCGTTTAATCAGAATGCGAGTATCTTGTGTTTTCTAAAGAGAATGGAAATAAATGTAAGACGCCTCGAGGTTTGTATTCTCAGTGGTTCATAATGTGCACATTATTAGTAGTTTGGGTAACCATCCACTAAAGGGACAGGACAACCGAATCCTCCTAGTTTTTAAACTAATAATGACAATACGCTGGCTTAGAATGAGTACATAACCTCCTTGGAGAGAATCTCCGAATACAGTGGGAAGTTAAAATAACATTGGTTAAAGACAGATGTGGTAATTAAAAAAAAAAAAAAAAAAGAAGAAGAAGACTCATCAAGCTAAACAATATCAATTTCAAACACTGCAAATCTTAGTAAAAGCGTGTGTTAGATTACTTTCGTGCAGAATACTCATTCCACTGGCTTATTGGCTTAAAGGGTAAACTCACAGAGAATACATAAATTGAAGAAGCCAAGCTAAGAGAACTGCATACAGATCACCTGTAGGGACAGGACAAAGGCAGTGGTTGAAAACAAAAACTCTAAATTGTGACTTTCAATTATGGCAGCGCAAAAATATAAGTTAATAATTCTTTCAGATTAAATCTGCGGGATAATGTGCAAGCTCCGAGATTGTTCTCGTAGTCAATCTTCTAAATTAATATTTTACTTGACTTAGACAAGTGTGCTTTTGAGGCAGATGGCCGTGCATTTTTCTTTTCTGACTGCTATTCCAGTATTATCAGCCCCAATCTACAAAGACTTGCTTTGATAGATAATGTTCCATCTTTAGCACTATTTTTTTTACAGATATGTAGTGGTTTTATTATGAAACATTGGACAGGAAATTACTGGTCAATCTTCCTTAAAATCCATACTCATCATGTAGATTGGAAAGCTAATCTAATTTATGACACACAACTGATTAAGCAAGATTCATTTCAAGTTTTTTTTCTTTTTTGTCCCCCCCTGGCTTTTGTTGATAACAGCCCTCCACTGAATTTTGCATAACTTTCCATGTAAACCTTGTTAATGTGGATATTTATGTCATTTAAAGGCTTTGCTTCAGGTGGTAACCTAAGCAAACACAGATGTACATAATTAAAATTCAAATTTAATTCAGTAGAATCAGATTATGACATCCAGTCCTTGAATGCATGTTTTGAAAAAAGGGTCGTTTGCATGACCTGAAGTTCTCCGACTGGATGACAGTGTTTACTGCTTTGGGATTCACATCTGCTGTGTAATACTTGCAGGTTTCCTTTTAAATATGTTGACATGCACAGAATAGCTGAAATACATCTCGGCAAGCTGCGTTCTTAATGAAATCATGTTTGTAAAGTTCAATTGTGTGGAAGCCATTTGACAACTACAGGAGGCCTGGATTGTGTTCCATATACTGTAAATGTGACGGATAAAATAAACGGTTTTAATATTCCCTTTCTGGAGATGCATTTTATGCTTTATTCAGTGTTAAAGTGTTTAAAGAAGAGGTTTTTTTCTTTATTTACACACAAACTGTATATTTGTTAGAGTTGGAAGATTTATGCTGAAAATCGGATTAGTTGCGCTCGCTGAATGGTTTGGAAATATATTTGCTGTTAACCCCGAGGTGCTGTGTGACTCCTTCTAGGCCTCAGGTTCAGTTAATCCCTCACCATGCAGTCAGCATTAAATCCCTATTGTACTAATGTATCGGAGTTTATAAAAGTATATAGCCTCCAATCACAAACACAGGCATCTTAAAAAAAAAAAAAAAAAAAAAAAAAAAGGTTGTATAAGGCTTTTCTGTTTGCAGTAAACTTTGCAAACAAAGGCCTGAAAAGAAAAATAAACGACTACATTTGGTAAATTTAAAATTTTCAAATAGCATTTATTATTTGAACGGAAAATATGAGGTGCAATTCAGCAGACAAAGGTATTTCATTGTATTTGTTGGGTTCAAGTGATTTTCTGTGCGGTAATCAACTGTAAGCCAAATCACTTAAGTGCCTATTGATTTCTTTATTTATTCTACAGTAGAATGATGTACAATATGCAAACACAGTGCTGCTAGTTTTACTAAGCATTTACTGTTTATGCCTGATCTATGGAACTTAATGGCTGTTGCTAAACACTGAAAATGAATCATTTGGGTGATCAGCTAACCTTATAGTTGTAGCCATTTAAAGACTGGGCTTTTTCCACATGTAATTACTGCAGCAGTTGTTCTTAAGCCCTGTTTCAAGACAAAAATTGCTAGCTTCATGACTTCATTATTGCTAAAAATAGCCTAAAACATAATCACACTTGAGCACAGAACTAGAAATCCTTCTGAAAATGTTTGCCACCTTTGAAGGGACGCCACTCAAAATGTAGCTTCGATAGTATACTGGCCTAATCTAAACCTTCATTTTGGAAGAAAAATTGCAATAATATGATGTGTGTGGGTGTTCATAATTGCATAGCTGCTGGTAGCTTTTTTAGTGTGCGTGAGACGAACAGAGTATGGCCAATCATTTCGTCTCTGCAATATCACGTTAATCAAAAGGTTAATGTCACTTTCTAGCAGGGCTCACATTTGTCACACTCAGCATGCCAGAAAAGTGTTGCATACACTCTAACTACCACTAATTAGATGGGAAACTTCTTAAAGATATTTTCATATTAATTTGTGTTATCTTTTTCAATTCTTTTATTAGTATCTTAATCACAGTAATGAATATAATTATGCCAGTTAAGTAGTAGCCCAAGATATTGTCAGGGACTGCATGCTATTTACACTGTTAAGTGGTAGGAAGAAAATATGAATTTAATAGATTAGCAGATTTCTTAACCGTTAACAAGTTTGTTTTGGTTTTTTTTCCCTCCTGGGGAGGATAATCCCTTTTAATAACTGTGGTTGTTCTTTTCCTCGGGATTCAGTCAGTGAAATCCATGTCTACTTCAGACAGAATTCAGTATAAGAAAAACATCATTTATGTTCAGGAGTCATTTAAGTACCCCTGACATTTTAATGATACATATTTTAAATTTGAACAGAACATTATACTGGGATTGTTGGGTAGCTGAGCTGACTATGTTCACAGTTTAGTTTGGCAGTGGTGCGGCTGTATACATTAATAAAAGCTGGGTATAGAGAAGGGAATGAGAATTGCAATGATTTGGTAATAAATTGTAATCATGCAAATATCTTTGGTTTATTGCTCTCAAGTTGACTGGGACAATTGTATGGTCAGATTAAACAAATATTTAACTTTTGGGAGACAGACCAGCAATATATTTGTTGTTAAATAATAATAATAAAAAGTCAAGCTTAAGTTAGGAAGAATGTCATACCCACTGGGCTACATCAGATTATTTATATATTCTGTCAGGAAGCTCAGGCTTTGTTGCAAGTGCTTTTTTCAGCAAGATAATGATCCAAATGGTTTGGGAGCACTAATATGGGGTTGTGGATTGGCCATCACTTTTAGCTGTACTTCATCAAAAGTGGAGACTAGTGTGTGCATGTGTGTATATATATGTGTATATATATATACACTCACCTAAAGGATTATTAGGAACACCATACTAACACTGTGTTTGACCCCCTTTCACCTTCAGAACTGCCTTAATTCTACGTGGCATTGATTCAACAAGGTGCTGAAAGCATTCTTTAGAAATGTTGGCCCATATTGATAGGATAGCATCTTGCAGTTGATGGAGATTTGTGGGATGCACATCCAGGGCACGAAGCTCCCGTTCCACCACATCCCAAAGATGCTCTATTGGGTTGAGATCTGGTGACTGTGGGGGCCAGTTTAGTACAGTGAACTCATTGTCATGTTCAAGAAACCAATTTGAAATGATTCGTCCTTTGTGACATGGTGCATTATCCTGCTGGAAGTAGCCATCAGAGGATGGGTACATGGTGGTCATAAAGGGATGGACATGGTCGGAAACAATGCTCAGGTAGGCCGTGGCATTTAAACGATGCCCAATTGGCACTAAGGGGCCTAAAGTGTGCCAAGAAAACATCCCCCACACCACCACCACCAGCCTGCACAGTGGTAACAAGGCATGATGGATCCATGTTCTCATTCTGTTTACGCCAAATTCTGACTCTACCATCTGAATGTCTCAACACAAATCGAGACTCATCAGACCAGGCAACATTTTTCCAGTCTTCAACTGTCCAATTTTGGTGAGCTTGTGCAAATTGTAGCCTCTTTTTCCTATTTGTAGTGGAGATGAGTGGTACCCGGTGGGGTCTTCTGCTGTTGTAGCCCATCCGCCTCAAGGTTGTACGTGTTGTGGCTTCACAAATGCTTTGCTGCATACCTCGGTTGTAACGAGTGGTTATTTCAGTCAAAGTTGCTCTTCTATCAGCTTGAATCAGTCGGCCCATTCTCCTCTGACCTATAGCATCAACAAGGCATTTTCGCCCACAGGACTGCCGCATACTGGATGTTTTTCCCTTTTCACACCATTCTTTGTAAACCCTAGAAATGGTTGTGCATGAAAATCCCAGTAACTGAGCAGATTGTGAAATACTCAGACCGGCCCGTCTGGCACCAACAACCATGCCACGCTCAAAATTGCTTAAATCACCTTTCTTTCCCATTCAGACATTCAGTTCGGAGTTCAGGAGATTGTCTTGACCAGGACCACACCCCTAAATGCATTGAAGCAACTGCCATGTGATTGGTTGGTTAGATAATTGCATTAATGAGAAATTGAACAGGTGTTCCTAATAATCCTTTAGGTGAGTGTATGTGTGTGTATATGTACAGTATGTATGTATGTGTGTATATATGTATATATAATATGGATGTATAGATGGATAGACGTGCACCATATGAATGTACAATTAGGTCGATAAATATTTGGACAGTGACATTATTATTATTATTATTATTATTATTATTATTATTATTTCTTGGCAAATGCCCTTATCCAGGGTGACTTACAACATAAGTGCAAAACTTACAACATAAGTGCACAATTGTCATTTTGTAGGAATTACACCCATTTGTATATGTGGTCCCTC
Organism: Amia ocellicauda; assembly: GCF_036373705.1. Taxonomy (NCBI): domain Eukaryota; kingdom Metazoa; phylum Chordata; class Actinopteri; order Amiiformes; family Amiidae; genus Amia; species Amia ocellicauda. Next base: position 6,472,765 of record NC_089852.1, read on the forward strand.
CAATTTTAGGGGCTGAAAAGTAATTGGACAAACTAACATAATCATGAATTAAATTGTGAGTTTCAAAACTTGGTTGCAAATCCGTTGCAGTCAATGATTGGCTGATGTCTGGAACCCACAGACATCACCAGATGCTGGGTTTCTTCCCTGGTGATGCTCTGCCAGGCCTGCACTGCAGCTGCCTTTAGTTCCTGCTTGTTCTTGGGACGTTTTGCCTTCAGTTTTGCCCTCAGCAAGTGAAATGCTGCTCAATTGGATTCAGGTCAGGTGATTGACTTGGCCATTGCAGAACAATCCACTTCTTCACCTTAAAGTATTGGGTTGCTTTCACAGTATGCTTCAGGTCATTGTCCATCTGCAATGTGAAGCACCGTCCAATGAGTTTTGAAGCATTTGGCTGAATCTGAGCAGATAATATAGCCCTAAACGCTTCAGAATTCATCCTGCTGCTTTTTTCAGCAGTCACATCATCAATAAATACAAGGGAACCAGTTCCTTTCAAATCCATTGTGGTGACGTACAGAGCCAAAATGATGACAATTGAGTCAAACTCTACATATATATGGTACACATGTCTATCTATACATCCATGTTATATTATTTTATATATATATATATATATATATATATATATATATATATATATATATATATATATATATATATATATATATATATATATATATATATATATACACACACACACAAACACAGTAGTCTCCTCTTTTGATGAAAAGCCTATATCGATCCACTGCTGGATGAAGGCCTCCCCAAGATGTATGTATGTATGTATATATATGTATGTGTATATATGTGTATATATATATATATATATATATATCATAAGATTGAATCACTGAAGCACACAGAAAGCTATTTTGTGAAGCCAAGTCCCCATTGTCATCGCACAAGTCACATAATTACTATTGCCTATGGTAAATGACCTTTTCTGTGCACAGGAGGAAATTGAATCTTTACACCTTACTACTGTATTTAGATTTAATCTATTCTGGTGTTTAAGTCCTATAGAAGAGTAAAGAATGTTGAATATCTTAAAATGAACCCCCAAGTGCATTCTGTGGTGTTATGTGCCTTCAGATTCATAGTTTCTGCCGGCCAAGTGGGATTTCCATAAACGGCAGGAGGGTCTGTAATTGTTTCTGTGTTTTTTTTTATTTTTACTGCACAGCCTTTTTTTAGGTATTGAAATTCAAGATAATTGTTCTGTGCAAGATGAACATTGTTCATGCCAGATACATAAACCGATGGATTAATTCTTTCTTTCTTAAAATGTTATGCTGTTGCCGACTATGACGCACTAAAAATCAGGCTTATACTGTAGTTGATGTTGCATTGCATTTTTCAAATCATGGCTAAAGTATTTTTTTATCAGTGATTGTATTCTGCTGAAATGGTGCAAAGCGTATTGTCAGCAATTATTGTTTTGTTACAGATAATATGGCAACAACGGCCCATTGTGGTCTGTTATTCTCAAGGCTACACGGGATTATTCTGTGTGGGAAGATTGACAGGGCAGATGTTTATATTTTTTTCTTCAGATATTCTAAAAAGACCATGTTTTGTGTTTGTTTTCTTCCTTCCCTCATTTTGTTGTATTAGTTTAAATGTATTATTGTTGTATAATTGGAAATGGGAACAATGGACCAATTGGATTTGGTTTAGCGTTTTATGGTATTTTTGTCTTGTAGCAGTCAAAAAATCCATGCAGGCCTTTATTTTTTTATTTTTCAGAAACACACACACACACACACACACGTATATTCCCTTGTCGGTCATACATTACATCAACTAAGATTGGAGCAAGATAAACCTATACTTCCCCAACAGGAGTCATGTTGCAATTTACATTAAAACAATTACATTAACCACAAGGACACCAGATTTTCATGCCCAGAGTGCCATTACTTCTGCACTTCCTGCATTTTTGTACCATCACAGCTTTCTCACTTATTTGACAGGATGTCCATACCACCGATTGGTTTAATTATAAATTCATGAGGCTGCAAGACTTAAACGCTCAGAGTTTTCAAATAATATGTTTTAAATGTGTAATCAGTTTAATCAACAAGTGTGGTCTTTGTGTGGAAGCATACATTACTCCTTGCATTCAATATTGCTGTCTCACTTGCAGTAGTTTGAGCAGCTTTGTCATTTGCACTGCTGTACCCTTGAAAATTGTCTTTCATTTGGTTCTGGGAAGAAACGCCCACAGCTGAGAAGAAATTGTACTTTCTGGGCCTGCAATGTTGGCACAGTCTTATAATTTTCTTGTTTTAAGCCTTGAATATGATTTTCTTTTTTTGCCCCATTGATAGTCACATAATGACGTAATCAAACAAACTAACATACAAAAAAAGAAATCAGGAGGTGGTCACAACAAAGAAATTACATCATGGGAACCACACACAATTTAACCCATAATGTTAACATGACTAAAGAACTAGACTTTTTGCCATTATCCATTAGTTCTCTGGTCTATGTGATCTCTACAGTGCTTGTGATGGTATTTATTCACCATTTGATGCTGAGATAATGAGTGTGTTAATCTGGGTGCCTTGCAGAGAAGCTGGCATGTATATGTGCTAGTCTGAGTTCTGCTGACACCAGTCTATAGGATTAATGTTTCTTTCCTCTCCTCTTACATTTTTTCTCCCAAGGCTAAACTTTTAATTTAAAAAATATTTGACCTGGAAAGAATGGCCCTTGGAGACCCAAGTCTCATTTCGTGAGGGTCACTTGGGTGCAAAGAAGCCTTTGCATAGACCAACACAGAACACGAGATGAAGGGAAAGCAACTAGGGAAAAAAAAAAAAGAGAGCAACAGTTAACTAGTTTGGCTTGAAGAAGGGGGGAAGTATTTGCTGTAGTGGTTTTCTTGTTCTCAGGGGAAAGCTACAGGATTTTATTTGTGAAGAGTTCTTGTAAGTCAGGGTATAGGCTAAGAAATTAATTACGATAATGTCAGGCAGCAAAGCTGGAAAATAAACTCTGTGCAAGCTGCACTCTGTGTGCTTATAAAATAAACAGCTCTGTCCTTAAATAGATAGTGACAATTAGCATGATATTATATATATATAATAATGATGCATTTTATTTATAAATCACTCATACCCAGACTGCCATTATGAAAATCATGATACAATAGCAAGAAAAGATACAGTACAGCCGTGATAACTCAACGTGTAGACCATAAGAAAATACAGCAAGGCGTGCAATAGCAACAATTTACATGCAGAAAAAGGGATTACAAACGTTCCACAAACAGCGATCATTAAAAGCTTTTTTAAGAAGGTGAGTTTTAAGAAGTTAATATATGGGTGTGTTGATGCCCCACCAGTGAGCCAGTATGATCACCGGACTGTAGTTAAAGTCCCCAAATGTGGACGAATGAATTGTAGTCAGTGAGCCACCACACTGGCAGAGAGAAAAAGCCAGTGAGACTCACCATTAACATTGTAGACAACATGGCTGCCAATTTTAAGTCATTCAGCTTTGCCTGCGGGGGACACCCAATTTCATCTATTAGTGGAGAACAGAGATCACAAATTGTTTTACAATATATAAGCATAAGTTCTACCGATCAAATGCTTTAAAAAAAAATATAGTCAAGCATGTGATATAAAACCTTTTTTTCCATTAGTCAGTACACAATATATTTCAAAATCAGTTGGTATTAAGTAGATGTATGATCAATGTTGTTGTTTTTTAACGTTATAAAGTCAAATCAATAATAATCACAGAAGAGAATAGTTTTGAAGAAGTATTGAAATAAAGAGTCAAGAATTGAGTATGTTTTGTGTATTTTTACATTTATTTTTCATTTGCTCTGAGATGCTGCTATGTCCATAACAGCCTTGGCTGCTGCTGCAAAACGCGGTTTCTTCGTCGTCGCCATATTGGTTCACTAATCTGTGATTTTAATCCCATCACCGGTTGATGTACTTCTGACTCACGGGGGAATTTTCAGTGGTGAATAAGCCCACAAGCCATATATCTATCTCTCTCTCTCTCTCTCTCTCTCTCTCTCTCTCTCTCTCTCTCTCTCTCTCTCTCTCTCTCTCTCTCTCTCTATATATATATATATATATATATATATATATATATATATATATATATATATATATATATATATATATATATATAGATATAGATATATTTGTGTGTATATACATCTATAATTCTCTGAATTTCCAGTCATACATCAGACCTTTGTTCTTGGTGTCGGTCACATTTGGAGTCGCATTAAACCGATCAGGTGGCCTTTTTCATCAGGTAACAAGACCTTCCATGCAAGCTGATGTCATCTTTAGTTATTTAAAACATGAAAGTAGATTTCGAATGTGTTTCCTATGTCAATGTATCAACTTTCCCGCTTCAGAGACATACATGTCTGCTTTCACGGACATTAGGAGCCAGTGGAAATGGTCAACATAATTTCTTTCCCTAAGTTTTAGAAATAATGGGATTTGCACTGATTGGTTATGCCATTAATTCAGATCTTTGGCAAAATACTAGGAAGTATCTGTGGTTCACTTGGGTCACATGAACTTCATTGTTTTTTCTTTGGGTCTTCAGGCTAAACCCCACATTGTTCACACAGCTGCGTCGGGCCTGCTGGCATTTCATCAAGTTTGACTAAAGACGACAATAAATTATACAGAAACTTCTAAATAATTAACCGGACGCTTAAAACAGTTTACCGCAGCATGGATAAGGTTTCCTAGCTGCAGGCTTGATCATCCATTAACGACCTTGTTTTTTTCCGTGCTAAACAAACATATCCTGATTTTTTTACAGTGGCAGTGCAGAACACACACACAACATTGCATTAAACTCCCTCAAAAGCTGGAAAATGTGCATGGAGTTTCTTAGAACATATCAGTGATTTTCTCAGTTCTGTGTTTTGAGTTCATGTGAGCGTGTTTTGTTCTTTACCTTCTGCATAATGTTGCATTATGGAAAACCTGTCAGTGTTTTTTGTGTTTTTCGTTTTTATTTTTCTTCTTTTCCTCAGATTTGTCCTTTCCACTGGGTTATTTGTGAGTCTGTTTAGTTGCGGTTGATGGTACAGGTACTGTAGCATGTTTCACTGTCAGTTGTGCACTTCTTACACTGTAAACTGTACTTCCATCAGTCCCATGGATGTTCACTGTGTATCTGTCATACTTGTAAAGGTTTGTTTTTTTTAATTGCTTTTACTTCCCACACGTGGAGGGATTTTCCCTTTTCCCTTCACTCTAGCGATGTTCACACACAATTAATTGTAACTTGTATACACTTTTAATTTGCGGAGCTTCTGATCTAATATGGCCTTTTTCCCAGGCCCGTTCATCTGCCATGGGACCCCCTATAGAAATAAGATGCTGTTTTCATAAGAACAAATAACATAAACCTCCCTTAAATGTGATGAATAAAATATAACTCTAATGATCTCATCAGGAAACCTAGCAGACTTAAAGGGGGAATGTAATTGTTTGTTTTTGTTTGTGCCGGTTCTCATTAAAAATAATATCTATATAGTGTGATTGTTTTCAGTGCTGCTTTGTGTGGCTTTCCCACCTCGGGATGATGTGGAGATGTGGGGTTTCTGGGCTACAGAGAGCAGGGCGGTAAAACCTTGCTTTGTATGTGTTAGCTGTCATATTCCTTTCTGTCCTTGTGCTTCTTATTTGACCCGTGTCGATCCTCATTAGCTAGCTGTCCTCTAAACATAATACTGTGCCCTCAGCACGCGTTGCCACTAATGAGGAGCGTGTAGATTGGCAAATATGTACGGGAGGTCAGGCATTCATCTTGTGAAAGGTATTGCAGGAAGTTTGTCAATGCCTCCTAGACTCTGCTGCACAATTCTCCAATGCCAGAGAGAGAGAAGAGAAGGGAGGGGGGGTTAAAATGAAAAAAAAAAAACTATCTAAAAACAATTGCAGGTATGTTGCTACTTTGCTGGCTAAGTGATAGAAGAATGACTTGACAGAAGGTGTCGAAAGTTTGATTAATGGGGTTTCTGAATGATTGTGACAGTCCAGGTGACCAAACGGGGGATGTGTTCTCTAAGGAGACAGTTTAACAGCTGGCAAAGAATCCTGGGATAGTCGTGTCTAAACTATCGACGGTATAACAATGCATCTGCATTTTCTGCTTGCAGGTACACTTTTTCTGTAGAAAGCATGTTGGCTGGAGACTTGCAATTGCTTTGGGATGATCTTACATAAAGTTTAGTGTAACCCTTGTACTGCCCTGAAGAAGCAAGTCCCGCACGTAAACCAGAAACGCCTTCAGTTCTTCTAGGTGTGGACGGGTTCATTACAGGACAGGTCAACAGCCAATTAAACTGCTGTCTCCGAGAGGTTTAGTGCCCTGTCTCGCTGTTGTATTTCAAATTACAATTGTTTGGTTACTACTGGATTGTTGTCTGTTTGTTGCTTACATTTCTTTTTGGGTTCCTTAAAGCCATGCAGAAGAAAAGGAAGTTAAAAGAACAACCTGCTTTGTTTGTCTTATCTAAAAAATTACCCCAAAAACCGAATGCAAAGTATGTATGAAATATAGCCTCCTATAGCAAAGTTAAAACAAGAAACGGTATCCCTTTAGATGAAAGATTGTATCTTGGGTCTATTTTTTATAGAAGCCTTAGTCAGTTCCTGTGCCAGTGATTTTCCTTTGCTGTAGACATTACTGATATGAAACATTTGCCCTTGAATAGAGAATTAATGTACCATTTCTAATCAGTGTTTCACTTTCGTAATATACTTACTGGGTATGTCTTATGCTTGCATGAACAGTTGTCCAAACCACTGACTATTAAAAGTAACCAAATCCAATGAATAAAATATACTACCTGCAAATAAAATAAACTAAACATTATATTAAGAAATATATGAGGAATATACAGTGGATTTTTTTTTTTTATTATTATATTGTATTCTATAAATACTGCTCAAATGTATAGGTATTGCACTGCATACTGTTCAGTAAAGTCTTAAATGACACTCGATTCAACTGACGGCAAACCTACATTATCTCAATGTTTAATTTCACCTCTTATGACCTTCCCCGTATTCTCAAAGTGAGGAATAACATTATAAAATGGAAACATTAAGTGTGTCTAGAGATGTGATGGCAGTTTTACACAATGGAGTCCTATATCCTTATCGTGGACCATAGTTCGAGACCGTAGTTTTGCAAGTTATGTAATCATTTGTTTGCATTTTAATTTTGCAATTAACATCTGGAATTAATTGCAACTTGTCACCAGCTTCAAATATAGATATACGTGTTTAATTGTGTGTGTGTGTGTGTGTTTATTTATTTATTATTCTGTAGGTGGTACAAGTATCAATCCCTTCTGTACCTTCAATTAACTACTTTAAGAAGGAACAGATCATGTGTAAGTACATTGTTCTTGGACTGTGTAGCATAATACGGATTGTGCATTGTTGAAGGGATAGCCAGTGTGCCCTGTGTCCCAGTAATGACTGTGATTTATCTCAAAGCTGCAGTCTGTTTGCTCACTTCATGTGATGGATGACCTTTGCAATGCAGTGGCCGGTGCTGTACCACTCTTCGCTGAAGGCACAGTGCACAGCTGCTATTTATCACAGTCCACTTATGCCAATCAGTCAAAATACCTGCATCACCACTCATACTGTCTACAGTGTTTACCTGGAAGGACAAGTAAAACCCTTCAAATTGTGCATTGAATCTGTGTGGAACTAGAAAGATTTTACGAAAGCGAGCATTACATTTTTAGTAACTAGCCCATTTCGTCAGGCTTATTTTGAATAAGTGAGGATTTATTTTTGTTGTGTTTTTCTGAAGAAATGTACACTTAAGCCTTGCCAAGTTGGGTATCCAAAAGCAAAATGTGTTTTCTTTCATTCCTGCTGTGAAACAAATGGTAGCATTACTGGAAGTGTATCTTTATATCTACATGTGAGAATTATCTCGGTTGCGTTCAGAAGGAGCAAGACGTTAAAAAGATGCAGTTATACAGCTTTGTGAATCCAGGTATAGGCTTTAAACGTTCAAACATTGTTAAACCACTACTCTGGTTTGATGGTTAAACTATTATCCACTGGGGCTGTTTTATTATACATACATCCATCCAAAGTGGAAAGTAGGTCTAAAATTAGCTCGGATTCTGACAGTAACTTAAGATAAGCAGTGATGAACAGATAATTAATCTATAATCTGCAAGAGCAGGACTTGAGAGTGTATAAATAAGCCTCCCAAAGTCCTTTGACTGTTCAGCTAAAGAATGACTGGAGTTGTGGAGATTTTCTTTTTAATTCATTGCGGTTTACAAATAAATGATTAGCATCATTGCCATAGGAAGGTGCTGTTATACTGTACTATAATTAAAATGGCTAATATTAATAACATAAAAACATTTCTGAATTTCTGCTTACCTACTTACAGGTTATTATGTCATTAAAGTAGCAGTGCTCTTTTAGAAGAGGCGGAAATGTCTTCTGCATTATTGAAATGTTTCAAAATTTAGAGTGAGGATAATCATGTACACAGTGTATACAAGTCTATGAAGGAATTCTAGTATAGGTCATGTGTCTATGCATATATAATGTCATTTATAATGCTTTATAAGATTAATTAATGAATTAATCATTCTTTCAAATTAAATGACGGCTTTTATACTACAGTTAGATGATACATAGCAATCCACTTTCCTTCACATCATTTGTGAGACTTCTTCAGAGTGAAAATCACTTAGACCCAAATCCAAACTTTGACCTATTGGCCTATTGTGACTTACAAACCTATACATAATAAATACTATTAATCTTATTTCATGGTACTTTGTTAGATAACACAATTAGCTATTAGTTTTTAATTAGAGTTTGAATTGGTCTAGACCTTGGTTATAGCCTGGGTAAGTGACTGCTTTAGCAGGTAATTTCTTGCATTTGCACTCTCCTTACGGTATATTATGTGTTAAACTCTGATTCAAGAACCCTCTGTGTTCAAGATGGAATACTAAACAGAGCTCACAATTAAAATTGGTTAAGTAAGACACTTTAATGAATTCAGATGTTCTTGAGGAGTCCTCCTTGGGGCTTAATTACTGTCTTTTGACATGGAGATCTCTGTGTGTTTTCCAAGATGGTTTTTGTGACGGGCTTGTGATGCAACTTTCACATCACTTCACTGGCGCTTGATCTTCCTAGTAGACATCTAACAGTTTTTCCACTTTTAGTTCTTAAAAGTTGTCAATATCCTGTGGAAACTGAGATGCTGTGTGAATTCCAGAGGACTGTCAGGTATTGCAATATTCATGGGACACCACTGTACTCTTAAGAAAAGCTATTGCTCTAAATAGTAACAGGAGACTCTGGGGCTATGAGGAAAGCTTGGCTGAATTTCCATTTCAGAAGTGGAAAGTCCAAGTTTCCTTTGAACACAATGAGTTTGTCGCTATTGGTCTCTCTACATGTTTGTATAATGTTATTTTATTTCTTTTTAACTGCATCTGTTTTTTAATTTTCTTTAAATGCACTATTTCAAAATGTTGCCTAAATTCCCTCCCCAAACTCATTCTAGAAACTCATAAGAAGACATTAAAAGCGAGGTGAAGACAAACTCATGTGTTATAGCGTCTGCCTGTAGTGGAAGTACACTGGTGTTCTTTAACTTATCGAGGCTTCTGATACGAACTGTACAATATATAAAGGCCAACCCTGAGAGCTGGGAAAAGCATTGTACATTATTTTTATTGGGTTTATTTTTTCTGATATTCTTCCATCCATTTTTGTAGCCTCCAGGCACAATAAATAACCTCAGAAGCTGAGCTGTTCATGCCACAGAGGAGTGAACGATGTAAGCACAATCCACATGAACCTCACCGACCAAAACGGGTAGTAACTTCTGTTGCAATCTGAAAGGTTGGCCACTCGCAAAGGGGGGAAAAAAAGAGCATTATTTACATTACTGTTAAGAGGAGGGAATTCCCTGGGTACCGCAGCCTTCACATTTTACTGGAAGACTGAGGCTAGACGAATCATAATCGGCACACGCAAGTTTACCAGTCTACTATTACAGATATGTTTTAACTGCTGAAGTTGTCCGGTGGTGGTTAGATTTAGTTTTTGAATGATGCTTCTAACTTTTCCACAGAACAACTGCCACACTGACAGCTGCAGTTGACAATATTGCATTTGCTTTTGAATTGAGTTGATACCCTGGACTAGAAGTGAGCCTTAACAAACAACGTGAAGAACGACACATTGAAATCTGTTACCACAAGGATATTTGTATTCACTGTGTGGCTGACGTGAAACAAATCTCCCCATCTGGTCTCTGAACACTGTCTTGCATCAACATTTTGAAAGCTTTTAGGATGTATCCAGTCGGTCCAGTGGATGGATGAATGGATGGATGGATTTATTTATTTTAGGTTTTAAAGGAACGTTGGTTTGATGAGCTTTCGTTTCAAATTGTGTTAATGTTTTGTAGAGCTGTTCCATGCACTATATTCCACCTGAATCAAAACTGATTTGATCGGAGACTCTTACAGTAGTATTGGTTTGTTAATGATAATTTTTAAGGATGCTTTGTATTGATTTTGCCTTAACCACCTGATGAACTCCAGAAAAAGACTTAAACCGCCTTAAGTGCAGTAACGAGCAAAATCCGACTGCTTATGCCTTCGTCAATAGAAATATTACTGTATAACTAGCAATTAGACAGCCATCTATTTTTTTTTTTTGCTGTTGTGTTATTAGAGGACATTGTTTTTTTGTTCTTTTTTAAAGTTGTAATGGAGATGAACTACTTCATAAAATACTCTTTAGCCATTATATGAGCCAAATAGCTATTTTTAATATAGGCTGCAATAGAGCAATTTAAGTACTAGTACTAAGTAGCTTATTTCTCATGGTTTATTAAATCAAGTATTTATTGACACCAGCCTTTTATATAATATGGTATGTTGTATAGTATGTAACACTATCTTTACTAAAAGGCAGGTGTCAATAAAAACTGTTGAGAAGGTAAAGGATAAATGGTGCATGACGTTGACAACTTTAAAACATAGGTTTTTGTATTGTTGCTGTTCATTTGTATGGGTTGTATAGATTGTTTATTTTATCAATCTTGTTAGTGTCTACAGTTTTGTTGTAGGCACAGTTTCAAAACTGAATGCTAATAACTGGATAGCAGATGCATTTTGAGCAATACATCTTTAATGTTTTACTCAGCATTGAGTTGTTTTGAACCCCAAAAGGTCGATTTTGATGAGTCACTAGTTATACTGAAGGCTGTTGTCTAGAGACTCGCTGCATGAATTGTGATATATATATAACATGTTATTATTTTATGTATTAAGTTAGGTACAATGTTTTTACCGTCTAATAAGGGCTTTTTCCATACACCTCAACAGGAAATGGCTTTCAAACAGGAAACCATTAAAGAGGCTAATGGGATACAACTAACCTACAGCACAATGTGAAAGGAAGTACTTCCTCGCTGTAATTTTATAAGCTTCAAGTAAAGCTGCAGTTGTGGATTCTCCTAGCACTGCTACAAACACTACTGTGTATATGTGTGTATAACCCATATACCTACACACACAGACATAGTTTCTTTTATTTTTATTTCAGTTTACTAGCTAAAGAATAAAATATAGGATATGCCAGGCTAGAGTGGCAACAGTTGTGGCACAGAAGAAAAACAAACCCTTGATAAAGCCAGTCCAACTCCTATAATCACATACATTGACATATTCTCACTAAATCTATAATGTATACATTTCAGGAACCAAACATGTAAACCATAAATGCCTACCTTTCATGTTTCAATTCCTCCAAATGACTCTTTAATAAACTAACAGTTTTACACCCCAAGAAGCTTTTTATACATGTTAATGCATACGGGCACATGCTGGCAACATAGGCTCACTTTACACATAATGTGCTGAGAGAGTGTATACTAGACCACTTGTATAAATGACTGAAACATACAATAATGTTTCAGTTCTGTGACACCCCTATAATCACAGCACAGATTACTAAAAGCTCTTTTGTAGTGTACCTTTTAAAGTTTAATTGGCTCAGTGAAGTAACTCTCGCAAACAGGAAGACCGAAAAAAAACAAAAAACTCTAAACATGTTTTAAAATGATTATTTAGCTGCAAATGAATGCAACACGATCATGTGTTCAGCACTCAACATCTGTTCAGCTTTAGGTCAATCAGAGATGGAGTGGGGTGGTTTATGAACCATCAACAATATATATTGTGTCATTCATTCATTCATTCATTCATTCATTCATTCATTCATTCATTTATTTATTTATTTATTGGGGGGGGGGGGGGGGTTCTTTCCCTCAAGACATTCCACGGAGTTTAAGCCTTGGCAAACATTAGCACACATTCTCAGCAGTTTAATGAATTTGTATTTTATGGTTTAAGCCAGGTTTTCATATCGGGAATGTTAGCATGCTAAGCCTATTCTGCAATAATTTCTGTTTATTTCACAGTGGATTGTCTGGAAACCTTTTTATAGCAGCAGCGTCTCGGGAGCAGTATGGAATCAATTAACAATAGAAGGGGGCCCAAAAAGCGACCTGCTGGAACTTCCTGACTGTAACTTTATTCCTCTGCTTCGCCCCTGCCAAAGTATACAAGAGACCCGATACTTGGGAACCTCAGCGCCCAACGGTTTCCACAAATCAGCATGCTGAGGAAACTCCAGTCTGTATTTGTCTGTTTATATGGGGCTTTGCTTTTAAAGTTTAGAAAGTTCAGAAGAACATGTTGTTCTGCATTTGATGAAGAACACAAGTTGTATTTTTATATAATAAACAACATCCACTTCATTTACCATGCTTAAATGGCATTGTATGCTTCTATGCATAATAGAAAAGTAAACAATTACGAATCTTTCTTGCAACATGTTTTTGAAGGGTGATTTGGTAGAAAATACTTGTTTGGGGTTTTACATTATTAAACAGGGAGATACATTTTTCATTTCGTATTATTTTTTAAAGTTCCTGCCATCTGTTTCTTGCCAGTTTGCCTTGTGCCTTAAAGGCCATGGACTTTTTCTGCTGTTATATAAAGCTCAGATGACATTAACATCTAAACTGTCAGAGGAAGTAAAGAAATATGAAGACTTTGTTCACAGTTTTATATTCATAACCTCTTTTTCCAAATAAAGAAAATGGCTCTGAAGTGAGTGATTAGGTCTTGAGTTTTGCAGTAAAGTGGTCTTCCGCTTTGGAGGCCCGGGAAAGGGCTTCTTACGTTTTGAAGTGAAGTTTTTCTCATTACATGGAATGTATTTCAAGCACTTTTCTCCAAACAAGCCTGGAAAGATTATTTTTGCAGGCCAGGAGTTGAGTACATTTCTGGACAACTCCCTAGAACAGGAAACCACAATTTCTATTAATTTTTTCAGGATGGAAGTTGATAACATTGAATATAATCTTGGCCTCAGTTATTTCTTTCAACCAATTAAGAGTAAATTACTGTTTGATTTACCATTTCCTCACCTGCTAGGGTTGTTTGACATTAAGAACTGTAACACAACAATGGTACAGGAATTAAGACATTATATGTGGAACACAATTTGTCATCCTTTAGAAAGTCTGTCTTTATCAGATATGTCTGCTTTTGTATGCGGTGTGTCTTAACATTTAAGCTTAACATTTACCCTTCGAGTCAGTACCGTGTTTAATGTGACCACTTAGGAACCTTTAGCTCTTAAAAGTGTCTGCAGAAAAGTCAGCTTATTATTTTACTAAATTAAATCTGCCAGGAGAAACACCTATTTTAAAATGACCTTATGTATGAAATGCATTAAGCACGGGGAGAAAATACTTTTAGATTTGCTAAAAGGCTTGCATTTGTAGTCACGTTGTAAACATGTTCTGTGTCTTAATGGCCCTTGAAAGAATTGTCTAGACATAATCACCATTACCAGACAAATTGTCAGTAAATCACAGACTTACTGCCTTTTCCAGGATCTCATCCATAACTTTTAACACTGTCACATAGTCTTCAGAATATTAATACCCAAGAAAGAGAATGTCAGACAACCGATAGTTTGACACATTTATCCGGTGTTATCTTTTAATACCGAATAAGGCAGTTGTCAACATGTTTCTCTTTAGCAGATTAGGTTTCTTATTGTTATCTGTACATTTGTTCTTTTCAATAATTCTAATTTGCGGTCTCTTTCAGTTGCAAATTACATTACCATTTCAATATAGTTATAGCAATCTAAGCTTGAAATGCATCCAACATAATTTACTGCAAGGTCCAGCATTTGCAATAAATACTTTTGTAAGCACAACAAAGGAAGTGTGTGTCTGTGCTTAATGCGTATAGTTTGAGAAGATGAAAATATTTCTGTGTGCCAGGAAAGCATTTCAAACTTTTAAGCCTATTTCTCAACAGATCTAAAGTAATATTTTCATTTATGTAGGCGCTCCACAACAGGGAGATGATTTAGCAATGTGAGGTTTGACCTCCTGTGTTTTCCTAACAGATTAACCATTCAGAATCTCCTATATCTGACTTGTTTCTATCAAGTTGGCAGTGGGTCCCCAGGTGTATACTCTTGTCTGTCCCACACCAATATAATCTTATCGAATATATCTTGAGCATTTGTTGAATGATCGAACACCTCTGACTTTTTCAGTGGTGTGTTGAATGTAGCATTCTAAAGAGAGATGTATTAAAATATTGTTTGATCTTACATTAAACGCTTGTAGTCAATAACTGGATAATAAGCACAGTTCTGGAAGCCTCTCTTTATTCTTCCCTCTTTTGAAAATTTGGCAGCTAACACAAAAGACATGTATTTTTCCCTAGATATTTGCTTTGGGTGATTTGACCTTTGGACTGTGTTCTGTTTCAAGTTAGCGATCCATCCCCAGTAGACTTTCTGTGTTAATGGAAAGTCCATTGTTGCCCCATGAAGTAAACTTCTCTACATTGATATCAAGTCTATGGGATTGAACTGGATTTGTCTGATCCTCCAAAAAATGTCAAAATGTGCAGGAAAGGAGATGAGTTGTTACAGGTGAAAGTTACAGATAGGAGCTGTTAAAATACATTCATAAACCGATGACACAATTACATTTTAAAGTAGAATCTCTCTTACATGACTTACATATCATGGTCTGTTCCTTCAAAGAGATTTGGGAATCTTGCATTTTTAAAGTGAATTGATGCATACTTTAGCACTGCTTTGGTAAAGCTTAACCATTTCACCGCTGTGATATTGAGATTGAGAAGTTATTGTGAGTGCATTCACAGTTGGTGTAGAATATACCATAACTAGAACAGGTTTGACTAATGTTCACCTAACAGAATGCAGTAATGAAGGAGGTGCTTTGCAGAATATTTTCAGATTGAAATATAAAAAAAACACGGGTCATGCATTTATAAAGGCAGCATGGATAATGTGAGTATTGTAAAATTTAGTTTGAAGGAACTTTGAAATTAAATTGAAAATGAAAGTTTTAATAAACTCTGTAACACATACATTGGAGGCTGAGTAAAAATGAGTAACAGGGTTCATTCTTTTTTTGATTAACTACTTTGATTAGCTTGGTCTCATGTAGCACACAGGTTCATGTGGTCATTATTGGTCTATTAGACTCTACAGTGATGCTTCTGTTGCAGTATTTCAGTATTATAAAGCAGGTTGTTGAAGTCATTTGCCTGCTACAATAACACACACATGATATATCTAACTTACAGTGTCTAATTCCAGAATTTTCATGTGGGTTTTTTTATTAGGATGATTGCATTTACGAAATACTTTCACTCTAATGAACCTGTTGGCAAATTCCCAAATGGGTTAGAGTTTTGTATGATGCACGGATAATCAAAAAGGCTAATTGGTCCATTAATAATCCTGTAGAAAGAGGGATGTATGGAAAGAGGATGCATTTCTAGTCTGCTGTTCACTTTTCCCAGGAAAGACAGAAAAGGGCCATCCGTAAGATTCTTCAACATATTTATAGAGAGCACTGGAAGAATGAAGTGGCATTGAAGTGTATAAACCGCATTGCATAATGTGAAATATCTGCGGCGTGCTGATAAGGACCAGGGGTAATTTTATTGCATAACGGAGCTTCAGTAGAAAGTCTTTTAATATGCAGTCCCAGATGAAAGACGTGTAAAAGGTGTTTGCTTTGAGACTTGTAGAATAAAGTGGTTTTAGTAGAATAGACCCTTAACTCTCCTTCCACAGAGGGTGCTTTTGAGCTAACCAATAGAAGGCCGTATCCTGCTCACCACTAATCAATTTCCACCACACCTGTTGAAAAACAGCCCTTTGCCAGTTCAATAGCACTCTATTTGTCTCCTGTAATTTTAGAAACGCAGTCCCAGTAATTCACTCTTTGGGATAATACAATATTGACCTTTGTGGGGCGCTACATAAATTACAAGTAATGAGAGAAGCATAGGGAATTGAGATCAAATTGAATGTGCATATCATTGCGGAGGGTGTGAATGTATGTATACAAAGCATACGCTGGTAAGGTCCCCTAGTATGTTGTTATCGACCTGCCGAGGAATAACATCCGTGCACTACATTACTCCTTGTTTTAATAGCTGGTTCTTGTTGTTTTCCCTCAGTGATACACAAGTTCAAATACATTTAATTTTCGCTTTTTCTTTCTTTCTCCCTGTTGTTAGCAACTGTTAGTGGCAAGAAACAAAAGGTTATAGTCCCCATGTAAAACACTGGAAATATCGAATCGCTGTGCACTGTAGGTATAAATGCAGCTACTCAAAGCTACAGAAATGACCTACTAAACGCCCCAGAGTCCTTAAAATTGGAAAATCACTGTCCCCTGCATATGGCTTTTAGTACAATCTCTCGCGGTTACTGATTAGAGCCATCAGTCGGGATACTCGTATATTCCATTTCCATAGAAACACTCATTGTGTTGCCAGACTCCATATCGGCTGTACAATGTGGAGGGTGATGGCAGTAACTTACAGGGATGCCTCTAAGTGATTGGTGGTATAGCTTTCTTATTGTGAAAGCCCCCCCCCCCCTCTGTAATCTAAGTGAGTTTACCTTTTGTTGTCTAATCTGAGTAGATGTGTCAATTCACTCTGTATGTTCTTCTGTGCTACACTCTGCCTGAAGACGCACCCTGTGGTTTCTGGGCTGTACATGCAAGGAAGAAACGTGTCTGTGGGTCCATTTCATTGTTATACCTTACACGGATGTTTTATTTGCCTATATGAAAAGATTGTATCTAGTGCACCAAACCTACCCTGTACCCTGCAAATTATTGTCATCCTCCATTCCCCCCCCATCCTAAAAAAGCACACTCATGACTTTGATCAAAGCTGTACTTTTGAAAAGTCCTCCAGGGCTTGGTCTCTCTAGTCTTTGTTCCTTGTGTTTATTGTTTTTCAGAGGCTCGTGATGTCCCTTCCTTTATCTCCAGAGAAATTATAACATAAAAGGAAAATGATGGGGCTACATGCACAGGAGGTCTGCCTTTGTTGTCGTCTGGGCTAAAGAGGAGAATATATTCAGTTTCGGATGACACGGGTGAATTTAATTTTCAACTCCTGAGTGAGGCTAGATAAGTCACAGCAGTTTTCACAAGATTGATGCAAAGAGCTGGACAAGTGATAATTAGTTATGCGATTGCAAAGCTGTGCATCTAGATGCCTAATTAGGTCACTGCCGTGTAAAATGTAATGTCTTAATGTGCTGGTTCACATAGCTACTTTGGGACTGTCCACACTCTTCTGTGGTAATGCAGAAGAGATTTATTTATGTATAACTCGGATGCAGATACCTCGTAACTCGTGGCATTAAAAATGACATTAATGTACGCCGATTTATTTACACCGCATCAGCACTGTAGTTTGGGTTTCCACAGGTGACAGTGGAGGGATACTGAGTCGCACGATGACTACTCATTAAAGTGACTGAATAGCAGGGCTAAACCGGGTCCACAGAGAACATCTTCTTGCGAGTTGGAGAAATGAAAATTCTAGTTTCTCTGTGTAAAAGCAAAAAGTGTTTCAATAAAGTAATTTCATAAAATTTAAAATATTCTCCTTCAATTTTGCTGAGGACCAATTGGATGTTGGCCTATGTGGCCTAAAACCATCTAAGGACTTGGTCTCCTGTTTCTAAGATATACATTATTATTATTTTGTATTTTTTTAAATAAATCGCATATTTTAGGGTGTTCTAATACTATACAAGGTAAACAAAACTATTATTTTTGTGTGTTTTCCAGGTATTGTAATGCCCGCCTTCATGTAATGTTTTAGAAATCTAGCAGAAACCTTTTATCTTGATCTGAACCTGCATGGCGATTCTCAAGAGAGATTAACAGATAATAGCTCAGATACCATCATATTCCCGTGTTGAGTGCCTTGTACATTTAAACCGTGTTAACGGAGCACTTTAGAATAATGAAAGTCAGCTAAGCTTTATGATGTTGTACTTCCACTAGAGTACTCTCTTAATTAAGTTGTTTTGTGAATGTTTGTATTAACACAGTCTTTGTGTTATCTGTTTTCTGAGCCTTGTGTTATTAAAAGAAACCCATTATTATCTCTTGTATACTGTGCAAAACAATGAAGCAATCCTGTTAAAATGTAATTGCGTGTCAGTTAAAAGACTAATTAAGGGTTATCTATTGATATGACAACTTTTTTTTTTTGTTTTCGTGCCGCTATCAAGTTCAATTAGTATTCAGATCAAGTATTCTAATCATGCCCCCTGAGCTTACATACAAGATTGATCACGAATCCTGTTCATAACTTATAACTGACAAAGCACAGTATAAAGTGAAACTTTGCGTTTTAGGGTACAATACATTCCACAATTAAGTGTACCAGCTCTTCAAGGAACAATGTACTGTGGCTGATTGCATTTTTCGGCTGCAAAAACATTGTGTGTGCAAGTGTTTGATTAATGGACGGGTGGAGTGGAGTCTGCATGCCATACTCCTGCAAACTGTGGGAACGGGCATAGGCCGGAAAAGGGTTTCAGTTCATTCTGAAATATGAAAATCAATTAATGAATGTCTTGTCTTATCGCATCAACTCTTGCTGAAATCCCAAGTAAATACCATTAAAGCAGTTAGTTGCATAATACCTTAATAGAAATTATGTAACGTGTTCTGACAGTGAAATGTGCCTTTGCAAAAGATTTCCTTAAGTTACTCTTATGATTTCTGCAAGCCTTCCTTTCTCATGTACAACGTGTGACAAGGCTAAAGTCTCTGTGATCTATAAAATGGCCAGGTGTATGAGAAATTAGTCTTCTAACAGTTAGGTGCTCACAGTATATGGATAGTCCATATATGTGTGCCCATTTATGGTTACCAGAGAATAAATTACATACATTTATGGAATGGCTTTTTTGCATTAATTACACAAACCTGATTTTATGAACTACTGTGCTGCAGGTACAAGGGTGTATTGTTTTCTGCAGGGACCTGCCAATCTCAGAAAGGTATTGTAACCACCATCTAAAGATTTGTCAGAGCGAGCCAGTTTGTCATTCAGATAAATATGTTTTGCTGCCCCGAACTGGCCTACTTCCTATCTGAACTAAGCTATTTCCTGTTAGCTTTGTTTTATTTTGATTCATCAAGATTGAAAGGAATTTGTTTTTTGTGAATTACTTTACCCTTAATTTGGTGGTTGAATGGTTTTGCGGTTCTTTTATGATACTGTCTGGACAACTTTAGAAAACAATTTCTTTAATCACATGGAGTTTATTTGCATGATTATATCATGAACATGTGCAATATTGTGTATATATATATATATATATATATATATATATATATATATATATATATATATATAATATTGCACATGTTCATGATACACACATAAATGCATTTGCTTATAATGACATTTTTGTTTGAATGTTTTAATTTTAGGTACTGATGATGTAGTTTCATTATTAGACTCTATATACAATGTACAATGTGTACAATGTAGGCACATCAGGGGAGAACAGATCTTTAGTTTGTGTTTTTAGATTACCACAGAATGGAGACTTTTGGAAATCTCCACAAGTTCTGAGTTTTATTAATGAAGTTTCCATTTTGATGCAAATTGAGCCTTATTTAATGCTTATTAGCGTAATTTCTTGCAAGGCAGGGAGTGCTGCTTCAGAAACCCTTCCACCAGTTGTGTAATATTGTCATCATTGTTTTGTTCATTCTAATTTGAGCTCCAATCTTTCTTTAATACCTGTGAGAATAAATTACGCCCCCACCCCCCATGCCCCTGACACTTTAACAGTAAGCTGGTAGACTCATACAAGGCCTGTTGCAGAGTCTCTTTCCCCAGGGCTCCTAGGGTGTCAGGGTGTCTCCATAATTGGAACCTATTTCTCTGGTCTGTGGGAATCTGGGGAATATCTAGTAATCATCTTGCCTTGGCATAGTATCTTGCATAGCAAAGAGCAGGGCTTAGAATCTATCCACATAATTACATAAAATATTCAAAGAACTATTTAGGATTGATAAGTATATTTTTTTTATCTGGAGACAAACCTAAATGAATGGAATATTAAGCATGTAACTTTGAAGCAACTGACCTCCGTACGGTCCTCCAGGGCCGACTGATGCACCAAAAACCTTTTTCTGTTTTTCTCCTTGGAATGATGGATTCAAATGTTTTCACCCATAACTTCTGTCCTGAAGTTTGGCCTGGTTTCCTCACCTGGCAGTGTCCTACTTTAAAAGTCAAAAAAGGATTGTCTGCGTTTTGGGTTCTTCCATCTTCTACTAGATAAACGTGGAGGGGAAGAAAAGCTACTGGAGATTTGGGGACTTGCAGGAAAGTTACTGTACATGGATAAACCAAGAAGTTCTGCAGTAATAACTGGAAAGCCCCATTGTTAAATAACTAATGTGAAGTACAACTGAGTTCTAAAACAGAATGCAAAACAAATTTAGAAATTGCTGTTGTTCAGATTTTATATTGTGCTCAAGAAAAATATAGTCAACAATAATGCAATTCCTTAGCGTTAACACAGAGATTTTCCCCCTGCTAAACGCAAGGCATAATGTTTAAGGAGAGACCTCAGAGGAAGATAAACGAATTGTCAAACATGATGAATACAAAACTGTGTGACATTACCTTGTGTGAAATGGAAACTATGGAGAGTTCACTCAGTGACAAGGGACCCAGCACAGCGTTGTCTTCCAGTGTCATTTAGCACACATGATATTTTTCCAAAAACGATTGCAAGCTGTGGGCATGCAGCGTATTAGATGAGAATTACAGTCTTGCATGGCACTGGGAAGCAGCCAGAACTTAGACTCCTCTCGATTAATCATTAATAATTCAAAGTGTCGGCAGTTAAGACTGGTACCTGGCCCTGTCAAAATGTCCTATGATTGCCACTCCCCAAGAACGTAAGTGTGTGCATTGTATGTAAATATTACAATCTTTTCAAGGGTAATACATAAATATCTCCTTGGGCTAGATAAAGGTTAGGTTGATTTAATTAGGTTAGGTTAGGTTTGCTGCTCAGTTATGCAGCTGTTCCATCGGGCTGACAGGCTGCTCAGCTTGAGGACTTCTAGGTGGTTTTTGGTGGAGAAGTTCTAGTCTTGATTCCTCTCCAGATTTTCACTTCAGTGTCTTCCAATCTCCAATATCCCTGGTTACACTACCATGAAAACTACAAAAGCATACTACAATCCATTGGCATTGAAATGCACCCTTTTATAACACAATCATGCAAACTACAGATGTACACTTGAGTCTGAAACCTGATGATGTAGGTTGGAAACCAGAAAGTTTCATGCAATGTCTAGTTAGTATTGATGTGATACAGTGTCATTAATATATGTGAAGTGAAGTATTAGTGGGCACAATTGCTTAAGATCTGCAGAAAACAATCTCCATTTCATCAAGATTCTGTAGTCCATCACATGATAAATATAACTACAATTCTTGGTTTATAATGCAGTCTTTCATGTAATGAATGCTGACTAGTGTATTCAAAGATTAAGCGGTTTCTACAACATTTTGATTTGATGGATCTTTTTTCCTCAATTCTGACATTGAGTGTACATGTGCATATTAGTTTCATGGGGGAAGAAAATGGTTGGGAAAACTGTAAAATGCATTTATTACAAAGTATTATAAAGATTGAAAAACAAAAAAAAATATATATATATTTCTGGCTTTTTGGTCTGAAATGTAGATTTTGTTTCTGATATAAAAACAGACCATTGCACTACAGGTGGTGACCTGAAATGTACTGCATCTCGGATGGCAGTGGAGTTATATTAGTTTTTAAGCACTGGTGGTAATCTTTAAAGCGTAATGTACTATGTGTTATTACAGATGTTTGCACAAAGCAAAGACTAAACAAAACACTTCAACTCAGTGGACTTTTCTGTCATTTTTAGAATAGTCTACACTGGACTGGATTTCAAATCAGATTTATTTGTGCACATGATTTTAAGTGTTATAGAAGGGTGAACTTCACAGAGAAATTACTCGGTCTTCATCAGATCATGCTGTCTCAAAAAGTGTGTGCATTAGGCAATTATTCTGAGAAGGATACCACTGAACTGACACAAAATGTCATGACAACTGTAATGCAGGAATTAGAGGTGAAGTGACCTATATTCCATTAAATCAAACCATAATAAAAAAAGTTTTATAACATAATTAAGTTACTGTATTCTTATGAGAGAGAAGCTTACTAGAACACTTGGTCTAGTCAACGACGGGGATGTGACAAGTATGACAACAACATGCATTCATTGAAATTTCTTTTTATACCCAGCCAAAGTCGTCTTATAATAATGCAGTATTTCATGACCCACTTTTTGTTTTTTGATTTGACTTAGCTCAAGTATGGTGGTTTTATTTAATATGCCAGAAATGTATTTTTTTTCTAAGCCTGCCTTTACAAAAACAAAACAGTGATTCATTTTATAAACCAATTGTGTGTAGCGAGTGCTAAAGCAAAGAATTAGAACTGCCCTAGGAGATATCTAGATTTAAACTTCAAATTAATCTGTAGAATTGACTTTACTGTAACATCTGTGTATTTTCCCCTTAATTTTAAAAGCTAGTTTATTGTAAGGTGTTTGCAAGGAGTCATTTAAAATATTTGTATTTATTGTAGAATGCAGCTTCTGGCTCCTGTTGGTTCCAGATATTACATTTTAAATAAATCGATATACATATGGTGTTTGTGGTGGTTTTCTCCCACCAGCTTATCTCTAAAATTGCATTGCTTTCACAGACAAGCTTTGAAATTTGATCTTTGAAAAAAAGAAAATGTGTAATGTTTAATTAATAAAATCTAAAATGTAATTGAATTTAAAGCCATTTTGAGCAAATGGGTAATCGGTCTTAACGGTCAATAAGATGGCTCTTCATGCAGTCATTCCAAATTGATCAATTTGTCTGTCATGAAGTAAAAAAATAATAATAATGATTGGCTTCCCTCACACACAGGTACGTTTCAGTTCTTCCAGTTTTCACCTGCCACCCCTCAAAACAAAAAACAGACAACAAGATTACAAAATAACAAGTCACAATTTGTACTGCTTGTCAATGTCAGCAGCTTTAACTATTTTATTATTCTGAGGATGTCTTGCATATGTGTTTTGAGGTTGGAAGATCCTAATTTATCACCACTGCATGTTTTATAGCTATATATGAATTTTACATACACTCATCTCGTATCGTATTAGATGTGTGGAAAATTGCTGCAAGATGCAAGGAATCAGAGAGGTGTCATTTGAGACTTAAGGTGTTCAATAAAGATGATACAGTGGCTGCTTTCAAGCTTAAGATGCACAATTATCATCAATTGGGTTTCCTCAAAGACCAGCATGGAAAGACCGCCACTGTAAATATGGTTTCTAAATATGCCGGCACAACTTGCGAAGAATCTTAAATAGGTAAAAAATATAACGCGTTAACATAATGTGTCCATAGCACAGCACTTGAAGGTTTTAACTGTGACTTTAAGTCACAGTTTGGTCTTTTATTAGGCCTATCTTTGAGACCACATTAAGTGGAACAAATTGAGCCCAAGCCTAGTAAAGCCTCAAAAATGCTCCGTTGCTGTGTAAGAGCAGCCTTATCGCTAACTTTGAGCTCCAGGAACACAATTAATTACAAGGACTCGGTTCTTTCTTCTTGGTAGGCCAAAAATGAAAGAAATGCAGTTTACACAGTTGTCCGGTGCCTTTTGAAATTCATGATTCTGAAAACAATGTCGTTCCCTGTAAAATTTCCCTTTCATCTAAATTATGCATTGCTCCCTGTGACTCTTAATTCAGATTTAAAGTCAGTGCTGGGAAGAAACACAAATAAATGATAACTACCTTTTGGTAAATTTCTGCTGAAACCTATAATGATTCAGCAGTAAAAATATTAATGCTACGCAGGGTACTCGGTAATGGAATGAATTGCCTTGATTGAACTTTTTTAAATCTCATCATAATTAGCTTCTGAAAGCAAAGGAGAATTATATTTGAATGGCTTCTAGTGCTCGTTGAAAAAAAAGTCTTCAGATCACTGTTATTAAAATAATTTTTACATAAACACGTTTTCTATTACCAGTCCACTAAAGAGTAGTGAATTAACAGTAGCAATGACTTCATTTTTTAATAACATTCTGAAAAATCCCTTTCGTGAGAAGAATGTTTCAGTATTTTTTTTGTTTCTTCTAGTTGTTTTACAAATATTACTACACACAGAACTATTTTAGTTTCGCCTTTTATCAAGCAAACAAAAACAACACCATTTTATTTTTTACAGGTAAAATTTTCTTTATTAGGTTTCATATGTATAGTTTTTTTTCAGCTCGGAGCTATCATATCCAATTGGAAAATAGTGTTAGTGGATCCTCTTGAATTAATTTGGTACACAATCCTTACTCAGTGTCATGATCATGTACTTCAGAAACGTTATCAGCACTGCCTTCCCATTAAAAGACCATAATTAAGCGTAAGTGCTGTGAGTTTTACAGTAGACCGCTTCATTGCTCACATACCGTTTTTTGGCATTTGTCATCTCTGTCAAATAAGTAAGATGTTGGTTTTTGAACGTAACATCTTTGACATTTTACCTTGTTAATTTTTTAAATCCAAGCCTTTACTACTCTGAGATGGTCATGCCCTCCTCTTCTATTTATAGTAACATTGCAGGAGTAAAGTGGTAATTAGATCTGCGCCACATTTTTTATTATTCATATTGGAAAATTGATTGAAAGGGGCTTCTGTTTTTAATCAAACTGGGGAGTAATATGCTGTCATGTGGCATACTATTCAGCAAGTAGCAAAATGACAAAATTAAGTAGATAAATCAGGTGAATGACCCCAAAGAAGCTGAACATTGTAGTATCGTCTCCCAGTCTCTGTAAATTGCAAAACAACATAGGCAGTCTGTTATTGTCATGAATTTAATTTAGAAAATTCAAGAATTATAGGATAATGAGCCAAGATTAAAGCTGTCTGTTCCTGCCAAAACAAATTTACTTGTATACTTTTAATTTAGACTTTAGTGAAACTTAATTATACTTTACGTGCTTGGTTCCCATCAGAGAGATACTGTATTAAAAAAAATAATATATATATATATATATATATATATATATATATATATATATATATATATATATATAATTTTAGATTGCATAGATAGTATAGTGTAAAATATAAAATATATATTGTGTAGTTTGCCATCATTATTTTAGAAAAATTTGTTAATAAAAACATTTTTGCAGACCATTCAATTAATTCAGTTTCTGCTGAATGCCATTTGCCACGAGATATGTTAGGAGGGCTGGTACTGTATTTTAGAGGTGGATTCAAAGAAGGCCATGCATATGAACAGTCTTAAGTATCGATTCTTTCAAACAAAAAGTTCTAGATGGCATTCAATAGGCATTTGTGTTTGCTTGAGGTCCAGCACAGCAGTTTCTAAAAACACGTATCAGTTTAAATAAAAGAAGAATTGCTAATCTTTGCATTTTTCATGCATTCCTGTGCTGGGATCAATCAGAATTGTATCCATCAGAGGATATCCATCAAACAAGCATTTACATTTATATTTCATGTCTTTGAAGGCGATAGGTACTGTAATCTATCTTGTCTACGTGTCCAATCATCAGTAAATCAGTTCTCCAGAAATACTTTTGTCCAATCAAAGCATTCTGTCAGATGTTCTTTTTGAGGTATGAGTGTTTTGAATGCATGATATTACCATGGGATTTAGTGCAACAAAAACAGTAAATAAATGGGCTTTTCCTCTCTTCTGTCCACTATCATGTTGTTCTTTTTTTATATCTAGCTGCTGAGGGGGCTGGGTAAAAGGGACAATTTGAACAATGTTTCAGTGTGGTTTAGATTGTTGTTACAAAGGTGGTGAGGACATCAGTGATTTGATTACAATTAGTTACACCTGAGTCAACATTAAGCATGTTCAAAGCAAGCACCATTAAAACAACCACACAAAAAAAACAGTCTGCAATTGTTTGGACATATTCTCTGTATGTGACTACTGTGTGGAGCTCATTAAAACATTTCTAAATATGTACAGTATGTTGTTTTTTTTTTAAGTCTCTTCTCTCTTCTCTCTCTCCTCTCTCCTCTCACACTCTCTCACACTCTCTCTCTCTCTCTCTCAATATGGACAGCAGCCTGCCTGCCATGAATGAGCATTCATATATGCTGTGTGTACATCAGTCACGTTATTTCTGTTCTGAAGCAGTGCATAATACATACAATTATTAAAGTAGAACAGTGGGACAGGTACCTATTCGATTGGATGTGCTCATGAAGGGCAAGAGGGCAAGTTGTTGTAATTAGTACTTTGCATATCCTAATTAGCTGCTAGGAGTTGTCAAGTTGATAGTCGATGTCAGTTGACAACCACAATGCAAATAAGCTTGTCAGGCAGATGAAGGAATTAGCCAAGCAGCCACCCCTGTAATGTCCAGTGATTGTATTCGCTCCCCATAGAGTTTTCATTTCAAGATTGTTAAACTTTGCAACAACAACAACAACAACAACGTAAATGATATGTCATAATGTTGGGGTGGAAATGGTCTTGGTAGCAATTATTTTTTCAATATTATTATTATTATTATTACTGGGCTTAAAGGTTTATAAAGCAAAAAACAACTTAACCAGTTTGTATACTGGGAATAATGCACTGAATCTACTTTGAAAGTCGAGTAAAACTGCATTATAGGTGTAATGCTCTGTGGATATCAGAGGGGTGCCATTGTGCCCTGCTGGGATGATCATATTCAGCAATAGCAGACATACGGTGACACGGCTCCAGAGACCCCAAGCTAACACAAGGCTTCTGTTTTTCTGTTTTGTTTTGTTTTGTTTTGTTTTTATTTACTATTGCTAAAAGCTGGATTGCAGTACTGTGAAACGCACAATCTAATATTTGTGTTTGCTCCAAGTCCCATGACATTTGATGATTAAATTAATAAATTAGTAGATATGTGATGTGCTTTTCATTAGTTTTCTTTTCATTAAACCGGCTATAGCATAATTTTGCGAAATCTTCCTTGAATATTAAAATATTTGGCAAATATATAAAGGTGTCCCCACTGGTCTGTGCGGACCCCCCTCGGCCGCCATTACATATTTGCTTTTAGCATTTCTTTCAAACACTGCTGTGTATGCTGAGCTCTTATTTCACCACTGTTTGCGTGTCAGAGAAAATCAAATTATCAGCATATCTGCACGCACAAAGGCATGTGGATATTAGGCCTGGCATATCTTTAATTTAATCCAGTGTAAAGTAACAAAATTGTGTTGATACAGAAACATGGAAATGGAGCAAAAAGCTTCACAGAGGCGGAAACGATGTCTCTTCCGTTTAGTTGTATCGGAGAAAACACTTGGGTGCTTTCAGACTATTATAGACTATTAACCAACCAGATGTCTGTAATGGATAGATCTCCCACACAAATCTCTCCAAATCGCTGTGTTTGTAGCTGGTTCAGGAACAGATGTTATGGTTTTACTCACTTTGACTTTTTGCCCTGAGGCTTTCTGTAAAACCCCTTGAATTTGGTCTTACTGTACATCAGGATTGGCTGTAATTCTGTTAAACAGGTATCAAATACCCAGAACGGTAGAGCGCCGCGTGTGTGTCAATCATGATCTCGGCAATCTGTGTTGACTGGCCTTTCCTTTGAGTCTAATTTCATTCAAAACCCCACTACTTAATGTGCTGTGTATGTGTGCGTCTTCCTGGGTTTTGCACTGCTTAGGTGGAGGTCTGACCATGTTAAATTGCATCTCTCCGTTTTTGTTTTGTTTAGTTTGTTCTCTCAGCTGCAAATTTCAATGATCAAAGTAACCTGTCTGATAGAAATCTTGGACATGTGTAAATTCCTGTAGCGGATTAGGTTTGCTTGATTACAGTGAATAATTTGTGCCTGTTTAGATAACGACTAGGTAGGAAACCCTAATTATCATCACTGATCAAAGGTGGACTATTGTAAGTATAGGATTCATTTTAGTCCTGAATGTGAGCACTGAAGCTTGCACAGTGAGTGATCGTACTCTCCCCCCCCCCACCCCTTCTATGCTAAACGTCGTCTTTTAAATATTTCATATTATTCTGTGAGATTTGTTTGTAAATGCTAAATGTGTGTTAACACCGCCATGCTGCGTCTCGCTCTTTACACAAAACCCCGATGACAAGGAATGGAACGAGTTTGGCAAAATTGTCGGTTTTTCAATCTGCAGGACAAGCAAGGTTGTTTATTCTGAAGGTTAATAGGATTGCAGTCAGTGGCGGATCTAGGGTTGACAGAAATTGTTGGATATTGAATAGACGAGGCTGTGAAATGGAATCCGGGACTCCGGGGTCTGCTTAGGCCCCTAGAAGCTTTAAGGTTTTTAGGAGAACAAAATGTTTCATTATGTGTTTTGACACAGGAGTAGGACCGCATTCTTAATTTCTGTCGCGAGAGACACACATTTTGTCGATTTCGCATTCCGATGTAATGAAGGTGTGTTAGTATCTAATGCCTTTATCCAATCTGACATTAAAAGGTTACAACAAAGACATACAAGGCCTTATAGTGTGTACAAGAAATTAAACAACAACTGACAAACTTTGTAATGTATAAAAAGGTACAGCACTTTACATCGTGCCGTAGAGGAATTTGACCTCCTGTAGAAATATACACTAGATGGAGTGTGACAGAAATTACTATACAATTTATTTAAGGTCTGAAATGGGATCGCAGTAGTAGAGCAGTCATTCTGTGCAAGGAAAGAGCAGATTGTAGGATCTACAGGTGTATTTAGAGCAGGTGAGTTTTCAGGAGGCGCTGGAAGGTTGTGGAAAACCAGAGTCTGCCTATATAGGGATATATTGTTAAAAGTGATGGGTTATAAGTTGTCTAAGGGTTGGATACTCTGAAGACATCATTATGATTTATTTATTTTGTGGTGGGAAGCTATTATTCCCCAAAATATCATAAATGGTTTAACATTGCACCTTTCTAACTATTCTAATGCTGATACTGTTCTCGGTTTGACCTTTTTAATAATCGCGGTATGAGTGGTGTTATGATTGTTCTTTTCCTTTTTGCATTGATATATTATGATCAGTGTCCAGCACCTTTTACACTGGAATGTTGGAAAATATATAAAAGCTACAGATGCTTTTCCTGAAAGAACCAGCTCAGCCGTACTGCTCACTGAAGCAATCGCAGTTGCTCATCTGATCAGAGAAATGCGAGGGCTTTACTACTCGCATGAAACCCAAGCCTTGAAATGATGAACAGTCCTTTCAGAGTCTGAAAAACCCACCATACCACTTATTTCTTGGCTATTGACTATCACTCTCTTTTGGGACTGCTACCTGATTGACCTGATACTGCCATATAAGTGAAAAAGTACGTAGATCACAGGAGGCTTTAGCATGGTTCAGAAGAAGGTGTATTCACCAGTTAGCACTGTTATGTGAGTACAGAAGACGAGACTATTTTGAAAACCAACCGGTTGGTGCAGAAGTGATACAGAGCAAACTGCTTGTTATTTTAAAGTCCCAGATGTACTATGCCAGGTGTATTACATGTGATTCAGTAATCTAATCTAATATCACTATTCACTCCTATCAAAATGCATTGGTGACTACTGTTGTGTAGGCAATGCAAGTGCAGTGCAAATGGCTTTGAGCAGAAGCTAACAATGAACTAAGTAGCAAAAATAAACCTCAATGGTATGACAATATTATTTGAAGTTAAAAGTTTCACAATTGATTGGCGGAATCAAGGCTTTCCGGTGGTAGTTGTTGAATCGCACACAGGGAAGTTCTGACTAGAAAACCGATTGAGGTCACACATGCCATTTTATTTTATTTTTAATTAACATTCTTTAAGAAATGAATTGGACATTTACATATTCAAGCACTATCTTCCTTAAATCTTGAATCTTGATTACGGAACGGAAACTTTCCCACTATTGCATAATCACCAACCAATTAACCTTTAATGTCAAATAAGGCCTGTGTCAAAATGAGTGATGAGTACTGCACACTACTGAGCGCCGATGTAATTCATATTGGCAATAATATAGCAGCTGAACACAACCTGAATTTTATCCAGATCTCATTTGAAGAAGGAACAAATCTGTTTTTGAAAGTATAGTGAAATGAAATGCTGTAAAAATAGCATTAAAGGTAGAAGAATGATTTGATTTGAAAGTCATTTGCTATATATACAAGTTCTCTTCCGACAAAACATGACAAAGTACATATGCTTCATCTTGGCATGCAAACTACCTGCATATTTTTCACATTTTGTTGTAACTATCTACACTAACAGTAGTAAAGCTTTATTCTCAGGGAATGGCTTATGCAGGAATAAAGCTTTGTCTTGTATAAATAGTGTTACTATTAAACCAGAGGAAGCCTTTCGCCATCACTTTATGGCTTTCCCTAATGAGTGTGTGAGAAAATGCATGTGTGTGTTCGACAACTAACCTTTTGACTTCACTGCAGTTAAGTGTCACTTTTTATGATTTAAAGACACCTAAGCTAACATCCGCATCTTTGAGTTGTGCAGCAAGAAGTCCCCCAAGAGCAGTTGAGTATCATGTTTGTATTCCTGGCTTCTAATTTAAGAGTTTTATATAGTGAATGAGATTTATAATCACCCTCGGCTAAAGGGAAGCAACTGTGTGAACTGAAAGATTCAACATCAATGGGAATCTTGTATAAGGATGTGCTTTTATGCCTGAGTTGTCCAGCATTGTGCGGGTTATTATTTTGCCTTTTTTGTGTTCTCTGAAATGAACATCCTTTATTTTATTTTTTTGCAAGGCTGATTAAAGCTCTTTTAGTTGAACTATGAAAAAACAAAAAAAACAATCTTTGTAATTTCCTCAAACTGGATCAGTCTGTCACCTTCATATCAGATTCTTTTCAAAAACACATGTATTAGTGGTACTTAAAATGTTTAGGATTAAGAATAGGAAGATGAATAACAATATCAATGTTATTGTACTCTTCCATATCGTAGAATAAAAACAAAATACTAATGAATAGAAAGTGTGACTTGTTTTGCTGACTTTTTTTCTGAAAATCTTTACAATACCAAACACTAAGTGTTAAACCACGGTATTTTTAAAAGCATGAATTATGATTCACTGTATGTCATTTAATTACTGCCTTAGGCTTCAGAAAGTCAGAAACTGCGCTCTCCATATTGCTTGATATACGGCTGCAAAAATTGAGGTTGTCAAGAAGAAGTTACAATTAAAATTCCATTCTATCAATAACATCTAATTAGATTGTGCAGTCCCCCTTTTTTCCTTAGTAAACACACTTCCAAATGAACAAAACAGCCTTTAATAAGTCAAAGGGAAATGTCATCTGCTTCACAAAGACTAAGTGCTGGGAGAAACCTACTTTTAAATCAGGCAGATTATAAGAGACTAATGTCAAGGTCACTGCATACTAGCCGTGGTGCATCTGTGTGTATATATGTGAACAGATTCAATTTGAATTTGGCAGACAGAGTCATGCCAGACTAGGCTTGCGCAGTCATTATGTCTTCTGAAGGCTTGAACTTCCCGTGAGTTCCTGCCGACCCACCTCATTGAATTGCCATCTTGTGCTAAATTATTCACAGCATTTAGCACTTTAATGGGTTCATTGCCGACAATCCAATTAGAATAAGGTGCATCACTGTTCTGATACGGCGCGAATGAAAGAAATGGTTCTCCTTAAGAGCAGGGTATGCTGTGCAGGTTCTTGATCTCTCCAGTGTTTCTGGCTCGTCTCCTTTTCAAATTGCCTGCTGAAGTTAGTCATGGTGGGTTTTCCCCAGGGTTTAGTTAATTTATCTGGCCTGCTAATGACATGCAAGATGGAGCTGACAAGAGCATGCAGTTAGTGCTGCTTTAACTATGTGAGCAGTTTACCATTTTATTTTGCTACTCTAAAGGGATCAGTGTATCAGATTGATCTCATTCATCAAATTAATTTGATTTGGTATTGTTGAGCCTGTAAAATAACTTTATCCATCTATGCATCAATGTATGTGTCTATTAATCAACAAACATAATTTAGAAGGAATTGAAGATTGCTAATTGACTTAATTGAATTAATTGAACATATGGGATGGCAGCAATCTGATCATGCAGTGACCTCCCTTGCAGCTTATCAAAGCAGATGTAACAGCATAGGTGTGGCTTGACTCTTGCATAAAGCTTTTGTTTACACTTCATTTCAATACGGACACAAAAAGCAAGCAATAAACATTTCCAGCCTGTCATGAAAAACGGGTATTTGTTTTCCTTGATTCTGCTTGGTAAAACCTGCTATTACCTATATGGGGTTAAGTGTCAATGTTCTAGATTATGCAATGCCTTTTTTTTTTTTTTTTTAATGTCTCAATTTACCACTTCTAATCCATGTAATTAACTTAGACAATCTGATGACCTTCACAGCTGCATTAGACGTTATCTCTAGCTTCACTCCAGTGAATATCACCCACTGCAGCGCACAATGGGTGCCTTGTAGTTATTTTTTAATGTATATATATGGTCACAAAATGTGGGCTTTTTTGAAGATGATAATTAGGTGTGTTTTTAAGACTGAGTAATGTTTCACACCCGGTTTGTAAGATATAGAACTTTACTGAAATTCACTCATTAGAACTGATTGGTGAGACTAAAAATTCATAATTTCCCTAGTGGATTCTTTAATTACACTACTTCCCTTTCTAAAAATTCTAATTACAGGCAAGTTTTGTCTAATGGAAGATTTTAATTAAATGTCTTATGTTCTTAAGGCAAATCTTTTGCAAACATTTTGTCCACTATGCCACACAGCAGTGATGCATTAGCATGCATTATGAGGTCGGATTTGGTGTCTTGAGTTGGTTGTGGAAATTGAATGCAGGATGTCCGCTTAAAACATTGTGCTTATCAAAGTTCTTTATTTCCTCTAGTCAAATAAAGGCATGTGTAGCAGTCCTGCAACTGAATGGTTATACTGAATGTCTAATCAAGTTTGAATAGACAGATGTTGATATAGTTTGTATAGATATGTGCCAAAACACTTCTTTCGCACAAATAGGTTTACCTTTAGTTTTCAAATATATCAGAAATGATTACTACTGTACTCAGTGCTGTAGTTGTGTCTGCAGGTATGTACAGCCTGTATTCACTTTGGGTGTCATAGGATCTTGCCCTGACTTAATTTGATCTGCATTGTACCATTACCATTGTAAAGTTCACACTGAATGCACCTAATGACTGTAAATGCACTTAAATTTTAAATATTTTTGCACCAACTGCGTCACAGCTTCTAAATGATGTATCCGCTTTTTTTTTTTTTATGGTACAGCACTGACTTTACTAATGTATTGTCAGATAACAATAACTATACTGCATAATTTATATGAAAACATTTATCATTATGATTAATTAGACCTTTTTAAATGCAGTGGTGTCACTTTCATAACATCCACGTGGTTGATAATAAAGAATTTTAGTTAAGGTGATTAACCTGAGGTTAAGGTGATTAAAATGATGCTGTTAGTACTTTGTCACATGAAGGAGACTCTCAAGATGCCACTGACTGTAGGAGAAATGGTTGACTATATCAGTATAAACATTAATAATAGTTAGCTATACATTATACATATTTTAGGTATTCCAAAATACTTTGAAGTTTTTTAATTAAAAATGTCTATTTCAGTATGTCTGTGTTATATATTATATATATTTATATGCCCATGTACCTACAGTAGAACTTAAAAGCTGATTTTACTGTGGCATATAGTGAATTGATTTCAAGGAGCCTTCCAATACTTTTAAGAATCCGCGTGGGACTTCATCATATCTTATATACGTATGTCAGGAACGGGTCAAGAGTGGCGAGAGTCAATAAACTGGATCTCTTCACTGGCTCGGTCTGTGCACCCTAATAGTTATTTCCTTTACTTTTATCATCAGCATTAATTACAAGTTTATTCATCTATTTGCCTTCAGGAATTACTTTAGTGATTCTGCTATTAAAAGCAGGAGTTGTCGTTGACATTCAGCAAAATATATTTATACAAGATGAGTGAATTCATGATACATGGAGACTTTTAAATGTTATTTTTAAACAATACATTTATTGTATTACTTGAACCAGTTTGAGTACAGTACCTGTCTTTAGTTAACACTTACTTGTGTCAAACTACATTCAGGTGTAAAGCATTCTGTCAAATTATTTCCTTTTGACACTATTTGTAGGGGGCATCATTTCATCAGAAAGAGTGCAGATTAAGAGTGAAAATCAATATGCTCATGAAAGGATGGTCCAAGGCGTGCTTTTGACCTAATAATACGTCTGCCGTGTGATTCTGTCAGTGCCTGACCGGTAACTTCCACAGTTTAACTGCTGAACAGCTGAGCTACAGATTTAAAGATTTGGACTTTGTGTTGTATACTACACCTGGCAAAAGTTGTAGAACATTTGAATGCCTGTTACTGACAACATGGAATTATTTAAGTATTGATATTAAATAAACAACAAACAAGGAGAGAGTGATTTGTAGGAAGCAGAAATCCTTGAACAATGCCTGTACCGAATCACTTTCAAACTTAAGAAAGGTATGAAGAAATGTTTTCTTGTGCTTAATGCAGTTGCATTTCAAGGCTGTCATAGATGGTAAAGTGCAAGGCAGAAAATTAATTAATCTTCAGCCACTGATCTGAATTATGCATTCTGTAACTAGCTTCAAAGATTTCTTAGGAGCCAGGAGCTCTTCTGTGACTGCAACATAATGAAACTGTCTGGTCCTCTTTTACTGGCTTGACTTTTTAAATGGGTTTTCAGTATGGGGTCAGTGGTACATAAAAAACTTCATTTACTGGTTACTGACAGATGGTAGCTTGAGCTGGTAAGAGGGCAGCTTGGCTGACTTCCTCACCTCACTTGTACTCGACATTGTCCTGCCAATGTGGTTGTTCAGAATGTGTCCATTCTCTCATGGACATTTCTGACTGCTGTGCAGTACATTTAATTATACAATATCTGTTACCTAGCAGCAAAGCACCAGACCCCCTTGTGGGTATTCATACAAATTCATTTTCAAATTAGAAGACCCATCAAAAAAATGCTGAACTGCTTTTGAAAAGAAAAAAGTATTCATCACAATTCAGACCTTTTAAATGTTTACAGTAGCATTGGTATTTGTGTTAAGTGTAAGCAATTTCTCAATGGCATATCCTTTGATATAAAAATAATAACGGTGGCTATACAACCAGTCAGCAGTCTATATAAAAGATATTCTACTTTGAATCTTTATAGATTATAGTTTTTAAAACAATATATATATATATATATATATATATGCATTCTGGGATGTGCTGAAGCTTCAAGGATCAGTGAGTAGAATCGGGAGGTTAGGAGGGTTCATAATGTACTAAATTTATTCCCTGGGAAGAACCTGGAAAGTGACAAGAACATTATCTTTTAGCTTTATAATTTATAGGCCTCAACTGAAAAAATCTTGTCACAGGCTGGACTGTGATGGAACTGTCAGGCCCTGAAAGTAGATTTACTATGGTAGCTCTCGAATTTGATCTGAATTGGCAAGCAGATTATGAAGGTGGCATTTTAGGTTCTCGTGGAGCTATGTCTTGTCCACTTGATGGGCTTCGTGGTGCTATTGTGTGTCAGATGTTTCCGTAGAAATGATTGACATCTTAAAAGCTCAAGGCAGTTTTAGCTGACAGTCTGGCTGAACATGCGCTGGAAGATTGAGGAACTACTGTTGTTTTTCTTTCATTGTGCTATGTTTATATTAATTTTTTTTAAATATATATTTTTAATATAGAACCATTATAGCCTGTATCCTTGTGGGAGGTCACAGGACTGTAAAAAGAAAAAGAAAAGCTGTTAGAATTAATTATGAGAGAGCTGCTGTTACACTCACTGTTTAAGTCAGAAGGTTTCATCTCTGGTTCTGGCTTGTCTTAAGTAGAGGTTCAGTCAAGTGATGCTGTGAAGTGTAAATTCAAGCATCATAAAATCCTTGATGTGCAGCTCAAAAGAAGTTGCCTCAATTTTCCCAGTGTCCCTTGCAGTTGCACAATGTGAGGCTTGACAATGTTGCCCTGAAGAATAAAGGACGCTTTAATGTACCCTAAAGGTACATATTATGGGCCGTAGCAAGGATTTTGTACCACAGTGCAATTTCATCCGAATTGTATAAATGGAAAAATAAACCATTGCGCTACACTTTGAACTGTACCAATACACTTGAATGGTTAACGTCACACTTCAAAAGGAACAAGTTCAAAGTTTAGTGCAGTTTTAATGTGTGTTCCTAAAAGCTGCTGAAACGAACTTTCGGAAGGTAGTCTTTGCTAAATCTTGACCACAGTGTCTGAGAGAAACGCTACTGAAGTAAAATAATAAATGCTTCCTAGTTCTTAATGCTGACACCTTCATTTAACCACCTGCTGGGTTATCCATAGTTTTATTTCATGCTACATGAACTACAACACGATTCTGCTCGTTTTCGAGGAGCTTGAAATTAGTGGGGGGTAATCATTCATCTTTTCCCCTTTTAAAGTTATTTTGTCTTTTCCGCCTACCCCCCCCATTTTAAATATGCTGTTCACTCAGTGGGACTGAAGGAGCCACATGTTTGCCAGGTAAGCGAAGCCAGAGCTGGGGACAGAAGGATTATTAAAGGCGAAAGTCATTCGATACATTTATCACTGTTCAACTCGGCTGTAAAAATTGTCTGCAGCAAATTCTGGGCAGGCCTTCGGGGGAAAGTGTAAGGAGAGCCAAAACACATGGGGACTGCAGTCAGCAGAAGCACAGTCTACTAGTACTTAACAAATCAAATGGAAGAGAGCGCCTTGAAAAGAAATCAATGCAAGTGAAAAGACTGCATTCATCAGAGGTTTGCTTAAACAACACCACCATGTCAGGGGGGTGGGTGCGAGTTGACTGGAAACAATCCTAATAGCTGGGGAAAATTAACCTGTGATAAATTGTGTGCAACGTCAACATGATCTAAGTTTAATGGATCATTGTACTGTACCTTGTGCCTGAAATTTTGTCTAAAAAAGCTCAAATTGTCTCCAAACCTCATTCGTGCTGTAGATTGGATCACCTCTGCTCCCGTTTTCTCCATCTTCTTTTTTTTTTTTTGGTACAGTGCATTTTCCTCATTAAATGCTCTGTATCTGTGGTGCTTCTGAAAATTAAGTGTTAATCGCTTCCCTCATCAATCTTGGGAACTCAGGAGTATGGAGTTGTTTCTGGGAAAATGATGACTGGCACTTTTACTTATTTTGAGAAATAAATGTTAGCTAAATTGAATTTTAATGGATCTTGCATTCCCAGTGAAAGGTGTAATCCATTATTTGATGATTGTAATGTTGTTTGCTGCTCATTTTGATTTATAATATGTGTAGGTTGGGGCAAAGGTGATGGGATTTGGGGGGAAATGAATTGTCTTGATGAAGTTTTAAATATTGCATAGAAAATCAATGCATTGCATAATGTTGGCTAGGAAGAGAGAATGGTTTAATTTTCCTTTCTCAAAACACCTGTCATGAGGAGTAGGCTGTCCCATTAATTTAATCTGCATTCAAGCTCAACAAACTTTCAAATGAAAATTAAATGATTTTCAGGTCTTTTTTTATTATTTTAAGATGCCTTTGTGCATTCTTACGTCTTTATGAAGATCATATGTTCACGGTTTGCTTTATTGATGTGTTGAGATTTGCCGTGTCAGTAATGTGATTCTTACTATACAGAATTTATATTAACATTTTGTGAATACCATGAACATTTAATTTCATTGTTATATAAGATGTTTAGGAAGCTGTCTATGCATTAAGAGATTGGGTAAACCTTTTTTAGGCTATAGGAGAAAATCTGAAACCTTTAATCTCAATCTGGAGGAGCCCAGAAACACTTGAAAGCATTGCATTTTGCTTTCATTCTTCGTGTTCAGCGCCTGCTAATGAAAATTGCTACTATGATGCCAGTCTTTATGCTTGTTTATCCCAATAATTACCATGGAGTAGTAAAAGTTTTGTTAAGCATGAATGCACAGCTGTTGCCTTTTACCCATACACACATCCCAGTAAAGAGGAGAGAGAGGGGCTTGAAATGTGATAGGCCATTAATGACGGACCCCAGCTTTAGTTTCTAATGTGCTCACAATTAGTCCCTTTATTTTGGCCCTCTGCTATCATTTGTGATTTCCTTTTTTTCTGCAAGAGCAGGTCAATGCACAGAGATGCCAACAGTGACTTTCAAAGAGCGCAAGCTGAACACATTTTGGAGGTTAGCAGCTAATTAAAGGATTCCTGAGTTTACTTGTTTTAACTGATCACTGAGGGCATGAAGAAGACTTCAACCTTGAACAGAGCAGCTCGCCACTCGGTGAATGGAGTCGATAAGCACAGACACATAGGGACAGGCGATCGGCGAGATACTGAAGGGGTTTACACTTGAGGCTGCTTAGGTGAGGTTTTATTTTAAGGTTTGCCAATGCCGTTTAAGAAAGGATTGATTGGAGAACCATACAAAAAACATAAACAAATTAAGCTGGCAGAATTGCATGTTGGTGGATCATATTACAATAGTTTTTTTTTTTTTTTAAATAACTAGCCTCATTCTAATTAGTCGTTCTGTGTGGATCAGTACTGAGATTGTTCTCTTCTGCAGATCCTGTTGTATTTTAATGAGCACATCGCTCATGGTTAATGTCTGGCCAGTGAGTGTGGACCTCTTGGTGAAGTTGTAGTTGGGGGTTTGTTCCCTTTGCCATCTGCAAGCCCCATCCATTGTTAAAGTGTGACATATTAGAGCAAATTAGTTTCCTCACCCAGTTTATAAAGCAGATAATTGGTTAATGCTTTGAAATGTACTGCCCCCCACCACAATAAAGTATGGGTTGTTTGTGCCAGCACCAAGGAACAAGGTGTTAGGTTAATGCTCTCTGAACTGATTGAGGACCCCTATAAAAATAAACTGTCAACTGGGAGAGTAAAATGACATTGTAATTTAAAGCAGCTTGTATCTTTTAATTAAAATCACTTTAAAGCAGTTGGCACATGGGTTGAATTCGCCTTTTTCTGCCAGTTTGAAATCCAGCAATTGGTTTTCTTTAAATTTTGTCTGTTCAAAGAGAGACCTGGAAATCCTGCGGGAGATCTGTTATGTGTTCTTAATAAGAAACCAGATGAGAGGCGATTGTACCGAGGCCTGGTCTAAGAGTCTTCTTGCTCATAAATGGCAGTTAAAAATATTTGAGGAGACAAGGCAAATTAAAACTGATTTCTTGACGTTCGAAATCAGTGTGTGGGTGGCATAGTAACGTCTTACAAATGTAAAGGTAAGAGGAATTTTACATATTCCAGAGAAATATGCCGTTGTTGTTTTGTTGCCTCCTTTTCTCATTGTCAAATGAGCCAACATTCACTTTCTTTTATACTTATTACAAGAGATAAATACACAAAGGTTAAAGAAGTGAAAATTGCAGTGATTTGTGGTATGCAGTCATAGCCATCACGTGACTTGCAGTTGCTATGGGGAAGGCTGACTAACCTGATGCCGGAGAGTTGCTGCTAAGGATGAAAAGTGATTAACTTCACATTATAGCATCTTACGGAATAAATTAGCCTTTCATATTGAGGGCTTCTTGTCACAACAGGGCTCCACATACAGGCTAGCGCTGTGGGGCGAGTGGGTACAAATGCATAATTTTACAAAGCAGTACTTGTAGTCTATTAATTGCTGGTTTTCTGCCAGAAAACAAAAAGCAATTAGCTATCTGGTAATAAACAGCCTCCTACATGTTGTCCAGTTTCTGTCTTCAAAGTGCATATCAGTTATTTTAACAGCTTTCAGTGTAAAAGCATACCCTAAAGTTCTTCTCCCTCAAAATTATATCATGTTCAAAGCAAGTACAATAACACTTCATGTTTCTCAAAAGTGCATTTGCCTGTGGAGAACATTTATATTCCCAAAGCTTCGCTGCTTTAGAAGATGTTGCATTTCACATGATAAATACCTCTGGATGTTCAGGGCTTTTTTTGGCTGGCTTTAATATTTGAAATGGGGAGTCCTTCACCGCTGAGGAGAATACAAAGCAAACAGAAGTGATCTCTGTGATGGATTACCATGGGTAGCATTAATCGACCGTTCAGCAATCCTCATTATCTGATTTGAGGTCTGCTCCTCCCTTTTTCTGTTCGCTTAATGGCTAAAATTATCTCAGTCCTGGTAAATGTAATGTAATCTATTTCTGAATGGAAAATTAAAGTACGATTGGAATTTGCCACTGGTTGCATGTGGACAAAACTTTTTAAAAATTGTATATATGTATATAACAGTCTGTGTTACTAATGTATATCATGCACACGACAAGAATTCTGCATCACTTCATGGTCCGGTTAATAGTTTTATATGACTCTGTTGGAAGATTTTAATTTACACTTTATACAAAAGTAAATCCATTTTTGAGGATTGTTTTCACTGTTTTGCCTTTGATTCTAACTGGATCTTTAAGTTACTTTTCGGAGAGCACTCTGTGTCTCCTTACTTTGGGAATGGATACAAATTTAGACTAAAGTCTGTAGTTCAATTGTTGTAATGCAGGTTCAAAGTATCAACGGCTTCTGAAGCCGCTACAGATTGTACATCGTGACACACACCTACTTTAAAATAACCACCACTTTCTGCTGCCAAAATATTTGTGTGTTTGTTTTATTTAAAGAACGAAGTTGGAGACAGCTTAATTAATTTCCAGCTTAAAGTTCTTCAAGGAAATGGTGCAGTGAACAATGCACTGATTGGATACACCATGCTGGCGGCGTGTCAGGACACAATAGAGCACAATACGTTAATTACTGGAGTGTGTGACAAAAACCAACAGCAAACAGCAAGACATTAATGCTGAGCGGATTGAAAACTCTTAAGACTCCAGAGATGGGGTTGTTAATGACCGTCTTTCTAACTAACGAGAAAAGAGCAGTCAGATATGAAATCATTCCGATATATAGCATCATGCAAGGTAGCAAGGCCTCCGGGTTATCATAAATAGAGTTGTGCTAATAGGGCCCTATTGATTTAATCACCGAAGGACACATTACAGATTGTCTTTGCATTGAGGATTGTGTCTTCATTGAATGCTCCTGTAGTCTGTAATGATTTGCATATTGTTACAATGTAGCAAGAAACAAGTAATCTCCACAGCAGGCAATGTTTTTGCTTGTGT
Organism: Amia ocellicauda; assembly: GCF_036373705.1. NCBI lineage: Eukaryota > Metazoa > Chordata > Actinopteri > Amiiformes > Amiidae > Amia > Amia ocellicauda. The sequence goes on from NC_089852.1 coordinate 6,514,539, forward strand.
TCCTCGACATTTAAAAATAAAAAATAAAAAAATGTGCTTCAGACATCTTCGTGGGAATTCGGAGAAAGCTTTAATAGGTAGTCTTAACTCAGCAGCAGTACTGCAATTTTTTCTAATATTGTTCAATAAATGAGGTTCTTGCCAAAGGCACTGTATTGCCAAAGCTTTATTGCTGAAGTGTACTTTTTGTTTTCCCTTTTTGATTTAGCTGGGTTTCTCCCCCCACTACTAACATGGCCATATCCCTTTGAAGTATCACTTAAATTAGATTCCCCACCCCCTCTTAGCTCAAGGGGTTTCATTATCTTTTATTTAACAACAACAACAACAACAACAACAACAAACTTGGACAATAGTTTAACCTGGCCTGCTTTATTTGGAAGGTGTGAAATATCAAATTAGAGATGTCACATCACACTAAGCAGGGGTAATGGGGTCTCCCAGATAATATATGGCTCTTTGTGGTTAATGTTTATTGCTTAGTATATATTGTATGTGGTATGATTGAGTAATGTTCTGCTCTACTTTCTTGCCTTGTGTTGGTCTAACCATTTTATTTGAAACGCAATTCATCTATTTAACCTTAGTAATGTGGTTTAAAGTTGTCTCATCTGTGTTTTTCCTCTTGTTTGATAACAGGGCACGCTATGCCTTTTGTAAATTGAATCTGACCCTGTGAGGATTTATAGGTTGAAGGTGGCGTGTGTTTCTTGAGTCAGTACAGTGCAGCACAAGTTGACTGTTGATTTCTTGTCACTTTAAGTTCCCAGTGAGATTACTAAAGGACACACATGATCCCTGTTAAAATATTAAAAAGCATAACACATTTAATGCATTATTGGGAGGGGGGACAGATTGAACTAAGCATGTCTACCTCCATCTGTTGTTTCTCAATTAAAACCTTCTTGAAACATAACATCATACATACTGGTAATTTTTGCCAGCTTCATTCCTGTTTTTAGTTGCTACAAGAGATCTGCACTCACCCATACAAGCAATCTGTTAGCGGAACATCAAATCCCATTGACAAGAAGCTTAAGCAGATGATGAATCCAGCTTTTCATACATCAAATCAAACAAACAAAAAATCATAATAAAGAGGAGAAAAGGTAACATCAATGTAAAGAGTCATAGCTACCCACAGAAGAGTAAATATACCCCTATGGTGTACTGTAAGAATGAATTGCCATGATTTTACTGAAGTGTTTGCTTTCTTCCTTTAGGTTAACATTATTCAGAAAAGTCCAACTACATTTATCGTACTTCACAGTATTGGAGAAATGTATATTGGTGTTGCGCTCACAGTGAGACAAGTCTAAGTTAAACCAGGAGCCCCCGATTTAAGAGCATCTGACACATGATCCATCCACGCTTACAAACAAAATCCAATAAAATATTAATCATTTTCCAGTCCAATGTGAACGTTTGGTCTTACTTGATAACCACAGAATTACTGTACTCAGTTCGGTGGAACACCTCTGTGAGACTTTCCAAGTCCAATAACAACGAATGGAGGTGAAAGTGAGGCGATCCCTGCCAGTCAAGGTTAGTTTAATCTTAAATTGAGTGGGGAGGCTGCTAATACAATCCAATAATGAAACAGCCTGCGAGTTTCCTAAATCTTTGTCTAATACATTTTGATTTTATTTCCGCATACTTTAAAATGTAGGCTTTCTTTTGTACGGGTATTTAATGTAATTTCATGTATCGGGAATAGTGTACAGTGTTTACACTAAAACATTATTTCAATTATGTACAGGTATTGCTGAAATTGCTTTTATGCAAATGCACAATAGGTCTTAATAGTTCTTAGGCTGCAATAATTACATTCTGAGATAGGAACAATTCCATTTGTGAACAAAGTTCAGGAACATAACCCGTTTGTAATTTGGGATTCTCTGTATATATAATTAAGCAATTAATCTGTCATTATCCTAAATAGCAAATAAGAAGAAAGACCAAGTGTTTAATAATAAGCATCAAAATGAAGAATTATATTTGCTGGCATTACTGTGAGGAATCTAAAGGGCTTTCTACTTCAAAAGAGAAGAGGGACAAATTAATTCAAATTGAGGCGTGTGTTGATTGCAACGGTTCTCCGATACATAGGGTTATTAACTGTATCTGAAGTATCGATTTACACAAAATGATCCCAAAAATAATACAGAAAACTGAGAAACTCCAAAATAATGTGTAGGATAAGGAAAACAGTGGCCAAATGTCAGTTTATGCTTTAAGATTTCATTGTGATCTGTATGCTGTTTACCTACACAGCTCCTCCAAAACCGTGTGGTGTAAAACCACTTTTTAGATCCAATGCATCCATCTTTAGATAATTTCCTTACAAAGTACAAGGCGAAGCATGATATTTTGTTGCCTTGCTCTTTATAATACGTGTCGGAGATGAGATTCGGTGGTGCCGGGCTTTGTTTGCCTCAGAGTTGTCATGTCTTTTTGTTCTTAAATACTAGTGACACATAAAGAGAACACAACAGGGTGTGATGAGCCCAAACAGATAAGAAGGCCACGCTTAAGGGAGGACTGAATGATATGCAGTGACAGCCTGTGAAGACACTTCGTGGGTAATCCTGGGACTAAGTTAGAAAGTAACAAGACTGTGGGCAAATTGGTCAAGCTTTGGTCATCCTCTGAGAAAGATGAAGGGGAACAATAAAGGGCTGTTTGCTTATTAATTAAAAATGACAGACAGCCGGCCTATTTTTACTCTTCCTACAAGATACCATTATCTGTAGAAAAATAACTGAGCAAAAGAAATGTACCATAATTATATTCTGAGTAAAATAACTGACATGTTAATTGACTAATTCATGGCGAGGTCGCTGAGTGGCTTTTATCTAGTCAGAAGGAGCCTGACATTTTTAGTAGACAGGCTAAATATTTATTTATTTGTTTGCTCCTTTATAATAAATTTCATATTATTTGGTGGCATTGTGTTTGGAGAGAACCAGTGTTCGAGCTCACAGCTTAAACCCACATCATGAGTATACTGTTTACAAATTGTGAAGGTAACAATAGAAGTTTTGCTTTTGCAGTGATCCTGTACTGAAATGCTTGTCAGAAAATGAGGATGGATTCCAGCCAAATAAATTACAACGTTCCCCTTGTGTCGTTGTGGAGAGCCAAAGCCAGTTCGAACTAAAAAATAAACACAGCTATAAAATATTTATCACTATTGTCTGACTCGATACATTTGAAGACCGCTGAAGTAATGTTTTAAAAGTAATGTTCTCCCATTCTTAGCTTTGAATCATTTTTCAGTTTTATACACAACATACTGGATTGTATATGAGCAGCCATGAGATGTCTCTGGACACCTCCAGATTCAAAAACAGTGCTGCTTCTGTATGTTTTCGGCTACACAAATATACAGTGAGGGAAAAAATGATTTGATCCCCTGCTGATTTTGTACGTTTGCCCACTGACAAAGAAATGATCAGTCTATAATTTTAATGGTAGGTGTATTTTAACAGTGAGAGACAGAATAACAACAACAAAAATCCAAAAAAAACGCATTTCAAAAAACGTATAAATTGATTTGCATGTTAATGAGGGAAATAAGTATTTGACCCCTTCGACTTAGTACTTAGTGGCAAAACCCTTGTTGGCAATCACAGAGGTCAGATGTTTCTTGTAGTTGGCCACCAGGTTTGCACACATCTCAGGAGGGATTTTGTCCCACTCCTCTTTGCAGATCCTCTCCAAGACATTAAGGTTTCGAAGCTGACGTTTGGCAACTCGAACCTTCAGCTCCCTCCACAGATTTTCTATGGGATTAAGGTCTGGAGACTGGCTAGGCCACTCCAGGACCTTAATGTGCTTCTTCTTGAGCCACTCCTTTGTTGCCTTGGCTGTGTGTTTTGGGTCATTGTCATGCTGGAATACCCATCCACAACCCATTTTCAATGCCATGGCTGAGGGAAGGAGGTTCTGGCCCAAGATTTGACGGTACATGGCCCCGTCCATCATCCCTTTGATGTGGTGCAGTTGTCCTGTCCCCTTAGCAGAAAAACACCCCCAAAGCATAATGTTTCCACCTCCATGTTTGACGGTGGGGATGGTGTTCTTGGGGTCATTCCTCCTCCTCCAAACATGGCGAGTTGAGTTGATGCCAAAGAGCTCGATTTTGGTCTCATCTGACCACAACACTTTCACCCAGTTCTCCTCTGAATCATTCAGATGTTCATTGGCAAACTTCAGACGGGCCTGTACATGTGCTTTCTTGAGCAGGGGGACCTTGCGGGCGCTGCAGGATTTCAGTCCTTCACGGCGTAGTGTGTTACCAATTGTTTTCTTGGCGACTATGGTCCCAGCTGCCTTGAGATCATTAACAAGATCCTCCCGTGTACTTCTGGGCTGATTCCTCACTGTTCTCATGATCATTGAAACTCCACGAGGTGAGATCTTGCATGGAGCCCCAGACCGATGGAGACTGACAGTTATTTTGTGTTTCTTCCATTTGCGAATAATCGCACCAACTGTTGTCACCTTCTCACCAAGCTGCTTGGCGATGGTCTTGTAGCCCATTCCAGCCTTGTGTAGGTCTACAATCTTGTCCCTGACATCCTTGGACAGCTCTTTGGTCTTGGCCATGGTGGAGAATTTGGAATCTGATTGGTTGATTGCTTCTGTGGACAGGTGTCTTTTATACAGGTAACGAGCTGAGATTAGGAGCACTCCCTTTAAGAGATGTTCCTAATCTCAGTTCATTACCTGTATAAAAGACACCTGGGAGCCAGAAATCTTGCTGATTGATAGGGGATCAAATACTTATTTCCCTCATTAACATGCAAATCAATTTATAACTTTTTTGAAATGCGTTTTTCTGGATTTTTGTTGTTGTTATTCTGTCTCTCACTGTTAAAATACACCTACCATTAAAATTATAGACTGATCATTTCTTTGTCAGTGGGAAAACGTACAAAATCAGCAGTGGATCAAATACTTTTTTCCCTCACTGTATATACTTCACGGTTAGTCAAAAAAACACACTATTCATTAAAGCTCTTTATTTACTGATGTAGCATTCGTTTTCTTCTATCAAATAAACTCCACTGAAAAAAGTCAGTGAAAAGGAAGGTTTTCTATTTATTTTTTAACACACAAAACAAAGTTAAACCCATCTCTCAAATAAGCAAGCTTTGTGACAAGATACATTCCTGATTTTTCAGTTTGTCTGGAACAAACATGAATTGAGCAACCTGCTGTAATACCATCTAAATAGGACCAGCCACAAAAGCAGCATTTTTTTTCTTTGCCAGGAAAAACTGCTGGCACCATCAAAGCCTAATGGATATCTGCACAATAAATCCTGGAGGCATCAAGGATCTAATAGTGACATTTCTGTAACAAAAAGCTTTAATGCACCAGTATATACCCTTGGGGCCATTCTTTCTTCTCATGTCAACAGAGTTATTGATGATGCACACAATCCATCTATAATATGAAGTAAAAGTGTTTTAATTGTTTGTTCTAGATACAAATGGATAACCACAGTAAATACAAAACAACAATTTATCTGTGATTTTGCACATGGCAGTTGTGGTCTATCATTGGCTTCTTATGTAAGTCAGTGCTGTGTTTCAAACTGCAGTTGTTTTTTTTGGTTTGTTCCCCGCCCCCCCCTTCCTTGCATGGATTCAGACACTACTCAAAGAAAATCAGATGCTGCTTATGAAGGTTTTACAGGTATAACATAAAACAGAAACTATTTGTGGAACTGCTGTTACCTACTTTTTAAGGTTTTTACATATATTTAATAATCCGATTTTTGCAAGTTACAATCCCCTGACAGCGAATGTGCAAATTAAGCTACCTCAAGCCGCAAGGTAACCTCAATCTTATTTTTGGGCTAATTTGGTACAATTGTTTATTGCACCAAACTTGTGAGGTGAACCAGGAGTTAACAACCTTCCTTTCTTGGTGCTGTTATTTATTCTAGCATTTGTGCTAAGTTTATTCACTGTGGAATTTTGCTCCGAGTGTGAATGAAAAAGCTCCAGTCACAGGTGATAGTGAGGTAAGAAAAGGTGGAATAATGCAGCAAGAAAAGCCATGGTCTCTGATTAATGTGTAAATTGTAAGTGAGAGCTCCGGTGGAGAGAAGTTCTATGCTTTCTAAACCAACAGATCTGATTACCACAGGGAGGTCTCTAATTATGTGAAAGATTTTCAGATTGGAGGTTTATCACTTACGGGAGAAGTATGCCTCTTTAAAACACAAATATCACCATTTCAGTCAACTTTTGCTTGCATGGAGGTACTTGGAGGAAGAATTTTCTGTAGAGCTCTCAATGCTACCAGATGAAATGTACAGCTTTCAATGTCACACTGGTCTTTCCCTCGGCTCTAAGAGCACTTTCCCTGGACCTTCTTCAGCGCTGTGTTCACTGCAGGGTGCTTCAGTAGAGTTATCTAAATTGAAAAGTAACCCAGATAGATTCAACAGATAAGACCATGGAATCTTATATAAAAAAGAAAAACCTAAAATCTTTCAGTTGTTAATTATACATTAATGAATATGTAATTAAATATATACATTGGAAGTCCAGAAACAATTAAAGTATTTTTTTTTTTTTTTAAGGAACAGCTAACCATCTGCATTCAAAATCCTTTATAATCTCATTGTATATATCTATTTTTAAATAATATGGCCTTACATTTTATATCATACTCCAAAGTATGTATGTATTTTTAGGTTTTTTGAAGTTGTACTGTTAATTCCTGCACAATTGGATACTCCAAAGTAGTCTCTACTGTACTAACTTGTTTATGTCCTTATTGGGTTAACTATTTAAATATTGACACGTTATATATTCAAATATGCACTTTAACAGAATTGTTTCTAAGGTTCAGTAATGTGGAAATGGATTTCGTGAACAATGACCCTATACTGGATGAAGCAGATATTCAATATGGATGGATGGATCAAAACCAAAAATATGTATAACAAACGTTGGGAAAACACATGCAAGAAAAAGAGAAATATTAATATTATTAATAATAATAATGAGATTTCTGTAAACATGTATGCTTGTCCTTTAATACATTATTCAAATGTATGTGAGCAATAAAAGGAAAATAACTTCACTTCTGTCATTCAGCATCCATATTTTTTCTCAGTTTGATGATCTTGTAATTATCCCACTAAGTGTAGATTATATTTATCATCAGTTTCCTGCTATTTTTCAATTATGTCTGATTTGCTAAAGAGTTGCATCTAAGATTGCTTTTGAAAACTGTTTTTTTTTGCCTGCTTCCTGCTTCATACTTCTGCTCTAGCATAATAAGATATATATACAAGGATGACAAGATGCAGAACAATCTGTGGAGGTTACTGATTTGTTTTTGTTAATGTTTTTGTCTTGTTATATAGATGGGTCATTGTGTGGTTCAATTTATAGAGTTTTCAGTGTGTTTACAGTGACGTAACTGTTCTGAAATGGGTCTAGAGTTTATTAACTTATCCTTATATTAAATAAATACATGTAATTAGCTTGACACAGGTTATTAAGGTCAGACAACAAAAAAATCAATGTAGATATAATATATGATGATGTGTTTTCTTCCCTTGGTGAAAATCTTTGAATTATGCCAAAGGTTAGTGTCCAAAGTTGTGAGGGTCATTTGAATATCAAAGCTGGTGCCGAAGAACATGAGGATAAAGTTAATCACTTTAAACATCATTCATATTCCATATATTAGACACTAATTTGTGGTTTGGACTGGTTGAGAAATCCGACTAATTTGCTGAATACATCATTAGGTCCAGGCAGTCAAGTAGAAAGAAATTGTCGATTCAGTAAAACGTTTTATGCTCGGCTCCTTCCAGTAAGTTCAGATTTCCACTATGACCTGCTCTTTTTTCAAGTATTCACTTGGTTAAGAGACCATTATTCAGGATGTTTCCAAGAGAGGTAATTCTCCAAAACAAAATGTAACTGAAAACTTTACTTGATTTGTTCAACTTCATATTGTTAAAGGTCAAACAATGTTCAGAAGAATGACATTGAAATCATGTCTCTAGCTCACATGGATGTCTGAATGTCAGTGGGTATGCTCAAAACTGAAACCTGGAACCAGAAACTGGAACGGTCAACCTGTCATTGGGAATTTAGAATTTCCCAATAAACAAATCCCATGGGTCGGGAGTTTGTTTAAATAGGAGATGGGTTCAAATGACCCTAAGATGTCCGAGTTGTCGTCGGATCATCTTATAGTGACACATTACACCTGTAAGCTAAGATGCATTTTGAAATGACAATGATGAGGATAATTAGTGACTTAAATGCGAAGCAGGAACATGGACAAGACGAATGCAAGTAATCAGACCAATGGAAGATCTGTTGCACTAATAAGGACTTAATCAGAGTAGTAGGATTTTGCTAATAAATAATGATAATTTGAAGTCAAAGTCCTCTTTCTCTGAGGAGGACCTGGAAAATGTGTTTGGCTTTCACTTAATAAGGGCACAAGAATGTGATTGTGTGTGCACTTTGGAAGGGTATCAGTGCACTGTGTCATTTGTGGGTGTTACTGATTGCTGTTTGAATGTAAACTAGAAAATCACTTTCTATCGATCAGACGAAAGCATTTGGCTGAGGTCATGCTGGAATTCTAAGCTCTCGTGACCTCTCTTTACCGTGTAGGATTAATTGGAGTTACGCTCACATTTTGAGGCCAAGGAATTGGGGGAGAAAAGCACAAGGTGACAATACATATTTATGAGGTGTATGAGGTGATTATTAAGTGTATGGGTAGAAATGCCACATTATGAAACCATGATTTGTATGTCGAGAGTCGGTGCGTATGTTGCATTATGCTGCGGACATAAGGAGGATTCAGTCCTCTTCCATTAAAAAAAGAAGATATCTGGTTAAAATTGCATAACCGCATGTCCGTCGTTCTAAAATTATCCGTATTAATCAAATGACGGATCGCTCGAGATGGGCCCGCTGCCGCATTCATTAGGGGTTATGTGCGCCGAAATCCATAGCATGTGCTTCAGTTTGAAATCCAGATCGGCTAATCAATACCCCCAAGGCTGTGAGAGAAAAGACGCTTCCTAATTTAATGAAATAGGCATTACCAAGCTCTCTAGACTTGTCCGAGGCATGAGAAATTGTCGACAAATTAATTTTAAAGCTATAGCTGAAGATTGCTTTCAATTAAAGGTGCACTTGTGCATGAACGCATGTATGAGAGGAGAGGTGAGTGCTGAGGCTTAGTTTCAGTGATGTGGGATAGAGGGCATTTGCAGTCCCACTGGGCCCTGTTCTACATCGGATCTCTGCAGCAGGTAATACGGATCCTCTCAGTTCTGACTTACAGAAGGGATATACCTTAATTCCACATGCCTAACATGTCTGATTTAAGTTCTCGTTAAGGAAATAAATTGGAAAGTAAATACATTGACAAAATGGCGCCAATTCTACTGTGAAACTCAACATATTATGCAGCTTTGGGCAGGACTGTGGATGGCAGCTTTGTTCAAAACGGTATAGGTGGTATCTCAGACTTTATTTTACAAACCTTTTAGGATTTCAAATTTAAGATTCAATAACCTAAAAATGGTACTTATTCACCAAAAGAAATATAGGTGTGCATAGCATATACCCACAAAAATGCATACTAATGCTTTTGGTGATATTATATATCTTATATTGACCTTCTTAAGAACACTAAACTCAATCTCTTTATTTTCTTAAGTTGTAAAAAAGCAAAGGAGAGTGTGGATATGACTGCATTCGCTTTCACTGTTTTAAGGACACAAAAAATACTGTCACCATTCTGTCACTCTGCTGTTGCACATCACACATTTCAGATTGAATCGTTGCATTATGGCACACGATGGTGTCAATAAATCCACTTTGCCCATTCTCGGGACATATCTGTCTTTTTCTCACTCCAGTGCACTCAATTAAAACATTAGATAACTTGGCCAGTTGTTAAAGATGATTTTCTGAACCTGTTACTAATGGGAGCACGATCAGGGCAGCAACCGCTGTGACGAGAGGAGAGCAGAGCATGAAGCAAAATGTCGTTCCTATTTGTAGTTAAAATGCATACATTTGTTTTCTTCTTTTGAGTGTATTTAAAAAATGAAATTGTTCAGGTTTTCTGACAGGTAGGCCTATTTGAAAAGGCTTTATTCCATATTAGTTGTGTTTTGCTGTCTGTCAGTTTGCAGATTGGCAACTTTTTGTGGGACCATAACAGGCCAAATAGCTTGTTATAGCAACAATACATCTTCTTAAACCATTGCACAACCTTCAGTGATGATGATGGTAACAAACGGTAATATCGGCCATTATTGAATTTGTTCCATGATAGGAAACAATACAACGATGCAAGGGGTGTGTGTGTATGTGTATTTGACAATAGAAACTTTACATACAAATATAGGTACTGAATATATGGATTTTTTTATTTTTTATTTTTTTTAAACCAAACTGTACAAAACAAAAAGTAATCCCTAACCTTCACATGAAACTTTGCCAGAAAAGTGGAACGGCTTCTCTCTCGCTGCAGGCTACATTTCCGATATCCACTGTAAATTACTTTCGATCTTATCGTATTTATTACATGGATTTTAACCTTTTCAAACAGGATAAGTGCAGTAGTTTCGCTTTCATCATGTCCTGCGTGTACTTTCATCATACCAGGTAGACTTGGATGTCTGTGACCTTTATGGCGATCACCCCAGAGCTTGTTGTTCCCCAAGCCTGAGGACCCCCTGTATGATGTCAGTCATTATATTACAGGCACGGTCACAGTGGAAACATCAGTGCAGCTTCATGCTGTTTTGCAGCAAAGTGCTTTCAAAGATGTCTGTAGAACATGCATTTAATCATGTTTCATGGACTTTAAAAGTTAGATTTAGTTTCAACATATATAGAGGCATACAATACAAAAATACGTATTGCATGAGTAACTTAATGTTCATTTCATACTTGCATGATTTGCATAAAATCCTGCAGTATCTCAAAAGCTTGTTTTTCCTTTCAGAACCACAATTAAATGAATTGACCTGACATCTAAGTCATGTCAATGCAACATCACAGATTGTCATGGATTGTTTTAATTGGCTCAAAACATGACTTAGTAGTATTGCAAGAACTGTCACTTTAACAAAGACATTGTAGCCCCTTAGTCTATCATCTTTATGTATGTTGAATGAATGAGATCTTAAGTCAGCAGGAGTGAATATTGCTTTTATCTTGAATGTCATTAAAGTGAACTGTCGTAACACATACTGCATATTACAAAGTAGTCCATCGGTGCCAATATTTTGATTGGTACCTCTGTTTTCAGTATTAACTGGTTGTGATTGATGTGTGTGTGTGTGTGTGTGTGTGTGTATATATATATATATATATATCACAGTGAGGGAAAAAAGTATTTGATCCCCTGCTGATTTTGTACGTTTGCCCACTGACAAAGAAATGATCAGTCTATAATTTTAATGGTAGGTGTATTTTGACAGTGAGAGACAGAATAACAACAAAAAAATCCAGAAAAACGCATTTCAAAAAAGTTATAAATTGATTTGCATGTTAATGAGTGAAATAAGTATTTGATCCCCTATCAATCAGCAAGATTTCTGGCTCCCAGGTGTCTTTTATACAGGTAACGAGCTGAGATTAGGAGCACTCTCTTAAAGGGAGTGCTCCTAATCTCAGCTCGTTACCTGTATAAAAGACACCTGTCCACAGAAGCAATCAATCAATCAGATTCCAAACTCTCCACCATGGCCAAGACCAAAGAGCTGTCCAAGGATGTCAGGGACAAGATTGTAGACCTACACAAGGCTGGAATGGGCTACAAGACCATCGCCAAGCAGCTTGGTGAGAATCTGACAACAGTTGTTGCGATTATTCGCAAATGGAAGAAACACAAAATAGCTGTCAGTCTCCCTCGGTCTGGGGCTCCATGCAAGATCTCACCTTGTGGAGTTTCAATGATCATGAGAACGGTGAGGAATCAGCCCAGAACTACACGGGAGGATCTTGTTAATGATCTCAAGGCAGCTGGGACCATAGTCGCCAAGAAAACAATTGGTAACACACTACGCCGTGAAGGACTGAAATCCTGCAGCGCCCGCAAGGTCCCCCTGCTCAAGAAAGCACATGTACAGGCCCGTCTGAAGTTTGCCAATGAACATCTGAATGATTCAGAGGAGAACTGGGTGAAAGTGTTGTAGTCAGATGAGACCAAAATCGAGCTCTTTGGCATCAACTCAACTCGCCGTGTTTGGCGGAGGAGGAATGCTGCCTATGACCCCAAGAACACCATCCCCACCGTCAAACATGGAGGTGGAAACATTATGCTTTGGGGGTGTTTTTCTGCTAAGGGGACAGGACAACTGCACCACATCAAAGGGACGATGGACGGGGCCATGTACCGTCAAATCTTGGGTGAGAACCTCCTTCCCTCAGCCAGGGCACTGAAAATGGGTCGTGGATGGGGATTCCAGCATGACAATGACCCAAAACACACAGCCAAGGCAACAAAGGAGTGGCTCAAGAAGAAGCACATTAAGGTCCTGGAGTGGCCTAGCCAGTCTCCAGACCTTAATCCCATAGAAAATCTGTGGAGGGAGCTGAAGGTTCGAGTTGCCAAACGTCAGCTTCGAAACCTTAATGACTTGGAGAGGATCTGCAAAGAGGAGTGGGACAAAATCCCTCCTGAGATGTGTGCAAACCTGGTGGCCAACTACAAGAAACATCTGACCTCTGTGATTGCCAACAAGGGTTTTGCCACTAAGTACTAAGTCGAAGGGGTCAAATACTTATTTCCCTCATTAACATGCAAATCAATTTATAACTTTTTTGAAATGCGTTTTTCTGGATTTTTTTGCTGTTATTCAGTCTCTCACTGTTAAAATACACCTACCATTAAAATTATAGACTGATCATTTCTTTGTCAGTGGGCAAACGTACAAAATCAGCAGGTGATCAAATACTTTTTTCCCTCACTGTGTGTATATATATATATATATAATATTTCGGAAGAAAACTAAACCTCTCTAAATTGTATTTTATCTTTTGAAAAAGCTGCATTTATCTCAAAATACCATCTAGTCTTTCACCGCAGGAGACATTGAATACTATGGCAAAGAAAGTTTTTTTTTAATTGAGTCATTGTGTGTGCTGTCACTTAAAAGTTGTTTCAAATGCTCAGTTAGGTTAATCCTTGATGTGGTGGTAATATCTTAATTGCATTTAAAATCTATAATTTTACAAGTTTACCTCATTTGATGCATGTTTTAAGTATTGTCAAATTTGATTGTATGTACTTGCTGATTGCTTTCTGGAAGATATTTATTGTCACTGATAAGGAAATGTTGCCAATGCTTTTTAAGACTTTAAAAACAAAATGTATCTTCTATTTAGGGACGTATGGGCCTGACAGTTGGATTACATCAAATCCTGAGTGTAGAGGGAACCATCAGTCCCCCATCAACATTGTAGATCAAGATGCAAAAGTTTCACCAGAAAACCAAGAGCTCAGTCTTGAAGGGTTTGACATTGAATCTTCAAACAAAACCTGGATGAAGAACACTGGGAAAACTGGTAAGGCCTTCAGAGAATTCAGTCTGCTGCTTCACTGATCATACTCATTAGCTCACTTTAATCCCACATATCAGTGCATCCCTTAAACCTGGTAATAAGTTTAAACATGTAGAACAATCAATAGGAACACTGCTCTACATATTCAATATGGAGGTCAGGTTCTGCCTTCTCGAATAGCGCATAAAGGATGTTGTTTCATTCGTCATGATGCCTGGCATGTTTCATAAAACCTTAATTTGAAAAAGGAAGTTGTAAGGAATCAAGGCCAGAAGTAACAGATATCCATTGTGCACTGTCAATTAACACCTGTGTTTTATGGTATAAATGAATAACCTTGCTTGATACCTCTTTCCTTTGCAGCGCAGATAATGAAATGACTGTCGGTACATTCAGAGCAGGAAATGATAAACGGCAAAACAGTGTTCAGATCTGAAAAATTAATTTGGATGTGGTCTCCGGTTTCCAATTACAGATAATGGATACGTATGGCAAAAAAGTGAAACCCTCTCCAAATGCGTATGATAAACAGAATTTCATAAACCACCAGTTCCCTCAATATAAATAAATAAATAAAGGTGTACAGGGGAGAGTGTCAACTTTGACAAGAAAGCAGGTTATTAATAATGGGATAAATATCTATAACTTACAAAAGTGGAGGAAAGCTCTGATAAAAGTGAAGGTATTGTTCTGCGTTGTATCACCCCAGGAGAAAGCATGCAAAGTTGCTGAAATGACAAATGCATTTTCAATTTTTCAAACATGTGCAGAATTTTGATAGGTAAGGTTTCATTCCCAAGGTCCGGGCTGTGTTTTGAAGGATGAGACTCGAAGTGACATTAAAATTTGCAGTTGGCAGGAGGTGTGAGAACGGACAGAGTCATCTGTGCTTTCTAACTCAGCAAGAAATACAACTGTAAAATAAACAATTACGGCACCATTTCGAATTATATAGCCTCTTAATTATCCTTTAAATTATTCATGTAAAACCAGAAAAATTACTTCTTGTATTTCTATGAATGATTTATGAATTTTCCACTATTTATAAACGGAAACTGAACACCACTCCACACAGTACACGGGAAGGTCTTCAATTCAGAACAGCTAAAAAATGAAAAGGATAATTTCCCTAAATTATACATTATTGTGGAAGAATGCATCCCCCACTCACTAAAATACTTGTTTTCAGACATTTTATGTGCCATTTTTCAATTTAGATAACTACTGAACATATTTAAAGATGACGAAGAAGATTCCCACTTAATTAAGACGTATATTAAAGAAACCTTGAAAAGTACTTGCATTGGTGAAGGATTTATTTTCATATAGGCTTGTTTTCACACTATATTCAAGGTCTTTAGGCTTAGGTTATAATTCCTTCTTCATTATTTATGCAGTGAAACAGTGCGAGAGCATTGTGACTGATACGCTGAGGGGTAGGCGTTTAATGGGTACATAGTTTTAATTTAGACGTCTATTAGTTAGAATTCTGCTCTGAGGATTATGGCCCTAAATCAGCAAAATGATTAACAATGAAAATGAAAAAAGTTCTCTGCTGGTGTTTTTCCTCCTTCTTATGTGCAACAGTACAGTACATAATATGATCATTTTCCTCCATGGAGATTTACAATGTAGTCCTAAAAGCCTGTTTCACCCTGTATATCTAACCAGTAGTTCTGACCATCCATGGGATAATGTTTTAAAATGTACAGGGTACACAAAGAATGCCAATAATAGCAACTAAAAAAACGATAACCCACCGATGTTTAGTTTTTTTCTCTTGCATATGCTTCTTTATTACTAGTGAACACAACATGGTGCTCTGCAGGGACCACCGACAGCAGCAGAAACTCGGCTCTTTCTCAGCTGGAACTGATTAAAAAACAAACAAATAACAACTCTGTTTTCCTCAATATGTAGTATAAACACCTTTACCCCAAACTGAACGTTTTTGTTCCTGACATTTATGTCTAATAAATGCTTTTTCAAAAAGTGCCGGAAGGTGATAGAATTTTGACGTACAGCAAGATAAACAAACAAACAAATAAACAAACATCCTCACATGGCAGAAACATCCAGAAATCCATTCTTGAACCGTCAACGTATTGGCAAGGAATTCAGCAGTTAAATTCACATGGAGGTACTCGCAGTGGTCAAGGACATCAGTTATTTGTGCCATTACAATATAGATTATTTAATATACTTCTGTACTGTAAGATTGATATATTGGATCGGTGCAATTGAACATTGTTAAATTACACGTTTATTGCGCCTTAGTGGAAGTGCAGGAGTTCATAAGACGTTTTAATCACGGCAAGGACAGTCATTACACGGGACTTCTTAACTGGAAATCGAAAGGAGAATGATAATACATTTCAAGTTTCAATCAGCTGAAATGCGTTGGACAATGACACCTTGGATAATTAAAGACTGTTGTCTAAATGTAATCTTTGTAAATCTAAGATCTGCAGAATGAAGCGCTTTACCTTAATTCCTTTTTAATGGTGTAAAATTCATGAAAAACAACATTCTGCCAAAGAGTCTAAAATAACAGGAGAGTGTCTGGCTAAATTAGCTGTTCATTCAAAAAAAACATGTCTTTGAAAGCAGCAAACGTGTTCAAAGAAGGCATCCGATGTTCTCCTGAATTCCCACATGGGTCTAAATAGACAAACTCGACACTCACACGGTTTCCTTAAATATTTATCCCAATTCAAAGTATTTGATCTTCACTTCCCTTCTGCTTCTCGGGGTTTCAATAGAAGTGTGCCACAGCGTGAATGTAATGCTATACAAAGCCCTTCTGAAATGTTGTTGTCTTTGTTTGCTTCTCTTGTTTCCAGTTGCCATCCTACTGAAAGATGATTATTTTGTCAGCGGCGCCGGGCTGCCAGGCAGATTCAAAGCTGAAAAAGTTGAGTTCCACTGGGGTCAGAGTAACGCTTCAGCAGGCTCTGAACACAGCATCAATGGCAGGAGATTCCCAGTCGAGGTGAGAAGATGAATGTGAAAAATACGACTAGGCCCCCCTGTCACTAGTACCACAGTGAATTCTAAATCAATGAAAGGGACTGAAAAGTATTGATCAGACATAACTAAAAGCCTTATATCCAATCAAGACTAGAGCAGTGGCACATTTTCAAATCTAAGTTTCATTAATTTTCCTGTGTCTAGCACTACAGATACAGGATGTCATTCAAATTAACCGGGAATCTTTACTATCCAAATTAGTTTAACAGCTTTATTTTTTTTCACTCTCAGGTTTATATTGTTTTTTTGGTCATTTTGTCTCGCTATAATTCGCAGGAATAATACAAGCCCAGTGATGTGTACGTATTTATTGAACCGCAGTTTCTGTTGTACTCCTCTTAATAGGGTTTTTTTCATTTTACTGCAGATCTGATAGACAATTATGTTTCAAATCACTGTACTGCATATATAGCCTGTCATAAGAACTATCAACCTTGTACTACTTCATGAATGCAGGATTTTATTTGTATTTTCTTTGAAAGAGCACTTTGTTCCTTAATAACTTTGAAGGACAGACTTCAGACCAGTAATATGATTCTCAAAGTCCTTGGAAGTGCATTCAATAGAAACAGGAAAAAACAAGCAGAGAAAAGCTGCAGTTCTCTCATTTTTCTTTCTTAAAGGAGAACCCGTTCACTTTTCTCACCTGTGGACCATTCTTTGCCCTCTTTAAACACAGTACTATTTCATGAACATCTTCCAGATAACTGGCATTTTAACCCTCTTTTCTACCAAACGCTGCAATTTAACAGCACAACAGTGCAAATATTTAGCTGTCCTGCTTTGCAACATTATATAATATATATATAGATATATATGTATGTATATATATGTATGTATGTATAGATATAGATATAGATATAGATATATATGTATGTATGTATGTGTGTATATATATATATATATATTATGTGTGTGTGTGTGTGTGTATATATATATATATGTATGTATGTATGTATATATATATATATATATATATATATATGATATAGATATATAGATGCAACTTGATTTAGAGTATAGGAAACTTAAACACTGTGTTGTCATTTTTTCGGTTTGATGATAACTGGACCCAAGAAACATCACGCGTGGATAATTCAATTTGCTCATTTATGTATTTAGGAGAAGTCATCTTAATGGAATAATATCTAAAACTCCTGCACAATGTATCCACATCACACAAGGAAGAAGCCATCTTAGAAAAATAAACTAAAAATAAATGAATTAATCAGAGAAAAAAACAAAATGTGACATCATCGTGGGCCGGACACATCACAAGAAGAACAGATCAAAGATCAATGAAGGAAGCTACTGAATGGATCCCAAGAGATGGAAAAAGACCACATAGAAGATGGGAAGATGAAATCATACACTTTGCAGGTGTGACGTGGAAAACAAGCTGTAGGTCGAAGCGAGTGGAAACATCTTGGTGAGGCCTTCATCCAGCAATGGATCGATATGGGCTGGATATAGTGGATATATATATATATATATATATGCAGGTTGTCTGCAGCATTAGATGATTTAAGACCTCTTTGTCACCAATAAAAATGTTCATAATGTACTGCGTTAGATCTGCCAAGAGAAGGCTTGTTCCTAACTGCTTATCCATTGGATACATGGCGCCTGGCACAGTCAATGCCTCTGAAATGCCTATACACTTCCCTCAGCATCCTTTCTGAACTTAATTAGAAAACCAGATGCAGTCTGTGACATTGCAAGCTAGGGAGTCCATTTATTTCAGAGCAGCTCCCAGGAGAATGCAGATGAGACCAATTTCCCCACACAACCCCCTCTATAAACACGAAGTGGTGCCATGCATTAAAAAAACAGAATATGTACAATTAGCGTTCAGTCAAGGAGGATGAATTGAATGCAGAGACTAATTAGAGATGTCAGCTGTAATGCAGTGCCTTATTGTCTGTGCACACTAGTTGTTGTTTTAATTTTTGTATTATTATTATTATTATTATTATTATTATTATTATTATTATAGCTTTTACAACTAATGGGTCATCAGGTTTGGCTGTCAGTGCTAATTTGCTTTTTTTTTTATAGAGTTCTTCCAGGATTAAGTGTTATGATTGTCTGCAAGTTTTTTGTGTACCCATTTTTTAGCTTTCTATTTGTACTTTAGAAAAACAAATGGTTATAATGAAGGCTTGAGAATAAATCACCTTTATCAGTAATGATCATGTTTCACTTCTGAATATCAAGTACTATTTAGGGACTTGGTTACATGGGAGGTTCAGTGGGGGGAAAAAAAGTATTTGATCCCCTGCTGATTTTGTACGTTTTCCCACTGACAAAGAAATGATCAGTCTATAATTTTAATGGTAGGTGTATTTTAACAGTGAGAGACAGAATAACAACAAAACAATCCAGAAAAACGCATTTCAAAAACGTTATAAATTGATTTGCATGTTAATGAGGGAAATAAGTATTTGACCCCTTCGACTTAGTACTTGGTGGCAAAACCCTTGTTGGCAATCACAGAGGTCAGACGTTTCTTGTAGTTGGCCACCAGGTTTGCACACATCTCAGGAGGGATTTTGTCCCACTCCTCTTTGCAGATCCTCTCCAAGTCATTAAGGTTTCGAGGCTGACGTTTGGCAACTCGAACCTTCAGCTCCCTCCACAGATTTTCTATGGGATTAAGGTCTGGAAACTGGCTAGGCCACTCCAGGACCTTAATGTGCTTCTTCTTGAGCCACTCCTTTGTTGCCTTGGCTGTGTGTTTTGGGTCATTGTCATGCTGGAATACCCATCCACAACCCATTTTCAATGCCATGGCTGAGGGAAGGAGGTTCTGGCCCAAGATTTGACGGTACATGGCCCCGTCCATCATCCCTTTGATGCGGTGCAGTTGTCCTGTCCCCTTAGCATAAAAACACCCCCAAAGCATAATGTTTCCACCTCCATGTTTGACGGTGGGGATGGTGTTCTTGGGGTCATTCCTCCTCCTCCAAACACGGCGAGTTGAGTTGATGCCAAAGAGCTCGATTTTGGTCTCATCTGACCACAACACTTTCACCCAGTTCTCCTCTGAATCATTCAGATGTTCATTGGCAAACTTCAGACGGGCCTGTACATGTGCTTTCTTGAGCAGGGGGACCTAATCGCACCAACTGTTGTCACCTTCTCACCAAGCTGCTTGGCGATGGTCTTATAGCCCATTCCAGCCTTGTGTAGGTCTACAATCTTGTCCCTGACAACCTTGGACAGCTCTTTGGTCTTGGCCATGGTGGAGAGTTTGGAATCTGATTGATTGATTGCTGCTGTGGACAGGTGTCTTTTATACAGGTAACGAGCTCTTTAAGGGAGTGCTCCTAATCTCAGCTCGTTACCTGTATAAAAGACACCTGGGAGCCAGAAATCTTGCTGATTGATAGGGGATCAAATACTTATTTCACTCATTAACATGCAAATCAATTTATAACTTTTTTGAAATGCGTTTTTCTGGATTTTTTTGTTGTTATTCTGTCTCTCACTGTTAAAATACACCTACCATTAAAATTATAGACTGATTATTTCTTTGTCAGTGGGCAAATGTACAAAATCAGCAGGGGATCAAATACTTTTTTCCCCCACTGTACGTTTCTTATCTTTCGTTTTACATTCTTAGTCTCATTCTCAGTAGGGACTGGAAATTAATCTGGGTTAACATTTGTCTGAATAAAATAGTTTCCTTCACATGTTTTTTTCAGTAACTGTGTAATCTGTCTGGACATATATAAGTCTAAAACACTACGCAATCTATAGTGATAGGATTATGCACCTATATTGCAATTCTGAATCAGTATCTGTATTTAGAGGTTCTTCCAGGTCCAACCCCCTCCCTCTGTCTCAGTGTGTTTATGTGCACAGGGATATAATGTGTGTAATGTAATAACCGCATAAGTAGATAGTCTTTACATTCCTGTTATTGTAACATTACATTTATGTTAGTGCTTTTTTAAAATGTTGTGACATTAACATACATTTGAAAACTGTTACGGTAAGCCTGATTATTTTACTAATATTGTGAAGTGATTAAACTGCCAAGAAAATAACTTTGGGGTGGGGGGACAAATTAAAACATTTTTATAGAACTAAAAAGTATTGCGATAGAGATGATGTACAGAATACAGTGCTGATCAATTAATTCGTTAATTTCCTCATTTTCATTGTGGAACAGACCGCTCTCACCCTCTGAACACAGCGCTGTTTCCTTTGAGGGCAGGGGAGGGGGCAGGGTAGCATTTCCTGTTTATGTTATATATGAAAAAGGCCTTGAAATGAAACATGAACACAGAACTGAAGTGAAGTGAAGGATAAAACGAGGTTCTGTCTTTCGTAGCAATAATTAAGTAGCGCAGTGCAGAGTTTCTTGAATTTGGTTTTCAGGGCCCCGTAACTTTGCAGGTTTTTGATACAACAAGCAAGATTTCCACAGACTTTATACTGGTTACACAACACTGAATTAGGTGTGTTAGTAAACTATAGGACCAGACATCAATACATGATGAAGACCAAGTTAAATCGCTTTTAAGAGACTGCACTAGCAAAGCAGGCATTACGCAGACATTTCAGAGCAGACTATTATCATCTAATGATTATACACAAACAGAGCAGAGCTAGAAACATTTGTATTTTTTTTAGTCCTGCTTTACCCTTTGTGACACTTGGGGGGACGTAGGACAGGGGTGTCCCAGGATGTAGGTTGAAAGCCGTGGCCCAGGAAGAGGAAAATGTCTTTTATGCAGGGTGATAGTTGTAGTTGTTGACCGTGAGCAGGGGGTAGTAAGCTGGTCCAAGGTCAAATACACAAGGTGGTTGTCACACAGAACAGGGTCATAACCCTTATGTTGTAAGTCGCCCTGGATAAGGCCGTCTGCCAAGAAATAAAAATAATAATAATTATAATAATAACCAAAATAACCAATACTCTTATTCATTCTTTAATGGTTTCTAATGCTCCTTCATCCCTGTGGTACAATGCACTGATGGAACAGGAGAGAGGTCAGTTTGTAGTCGGCAGGTCCATATCCCCGGCTGGTGTACAATTCATACAAGACGTGACATGGGTGATTTTGATCAGAGCGGGCGATCAGCTGTAGGTTGGTGCAGGGAACAGTTTCTCTCCCACTTCCTTATCTTCCAATATGAACCATACCTCAGGATGTCACACCTTTAGGAAATCTCAATTAAAATTAAGAAGTCATTAAAACCAAACTCATAAACTCTGCAGATGGTTAAGTTGATTACCTCTGAATGTGTATTCCCCTGTTGTGTTTGAAGTGAATTTCAAAAGGCTTTGCAACAGTATTCTTTCACAATATGGAATGCCATTTATAGAATATTATTTATAGGAATACTTAAATAAATAAATGAAGATATATAGAGATTTTATATGTGTGTGTGTGATATCTTGAGTGGCGAGCTGGACTTGGAGATTTGAATAATCCAATTGCAAAGTAGTAATTCGTTTAACAACCCCTTTGTTGCCTAAGGGTTTTATTAGCACCAGGTGATTGACAGATCCCAATGACCTGCCACGTCTGTTGCAGTGAAACCACTTGTGAAGTGGGATTAATGCTTCTTGACTCCATTCTGAAGGCTGCCCATGCCGTTGTCATCAAATAATAGCAACAAAAAGTCAATGTTTTGTCCTTGAAACATCATTTGTAAAGATAGTCGAGGAGTTAGATTTCTTGTTAGGCACAGTTGTTAGTATTTTCATTGTTTGGAAATAGCTAAAATCTTTTCATGCTGTCAAGGTTTTTGTTTTAGATCCTGCCACCTGTATTGTGCTTTGTAAGGTTTGGCATTGAATACTGAAGCAGAAGGAATTGTTCACTGGGGATGTTTAAAGGTTACATCTTCCAAAGCAAACACACAGCATCCAGTGTTACATAAGCAAACATACTTGGGAACATGCAAGGGATCTACTAAAGATCTGTAATATTCTTCAACTGCAGCTGCCTTGGTGATATTAAATACAGGTGGAGTTCATGTTTTCTTTTCTTTTCTTATTATATTATGAAATAAATTACCAGAAACATTGTTGAATGATACTGACTTTGCACTGATAACGACATCTGGAAAATAATTAGGGCCATAGCACTAAAGATAATGAACAAATCATTTAGCCTTTACACATCACAGCTTGGTTTTATCATTGTTACTCAATTTAAGTCAAATATGATGTCCCCAGACAGCTGTTGATGTCCCACCCTGGCAACAAATAAAGCAGTCCCTTATTTGATTCAAACGAGAAGCGAAATGAAAATATCGTCTAAGAAAATGACTTAATTTCGTAAAAGTTAGTGCACTCAGTGTGCAGGTAATGTCAGTGAGGAGCCGGTATTTACAATCATTTACAAAATTAACCAGCTATGAAAAGGACAGACAATGAAGGATGATTACACAGGTTCCTTCATTTATGATGAACACAATGTATTTCTGCCTTTTCATGCAAGAAAAAGCATTTCCTAAATAACAGTTTAGGTTTATTCATTATCAGATTCGTGAGGGAGACACCAATACTGAAGTGATGCATTTCTTTTCCTGTCATAGGTCTGTTTTGAATGTAGTCTAGACATTTATTTCTGTCATAAGTTATGCTAAATGTTAAAAGTTGTAAACATAAGTTAGCCTATATTTAAACTCATATACTGTACAGTACATAAAACTACTGCATACACACAGGGTAATGTACAATAATTAATATTAAATTAATATTAAATCATTAAAATAACATTAAAGATCTCATCCAGGCATTTTTTTTATGCGTATACATCGACAATTGCCAATATTTATGCGTAAGGCAGAGTTGCTAGGTTTAAAAAACATTAACTCTGGCTTGCACACATGAAGGGGCATTTTTGAAAGGGGGGAACTTTGAACTAATTAGAGTGAGATCGTCCTGGAGATGATGCTGTACTTTGCCTTGCTCATCGTAAGTAACATCAGAAGTCGAAATTGAGAAATATTGGGTCTTATGGGCTTTGTCATAAGAACGGAAAGTCGTAAGTTGAGGTTGGAACACGCCTGTATTTTTTTATTTTTGTCTTATCAAATGTCACTTTTATTATTTACTTGTTGTCTACACATATACTGCACAAACTTGCTGTGACCAGAAGGACAAGTTCATCTTTGAAAAGAAAGGGCAGCAGAATGAAATTAATAACTGAAGTTCGTTTTCACATGAAGAAATGCCAGTTTTATTTCTTCTTTTGTTGTTTTGTTGTTGTGAAGTACAGAGGGATTCAGCATTTCTATGAAAACTTGCATGATTGTGATTGTGTGGCTCACTGAGTACATCAAGAAAAAAAGACAACCAAGAAGATAAAAATGACTTGCCATTTTAATACATATTTTTGAAAAGTTTAGTTTGAAAAGTGCTTTTTGAATTTATCAGTAGTTGTAAAATAAAAGACTGAACAGTAATGTGAAGAAATACATTTTGAACTGAAAATATATATGTCATCTGTTCATGGTTGTTGTAATATACAGCTGTAAACCAATTTTTATCATAATGAAAACTTGCTGATAGGAACAGAATGTCAATCTACATTAAACCTATTAACACATGATAAAGAGCATGACTTGAATAAACAGAGCATGAAAACCATCAGCAGGGTTGGGAAGTGTGAATTGTGAGAGATGGTGGTGTCTATTGATCAAAGCAATCAGCATCACAAACGAACTAACAAAACTAATGTAACTCTGAAGGTTCACTGCTCTAAAAATGTCTAATATAGCAATAACAATCAAACCTTACCAGACTTTGAAGTCTTAGCTCTAAGTTTTCTTTATAAAAAATAAATACATGAATGGAGGGGGAGAGCAAGGGAGCACTTTTTGTTGAATTTTGTTATTAGGATTAGATTGCTGTTAATTCCAAAAGTGCACTGTGAAAATTGTCAAATTGCCCATCGCTAAACCTTCAGACTTGGTATCCATTGGTGGGGAAGTCTACACCAAGCTCCTGATGATCTCACCCTGGCATTCACTGAGTGGCAAAGGAAGCAATCCCTTTTGCCAAATGCCAAATGTGGTCAATTTAAGACTATGATAAAATGAGAGATCAGGACTGACAGGTAGCTGTGATGTGTGATGTCCTGACAGATCAAATGTACCTCAGTGGCCAAGACAGAGAGACCCTGCTTTACGATGATCGACAGGACTACCGCAGACAGCAACTGAGCTGATTAGAAAGCTGATGTGCCACCAGGGGAAACTAAAGTCAGGCTTCTGATACATTCTAATGGCGTGTATTTAGTGTGCGAGACTGTTCCCGTCTTTCTCTGACAGACCTGCTTATTGAGCATTGATCATCAGGCAGCTTGGATCTTGCCATATGTGCATTAGAATGCCAACTACCTATGGCTGGATGGAGACTAATCAATGCAAAATGGGTTCCTGAGTAATTTCTATAACGTGTTATTAACACTGTAATGAAACCGCTAAACCCGACAGATTGTTATTACCCGATCATTATGTTATTTCCGTGGCTAATATCTTCTAATAGCAAGCCAGGGTTTCAATAACATCTGTTGGACTGATTTAAAGAAAGAGGGAGAGAAAAAAGCAACCAAGTTAATTTATAGTCCCTCTACGTTCTTACAATGCAAAATATATTATGTTTTATAGTAAGTTAATTTTTACAGTGGCAGTAAAGGGACACTTATGAATCTGTGCATTCTGCAGTTGACAGAGTTTGAGGTGAAATGTGATATTGTGAACTTTGCAATTGTAATGATTTACTTTGTTAAAAGGGACAATTACGTATAATTACAATGGTCCTTTCTGCCGATTTAACATTTTGACATTTTATCTAAGTACTGGTTACATTAAGTATGTATGTGTGTGTGTGTGTGTGTGTGTATATGTATATATATATAGGAGTAGGATAGCCACAACATCAACCAATAAAATAAATAAAACATCTTTGCCTAAAAATATATCTGATTATTTCTTTGCTAGTCAAGTAAGTAATAAGTGATTTATGCTTTGCATGGCGTGCCATTTTATAATTTCAATTTAACAAGGCTTTAAATAGTGTGATTAAATGGAAATCATCTGTTCTCTTCCTTGCAGATACATCTATAAACTTGATAAAATGGGAGTTAATATGCTAAGTATGTAATGTAAATCGCTGAAAGGGTTTACAGCAGTAGTTGGCATATGAACTGTGCTGAATTTGCGGTAAAATGGTTTTTGTGACTTCATTTTTACGGTTTTCTGTGTTGAATCTCAAAAGAGCTGAGTCATAGTGGGACTCATGTTTAAATTAAACTATTTGGACTCGAGCAATGCCTGGTAATGTGAGGGGTTAACATCGCCATGCAAACCTACAGTGAAAGGACACCATTCTAAAATAATTGTCTGTGACGAATATAAGATATTGTGTGGAGAGTGCGTTTGTTGAATTCAAAGTTTCAGGGGTTGGATAAATGAAGGGAGATCTGTTTTACAGTGACAGTGGCTCTGTTTGACAGAAAAACCTCAAAGGTGACTTCCCTTCATGTTTTCCTTCATATTCTTTACCCTCTTATAGGAAAGAGCAACTACACTTTATTCTTTGAAAAGAACCTGTTTGGATGCTGAACGGTGACAGTTTCTATTTTAATTCAGTAATGCTCCTAGGGTAAATTATCCACTTTATCACTGATAGGCCTTTTCCATCTTTACTAGCCGGGCTGATAATGCAGTGCCATGGGAAATTTATTCTAGGACCCTGTAAGGGTTTCACAAATCTTTATCCTGTGCACCAGATAAGGCGTGCAAAGTAAATTAACACATGTGATCAGTAGGAAGGAAAAAGCAAAACCCCCCAAAATACAGTGCTGTGGGTATCGTAAGATAAGAGTTGTCATTGATGAATAGAATTTTTTCTCTTCAGCCTTTGCTATTGTAGAAACGGGGAAGCCATTCTGAGGATTATTTGATCTATTAAAGATACTCTTTTGAAAATGTGAGTGTGTGTGTGTGTCTTTTGGAGGAGTATAATTTCTGTGTGTGTGTGTGTGTGTGTGTGTGTGTGTGTGTGTATGTGTACAATATGCAATGTGGTACAATCTATCACTACAGTGAAGAGGTAGCTAGGATGAAACAGTATGTGCAGCTCTGGTTGGATCTTTTATCATGTGACATAGTCTTTAAAAGTACTGACTCAATAATGATCTGGTAACACCTTTGTTCTGAACTAAAAAGTAGTGCAAGACTATTACTACCTGCACCTGCATACGTAATTAAACCTTAATATTAATATGAGCATGTATTATTTTCTCAGTTTTAAATTGTATGTTTAAGTTGCCTTAGCAGAAATGCAATGTTAGTCTTTATGTCTACATGAGATTCGAAGCCCCACCCTCTCCCAAGCCAAAATGTAAGCATGTAAGCATAGCTCTTTACTCTGAACTACCATACTATATTGCAGTGCCAAGGAAAAAAAGAAATACTCAACACTACACATGTTTGTATTACACCAGTAAGAGCCCTACCCCAGCCCAAACATAGACATAACCCCAACCCTAATTTACACCACAATTTGAAGCTACGCCCTCAAAATAACATGATTGTAACCATAAACCTTTCCTGGCATGATCCGTGTCTTTAATCATCCTCGACTGTAACCCAAGTCAAGCTTTAGTGCAAACTTTAACACAAAACCAGGCCAAACCCTATGCACACCATAAGGTTTAACAGCAGGGTTAGGGTTTATGTCAGCAGTAAATATAAGATATATAGTATATGATATTCACTCCTGGAGGCTTTGGGAACTTCATACCAAGTAAAAAAGAAAATCAGAAATAAATAAAGAAAGAAATACCAGTATTTGTGATTTTGTCAGCCTGTGTTCTGTCAAGTGAATGGAAATATAAGCTAAATTGTTGAGGTGTGAGCAAATTGGGTTATGTAGCTTCAGCTATTATTTTTGAAAGCTGCTGTCTTAAGTGCACATGAAAACAGAGGCATGGAATGTGAATAAACACTTTCTTGACACTCATCTAACTACACAGCCATATCATGGACAGTTTTCTACTTTTTCAATTATAAAATATAACTTGACTTTATATAGATTCTTCCTGCTTCTGAGGTGTGACAGAAGCAAGACTAAATTTAGTGGCTAGTAGATTGTTTACAGACCAAACCAGTGATCCATTGACCTTGGTTTGGAAACCTCTGGGTTTGAGTTTGAGCCAGAGTATGTGATGTCATGAAGCAAATACTAAAATTTCAATGAACCAGACACATTTCAAGGAGAAAGGGTCGTCGTTGTTCCTGGCAAATAGTGAAGTGGATCCCAAGTAAAGTCAAATGTCTGGAAAAGAAGACCTTCTTAAAGATGGGAAGATTAAATGATTTTGCAGGTACTTGTTGGATGTGGAAAGCTAAAGGTTGCAGATTGACAAGGACAGAATATGATGAGGATAATGAGTTATAGATCTGTTTATTCATATTTAATCTCTCGTTTCATACAAAACTCATGTCTGGGGGAGTTGAAAGAAACCCAAGTCTTGTTTCGATCAAGAATTAACTTGCTGGTGTTGCACATTTTACTGCACAAGGGATTCTTCCTGGATAGCATCAAGCACTCATCAATGATTATCTTGGGATTATCTCAAAAATATATGATTCACACAATCCAAAAGGATTTTTCTTGTGCTGTAAATTGCTGTAATAAAAAGATTAGGCTTACCCTTGGGGGTACAAGCCGATCAAAATGGCTCCCATATCTGCTGTCAGATACTTCAGTATCGGTTTTAATCAGTGTTTCATGATTTAAGAAGTAATGCCCTTAGAAACTGATTTGTACCAGGGATTACCATAAAAATATTTTGATGGATAAGCAGCTGCAATAAAATGTATGTATTACTAAAGTACAAAATTAGCACCATTTCATATCAGACTCAATATTAGCAGACATTTCTGAAATGTAGGTTCATGACAGTCAGGACATAGAAACTTGGTGCTTTCTTTATTAAACTTCCTTTTCTTAAAGTAATTTGTCCAGTCCTCCATATTCATTTATTCTGGGTCACTCTTGGAGAGGCCAGGGTGTGTGCAGACAAAGTTATGGTGAGAAAAGCTGGGAGGATCCTTGGGCGAAATGCACACCTGGCGTTTTCTCTCTCTCTTTCTCTCTCTCTCAGTAGGGTCAGGATCAGGGACACAACTCTCTAAACCAGCAAGGCTATCCGCTCCAACTTACTGAAACCTGCTGATGTCATTCAGGTATCTGACCTGGTAATGCCCCGCTCGGCTAAGACGGGCATACAACTAGATAACGCTACAATCCTAGGTTTAAAAATCGGCTTCAGTCACAATATCTAAATGCGTATTAAAAAGTACAGCTTCCAGAGTTTGTGCAAAAGCAGGAACACTTCCAGGCCTTTTAAACGGGCTGATAAAAAGGGGGGGGGATGTTAGAACAGATCTAGAGATTGTGACAATTGAAAGCACGCGTCTATCATTCCCTCAGCCCACCCGCTTTTTAATCCTCCACTGACACCAGCTCCTGTGACACATCCCCATGAGGGTATCATCACTGAAAACCAGTTTCCCACCTGTGCGAGGCCGATGTGCAAATAAACGCAACAAAAACAAACCTCCCGCCACCATTTGCTCCTCACAAAACCCTCCCAGCAGAGAAACCGAGAGAGAGAATCAAGGATGCAGAACCAGCGCTCTAATTGCGATTCAGAACATTATCATATTTTATCTGATTGCTACTGGAAGGCAGAGGTGGTAATAAGTTACCTGCTCTCTTCCTCGACGATATTGAAAAATCCCCCGCTCTTGCGTGTGCAATCTCCCTTTGTTCCAGCGAGGTGGAGGGGAGACCATTTCCCTTCTGTCCAGTGTTTGATAGTAACAGGCCACTCCTGAGCAACAGACTGTTCTGCAGCTGGAAGTCTTGCAAACACAATCTGAGATAAAAATTAATTATTAGTGCCAGATGATAACTATTACATCCCTCCATGGATACAAAGTCCCCATACAAAATACTACAGCACTGCCAAGAATGTAAGAGAACTCATATTTTTTGTAGTTAAGGATCTTCAGGATTTGTGGCAGATTTTTTTTCTTCTCTCGGTTACATGTTTGTTTTTATCTGTTGTGGGGGGAGGAGGAGCATGGGTATTAATATATAATAACATCTGAGGTTCAGGTTACTTTGCCATAGGAAGAAAATGAAATGTAAAACAGAACACTCGGGTGAGATAATAGATATGCTTTTAAAATGGAAATGCAAACAAACACACAAAAAAAGAACCCATCGATATCTCTAAAATTGATTTCGGTTCCATCCAGTCTGAGAGACGAAGGTAACTGACCCATTGTCCCCCTTGAGTCTATGTGCTTAACCTGCTGGCCATGCTGTTTCTTTTTGGCACGGATAAAAATGCATTAAGGGAGACCTGGGGGGCTCTGACCTTTAAGGTTGTTAAATAGAAAAGATGTATTACAGGAGACAGGAGAAGAGTAAACCGCTTTTAGTGCGAGCGGCTGAAATCCTACTTTGCCAAGCACTTAAGGTACTGTGAGGCTTCATTTCAGTTATTGTGCTTGTAGGTAAAGAATGTATAAATTTGAAAAATGAGGAACACCGTAAGGAATTGTGAACTGGACTGTTGTTAAGCGGCCGGAAGTATGTTGACCATAATGAGAAATGTGTGTCTGTGCTCTCTGTGCGTCTCGAATGTATTGTTTTCCCTTTTCTTTCATACCGCGAGTATCCGCACTGATTCTGGTAGCACTGCTAGTCATATTGAGCAGGCGGGTGCCGGCGGTGGGGGGGATTATTTCTGATGGCCTGTAAGTGATGGAAATGCATTATATTTTGCAAAACCGGCATCATGGGCTACCTAATTTCCCCTGGTTGTTCAGAGAGTAAGCACCACACATCAGAGCATGTCCCTTTTTCCCTATCCCTTATTGTTATGAACTCATGAAGAGCAATCCTCTAGGACTCTTTTACTTATATATTTTTGTATCACTGAAGGAAAACAACATATTTTTGGAATGGATTATCTATAATGCATAAACAAATCCTGTGCGTTGTTTTCTTACACCTGTATTGCATTAAACCTTCAAAGATAGCATAGGACTCCCATATCACAATTTGATATGAGCTTCGGGCCATTATGTATTTGTTTATTTTCGGTTTGGAAGGGAGGGGGACTAAGGTGTCTTCATAATGTAGTGCTGTATTTCTTCAGTTGCTCAGGCAGCATGAACTTGTCTTGGAAAATGCTATGAATACAGAGACTTAAGAGCTGTTCTATACCTGTAGGCAATTCAATCTTCTAAGACTTCCTAGCTGGTATTTTATAATTTTAATAATCTTTTTCCAGATATAGTCTCCTGTATGTAGTTATTTTTGAGCACCAAGTTTCAGATATGCCTTTGTCTAAAGTAATGCAAGAAATGCTAAAAAGATGTACCAATTTACATTTAAACGTTTGTAAGTGTGTGTGTGTGTGTGTGTGTGTATGTATGTATATATGTATATATATATATATATATATATATATATACAGTGGGGGGAAAAAAGTATTTGATCCCCTGCTGATTTTGTACGTTTGCCCACTGACAAAGAAATGATCAGTCTATAATTTTAATGGTAGGTGTATTTTAACAGTGAGAGATAGAATAACAACAAAAAAATCCAGAAAAATGCATTTAAAAAAAACTTATCAATTGATTTGCATGTTAATGAGGGAAATAAGTATTTGACCCCTTCGACTTAGTACTTGGTGGCAAAACCCTTGTTGGCAATCACAGAGGTCAGACGTTTCTTGTAGTTGGCCACCAGGTTTGCACACATCTCAGGAGGGATTTTGTCCCACTCCTCTTTGCAGATCCTCTCCAAGTCATTAAGGTTTCGAGGCTGACGTTTGGCAACTCGAACCTTCAGTTCCCTCCACAGATTTTCTATGGGATTAAGGTCTGGTGACTGGCTAGGCCACTCCAGGACCTTAATGTGCTTCTTCTTGAGCCACTCCTTTGTTGCCTTGGCTGTGTGTTTTGGGTCATTGTCATGCTGGAATACCATCCACGACCCATTTTCAATGCCCTGGCTGAGGGAAGGAGGTTCTCACCCAAGATTTGACGGTACATGGCCCCGTCCATCGTCCCTTTGATGCAGTGCAGTTGTCCTGTCCCCTTAGCAGAAAAACACCCCAAAGCATAATGTTTCCACCTCCATGTTTGACGGTGGGGATGGTGTTCTTGGGGTCATTCCTCCTCCTCCAAACACGGCGAGTTGAGTTGATGCCAAAGAGCTCGATTTTGGTCTCATCTGACTACAACACTTTCACCCAGTTCTCCTCTGAATCATTCAGATGTTCATTGGTAAACTTCAGACGGGCCTGTACATGTGCTTTCTTGAGCAGGGGGGCCTTGCGGGCACTGCAGGATTTCAGTCCTTCACGGCGTAGTGTGTTACCAATTGTTTTCTTGGTGACTATGGTCCCAGCTGCCTTGAGATCATTAACAAGATCCTCCCGTGTAGTTCTGGGCTGATTCCTCACCATTCTCATGATCATTGAAACTCCACGAGGTGAGATCTTGCATGGAGCCCCAGACCGAGGGAGACTGACAATTATTTTGTGTTTCTTCCATTTGCGAATAATCGCACCAAGTGTTGTCACCTTCTCACCAAGCTGCTTGGCGATGGTCTTGTAGCCCATTCCAGCCTTGTGTAGGTCTACAATCTTGTCCCTGACATCCTTGGACAGCTCTTTGGTCTTGGCCATGGTGGAGAGTTTGGAATCTGATTGATTGATTGCTTCTGTGGACAGGTGTCTTTTATACAGGTAACGAACTGAGATTAGGAGCACTCCCTTTAAGAGAGTGCTCCTAATCTCAGTTCATTACCTGTATAAAAGACACCTGGGAGCCAGAAATCTTGCTGATTGATAGGGGATCAAATACTTATTTCACTCATTAACATGCAAATCAATTTATAACTTTTTTTGAATTGCCTTTTTCTGGATTTTTTTGCTGTTATTCTGTCTCTCACTGTTAAAATACACCTACCATTAAACTTATAGACTGATCATTTCTTTATCAGTGGGCAAACGTACAAAATCAGCAGGGGATCAAATACTTTTTTCCCTCACTGTATATATATATATATATATATATATATATATGCATGTGTGTATATATACTGTATGTATATGTGTTTGCATATAGTGCCTACAGAAAGTCTACATCCCCTTGAACTTTTTTCACAGTTTGTTGTAAGTAACTCAGGGTTTTGTGCATTTAAATGAGGATTTTATACACTTACCTTAACACCATACTCCACACTGTTAAGTGGAGGAAATGTTTTATTTTGAACAAATTCTATATAAAAATTATAAAACTCAAAATATTAAAATTGGATAAGTTAATAGTTGGTAGTAAAACCATTACAGCTGTGAGTTTGTTGGGATCTACCAACATTGCACACCTAGATTTGGCAATATTTTACCATTCTTGTTTACAAAAGTATTCAAGTTATTTGGGGAGCTTTAATTGACAGCAAACGGGAAGTCAAGCCACAAATTGTTGATTTAATTCAGGGCTGTGATGGGGCCACTCAAGGACATTTACCTTTTTATTCCTGAGCTGCTCCACTGTAGTTTTGGCTATGTGCTTTGGGTCATTGTCATGCTGAAAGGTGAACTTCAGTCGCAGGTTCAGCTTTCTTGCAGTGGGCAGCAGCTTTTCTTCAAGGACTTTTCTGCACTTTGCTCTATTAATTTTCCCTTCTATACTGACAAGTGCCCCAGTCCCTGCCAAGGAGATATAACACCATAACATGGTGCTGCCGCCACCATGCTTCACAGTATGGATGGTGTTCTTTGGGTGATCCAGCAGTGGATCGATATGAGCTGATGATGATGAGATATGTAATTTCTGACAACTGTAAATCCCCCTGTAAGGGCATCTGTGGGAAATAAATAATAATAGTAATAATAATCACATATATCATCATCATCATCATCATCATCATCATCATCGGTCTATATCAATCCACTGCTGGATGAAGGCCTCCCCAAGATATTTCCACTTGCTTCGATCTACAGCTTCCCTTTCCCATGTCCCATCTTTTATGGAGCTATATATATGTGTGTATGTGTGTTTCTGCGTTTCTGTGTGTGTGCGTGCGTGCACACATGCAATATAGTTTGTTGATGATCCAATACTTACAAAAATTATGTGTATATATTTTTTGTTGACATGTTTCCTTTGTTGAAATATTTCCTAGATATTTGTTCTGGTCTCAGGCAAGAGAAATGAAATACATCAAAAGTCTGTTCCCACGATAGCTACAGTGACTTGTTTCATCCTCATGAATTCTCACCTCCAGCAACAGATATTACCACATTGCTCGCAATATCTGTAGTCTCTTTACTTCGGGCTACATAAATTTGCACCTTAATGCCAACCCCCTACTCAGTT
This sequence comes from Amia ocellicauda, assembly GCF_036373705.1. Lineage (NCBI taxonomy): Eukaryota > Metazoa > Chordata > Actinopteri > Amiiformes > Amiidae > Amia > Amia ocellicauda. The sequence goes on from NC_089852.1 coordinate 6,548,606, forward strand.
GGTTAGTTTCGGTTTCAGCAGTACAAATAAAAATGAGACTTCTTCCATCTATAATAACCCACTGAAAGAAAAACGATTTCTTAGCTGGCACTGTATTGCAATATTTAACCAAGCATTTAATTTATTTCTTTTTGGTATGTCTTATCACACAAGCCAACAAATCTAACTGAAAGTCTGTGCTTAAAGAAAGTTTTCGCTCTACTAAGTAAAAGTTAGATGCATTTTTTATTTTCTCCTTTAATTTAGTGCCTAATCTGTGCCTGAAGCGCATGGTGAAATGATTCATATGTTGGCTTAATTTATAAACATTGTTTTAAGTCATCACTAAGAAAAAGATGGAGCATATTTCAAGCATTTCGTATTCATGAATTCATTTCATGACTTAGCGTAATCTTCCATCACATTCTTGGATAGTTGTCAACACAGACAACTGCTACATACTTGGCTGAATATTTTGTGGGTTTTTACATTGGCAAAATATATTTAGTTCAGTCTTTATATGTATGTAAAGGCCCAGACATCTAAAGGATAGACTATATTGAAGTTTAAATGTGGTTTTGTAAATGATACTTTAGTGAGCATTTGTTCCTTAATCTCCTCTTTTCAAATATAATCTTTTTGGTATATCCACAGATACATATACATTTATTTGATTATTTCAATGTAATCTTCATCTCTGTTAACATTAGCATTAACATTAGAATATCTTGTCTTATTCTTAAACCGATTACATTTTTTTTTTGCTTCCAAACTTTGCAATTCTTTTGTAAGGAGTCTCAGGGTTTTGACATTATTCTCCCCAAAACATTCAATCCTAACTGAAAAAAGATTAGACAAAGATAAGTAAATGTTTTAGATCATAAATCAAGATGGAAAAACCTGTTTTGATGGATTTAGTCAAAGCACAGTGTTTGAGAATGTTATTCACCTCTTACCAAAACATGGATTGTGAAAGAAGCATTTGTTTCTCTCGAGATCTAACACGATTTGCACGGCAACATTTCATACTTGACATAGTCTTCAGATGTAAATAAATCTGGAGGATAAAATGTTAAAACTGTATTTAGTTTTTACATTTTATTCGCTCTTTAATATTATTTGAATCCTTCCATGTGAATTCCAATATTACGACATGACATCTGGACAGAGGGACGGGCATAGCCATTGTGTTTGTGATTTTAATTTCACGGCTACCTTATCTCCATTAAAACGGAAACAAAACTTGTAGAACTACCCGAAGTTCAGAAATTGCATCATGTTATTACCATTTATATTAAGAGTGTCGAGACGTGCGTGTCTCTTTGAAAAGTGTTCATCATAGTCTAAGACTGTTATGAGAATATATGCATCACTTTTGTTCTCTATTTTATTGAACATTTCAGATCCCATTTAAAGTTATGGCCATTATGTGCGTACTGATTATTTTAGTCAAATTTAGCTGAACTCATTTGCAAAGCCTGTCTAGATTTGAATTGAACGATTTCTGGAACATTCTGGTAAAAAAAAAGAAAGAATGGAGGAAAAATACAAGCAAACCACAACAACAACGAAAAAGATGCAAGCAAGGGGAAAGATGTTGAATATGTTGGCAAAGATGGGAAATCATTACAAAGTGCTCCGCAAGAGCACGCAGAATAATTTATCTCATCCTTGACATTGACATCTGTTGTTTTAAAGGAATAACTGCAAAGATCAATAAAGGGGCTTAGTTGTTCAAATCTAACACAATGAAAAATGAAGTGAGGGGCTGCAGGTGTGTTGATCCTGTGAGGCCATTTAGAGAATTTGTTACATGCATTAAGATGATTAATTAGATATGCCTCTTTTTTTCTGGCTTGTGTAATTGTATTCAAGTCATGCCTGGCTTTGTATGTAAAATATTTATATAAATAAATGTATAGGCCAGGCCTTTGTCCTTCAGGCCTAATACACTGAGTGCTTGTCTTCCGGCACTATAAATAACTGAAAAAAGAGACCTAAAAGAAAGACATACTCAGTCCAAGCTCAGAAATGCATTAGAATGTATTTATGCACATCTTGCGTTGTATCGAAGGTGTTCATCGACAGTGCTTTATGCAAAATGTTTAAATGGTTCAGTTTTTGCCCATATTTGGTGAATCCTCCCCACCCCCCAACTGACATGAGGATTGTAAATTCACGACACACCTCTTTGATTACCTTTTGGAGTCTGAGGGGTGTTTTTATCATTTTTCAAAAGTATTCAATAATTAAGTATTAGATTTCTGTAAGTGTATCCTTCCTGCGAGTATAGATTGCCTCTGCTAAACAAAACGAGTAAATTATGCCTCAGGGCAAGATAATTGGCTAATGCAGTTAAGAATGTTTGAATTGAGATAGATGGTCAATATGTTTCTCCTTGAACGCTTAGACCGACAACAAATGATCGCTGTTCGCCTCTAGTTAAAGGAACTTAGGAAGTACCTGATTAGTTTTAATTAGTGGATTGGTCGACTTCTCTTTGTACCTTGGATGCTATTGAAGGATGTTTATTGTTTTTATTTTAAGACTGCTTAATTATCCAGGGACTTTCAAGCCTCCTTTGTATCCTTATCAGTCGGAGGAAGGAGTATTTTTAGACCACGGCCTTGACTCCACAAGAGCCCGGTTCAGATTCAGTAAGATGGGAATGTCTCCAAGGGGTCAGAAGTCAGAGTATTTCAAGTTTTAAACCAATCCCTAAAGAGCAACAACCCTTCATGTTCAAAAAGTATACAGGAACACAAAATAAAGGATGCTCTGCTGTATTAAAGGGGGAAAAACAGCCGACAGTCCATTGAGATGCTGTTAAAATGTCCACCTCCCACCCCCATTGGATTAATATTCCAGACTGTAATGATTGTCTGTATAAGCACTATGTTAGAGAGTTACATTCCTACAAATCTTAGTTTGTGTTTTTAGGTCGGTCTGATTCCTCCACAGAAGAGTCACGATTTATTTTCCCATTGAGATGGATTGGTTCATAACTCGTAATACGATCCTTCAGAAGGTCAAGATTTATCCTGTAGGCCTTAGACTGCCTGGTTATCTATTTCAGGAAGGTTGTGTATACCTAGACTTGTTTTTTGTATTTGGGGTTGTGGATAGGTATACACTTTCAGTACATCACGGATTAGAAGGCTTTTTAATGATGTCAACTGGTATAAATATATTGAATCAACATGTTCTGTGTCATGTGTTGGCTAATCAGAGTAAAATGAGTGGAAAAGAGCCTTTAGAAACTACCCATTTTATTAAATGCTGCCAGTCCCTTAATAATTTGAATCATCAACGAAGGGATTGACGAGAGTGTAATTAAAACCTCTTCTATGAAAAATAAAGCAACCTTCTTGTTGACAGTGTTGGCATGGCCTTTACACCACCTCCTTCAAGCCGTGGGATTAAAGTAAACATTGAGATGTATCTGATAGAAATCTTGCTTGCTCTTGTAAGCCTCTGCATATTTGTATAGGCTTTTCAAAGAACTGAGTAGAGACCTTGCATTTTAAGAAGTGTTCATCTTACCCAAGGAGAGTCAATAAGCTCCTTCTCTGTTTTCTTAACGTACCTGCTCAGGTTTACACGGTAAACAAAATGCTGATCATATGAAAGTTGCCCTTCCGGCGGGAGAGGGCCTGAGAAAAGGAGAACGTGATCACATCCACTGTATCAGTCATATCCTTTAACATGAATTTATGCTAACGGCCAGATAATGTATAGTGGTCACCTTTCTACAGATGATAAAGGTTGAGTGCGGCTGTTTGCTCAGCATGTTTCACTCATCTACTGCAGAATTCTCATTTATGTGCAAAACATTTTTCCCATCCGCATGGCCTCATTAGTATTGATAATGGATTTAGGAATAGTTTAGTTGTTGATGGAGGTTTTTTTTCTTTTTCTTTTTTTAATGTTGATGAATACATTTTTGGCACGTCTGTATGAATGCGAAAAGTAATTTGCTATTTAACATAATCAGTCTTCCTCCAACATTTCAAGTGTATATGATTCATTCCATTACCCTTCTCCAATCCATCCTACAGTACAGAATGCCTCCCACTTATTTGGATTGTAAAAAATAAAATAAATGCGATGAAATGCATTTAAAAAGAATGCACTGCAGTTTTGGGGTGGGTTCCCATCTGAACCTCTTGATTTTCACCCCGATTTATTTTTTTTAATCCCTTTGCAGTCTGTTTTATACATGCAGTGGCTTTTTAGCCAGTAGCTTTTATCCTGATTTAAATCTGTAGTTGCTTTGTATTCTGTCAGCATCGTACATCTTTTTGCTGAATGCAGATGGAGAATGTGCCACTACCTATCAGTCTTCCATGCTGTGGAATGCAAACCGACTACCAATTTTGAGCTTTCAATGTGAAAAAGGTTAAAATATATAAGACCTCACAAAGCTACCTGAATCCATCTTTCGTAAAATTGTCTAGACCAAATTATGTGTAGACCAAGTGTGTTAGAACCAATGCCCTTTGTTCTTCTATTTACATCTTTATGCATTGGTCATAAAAATAAGTTTGAGTTTCCTTAATCATTGCATATGACACACCAAATACTAAATACAATTGAGTTGTTGTATGCAGTTCATGCATTTTTAAACTGTTCAGTATACTTCTGTGTTCTAGGTAATTGAAAGCAGAGCACGTAAAAACAGAGGAGCATTTCTGCCTGAAATAGATCAAAGTGTCTGTAGAAAAGCTTTATGTAAGGATCAGTGTACCGTGGAAAATGAAACTGACATAATATTGACAACATTTATTTAAAAAAGGGGTGTAAATATTGCATTTTTTCATGAGTCTTGGGGAGTTTACATTAGTTTACTCCTCATTGTTTTAAATATGAATACATCAGAAGCAAATGAAAGGTGTCTGCTTTGGTTAAATGCTGTGTCTGATTTGTGAAGCATTGTTTTGCATGTCATTTTAAGGAACAAAAGAGTACAGCTTATTGTATGTCCTCTTACCTATGGTTTTCTGGTTTTGTAACAGCAAGTAAAGATGTGATGTTTCTCCCTCAGGGCTCCAAAGGCAGAAAGCTGGGATGTTTTATTTTTTTATGTTTTTTATTGTGTGTGTGTGTGTGTGTCTGTGAATTCTCTTTTCTAGGTGTATAATGCACGCACTTAGTATTTTTTCCTGTGTGGAGAGTTAAGGATGATCCTTTTATACGTCTTACATGCCATAAAGTGCTTTATCTTGCTTGATTATATGCACTACTAGAGACCTCAAGTTGGCACAGTTGGTCCATCCTTAATTCTGCAGATGGAGTTTTTTTAGTGATTCCATCTGAGCCTCTGCTCACCGCGAAGCGTCCGTTGGGCTGAATGTCAGTGTTATTACTGCACTGTAGATATGGCTTAGGAAGAGTCGCATTTAGAGGTTATTAAATTCAGCCAACACATTCTGATGGACAATGAATAAACAGGATGAAGTCCTATTAGTATTCAGATGAGGCTAGTGTGTGCTGCGTCTGAGCGGGATCGCAAGCACATCCAGGGCTGACGAAGGCAACATCTGCTTCACACCTGCGCTTCGAGAAACGCAACACAAGTTACATAACATTTTGATGAAGGCCAGGCTAATAATAGTGGACCTTCTGCTAAAGAACACCTAATGAAGTCAACAAAGATTTGTAGTATTTTGTTTATTAAGGCTCTATATTTAAGAAAAAAAGAACATAATTTAATAAATTATGTTTACATGCTTGTAATGACATTTATTTGCCTAGTTTTAAGACTACAAAACAAACTTGGAGGAAGAAAAATATGAAACAAAACCTAAATAAAACATAATGAGTGGCCAACAAAAGCTAAAGAGGTGCCACACACACACACACAAACACACAAACACGTCCTTTGTCCTCCCCGTTTTGTTCTGTTTATGTATGTAAGCATGTGTGTGCATATACATCTTCTCTGTTGTTGCTCCTTGCATGTGAAAAGTAGGCCTCAGGCAGCATTGCTTAGTGAATTATTAATCGCAGATTCAGGAATGTGTCTGGAATTCTGAGAACTGTGTTTTCCTGTCAGCCCTTCTTACCAGGTGCCAGTGGTCTCTTTTGAAACGTCAGGCGTTGTAGACATCTGCAGAGCACATTGTAAAGTGGCATTGACGTCGGAGGTAGCAATGTCCAGAATGAGAATGCTCTCGGCACTGTCTTTGTCTCTATGGCCTGTCAAAAAATCAGTCTAGATTTCTTTAGGCATTCAGGGAGAGGTGTGAGGCCTGTGAACAGAACCAAAGCTTGTTGAAATCAACGTTTTAAATGTGGAAAGGGTAACTCGTGTACAAATACTTGAAATAAATCAGTTTTTCTAAACCTTTCAACATGTTTAGGAGGAGGTGATTTTTTTTAACACCTTTTAAAAATTAGGATCTTTTTTTATGCAGACCTCCAGTGCTTTCAGTTTATGAAAAGCTAAAAAAGTTTTGTTATATGAAGGATTTGCCTTATGCATTGTCAGTCTGTTTTTATCTATCTATTTCTTTATTTATTTTTCGTTTACTGGATAAGGTGTGCTGTGTTTTGACAGCTGTTGGCATTAAAATGAAACTTGCAATAGAGAATGATTTCCAAGTTCAAAGATTGAAATAAGTTGTTCAAAACATAGACATGTCTATCTTTTATTTGATTAAATTCTTATCTGTAGCTTCAAGCATTCAATATTTCAAAGTGAAAAATACTGACAGAAACATAGGCTGGCAACAAATAGCCTGATGTCTGTGTTTATTGTTACACAATACACAATGTTACTTAGGGGTAGGGTAGTATATGATGTTTTCAAAAAGGATATGATGAAATATCAGTTGGATTTCTACTAAGATGTCTTTCTTGTTCTTGTATTCTATGCAGTATGTAAAATGTCCAGGTTATCTAACCGACACATTCCAAGCAGAAAGTTCATTTAAAATAATATAAAAAATGCAAAGGTTTTTCTAGTTCTTCCCTGAAATAAATTTGATTGAAGTGTCAAAAAGTGGAGACCTACACAAATGTATCTTCATCCTTGCATGACCCTGATGATACCGATGTTGATGTTAAGCAACTATTGTTTAACCTAATTATTAATAATTGACATCCATATATTTTATGAAAGCCTCTTTGCTGTTTTACTGTAGTTCATTGATCAGCATTTAATATTTGGGAATATTAAATATTAATATTGTGGGAGTGTATATTTCCATCTGTTCTATGTAAAATAATGACTTGAACAGGTGTGAATCATCAATATTTCACTCTTTAAACACACAAAACAATCCCTAACTAACATCTGGCAGAAGGTTCAGGGCCAGATTTGTAAGGGGTAGGTACCTCCTCCTGCCCTTGATTTTGTTCTATAAAAACACAAGAAAAACTAGGTGTTGCTTAATTTAAGATCTTTACCAAAAATGTGTTACTTTACACCACAGTCTATGCTTTCCTAACAGGTCTTTTTATTTTTGTTTATGTTACAGATGCAACTATACTTTTACAATTCAGATGATTTTGACAGCGTTAATACAGCGATTAAGGAGAAACGAATCATAGCTGCAATGGCTGTGTTTTTTCAGGTAAGTTATTTTGTATTTGTTTATTTCAACCACATAGTGATTGAGAGAGATTAGAAACAAATATAATACAAAAAACAACATCTGTTAGCATTCGTTTAAGACTGTGAATACACAATGCAATTTGACTACCAATCTCTTATCAGATTTTAATAAAATGAAGTTTAAAGGCCCAGATTCGCCACTCTCAAAAATGAAAGATTCTCTGGGGACTTGAGGCGGGAAAAATGCCTAAATGTGGTATGTGTGATCTGTTGTACGGAATTTTTTTCACTCCATTAAATTTAAAGGACGGAGGATAAAACTATTGTCAGCTCAATCATTCTGAATTGCTTGGATTAAAAGTTAATTTTGTAGCATCGATTGCATAAGTAGGCTTTTACTTGCACCATTACCTTTCTTTTAATACTTTGCCATCAGGCTTTGGCATAATCCCGGATCTGAAGTCCATCTCTGCCATTTACAGATATACTGCATAGTAATGACTTTTTTTTTCTTTTTTTTTTTTGCCCTCCTTGATTTGCCTCACGCAAGAAAGAAACATTTATATAGAGCAGTATGTGATTGTGGTATGCTTTCACAATAAATAATGCATTTTTGGAAAAGAGATAAAGGTCACATTACGCTGGGAAATGGCACCCATCAAAAAATCCTGAGACTGAAAAATGAAAAGCTGAATGGTTTTTGAGTTGCTTTGCTGTGTGTGGGGGTGTGGGGTTGTGTGTGTGCGGGTGGGTGTATGTATTCTTTTCCCCCTTCTTAGGCGGTGGTCCAAGTGTGCCACACAATGTTTTGCTTCAGTGGTAACCTTATCTTTCAGAGTGTATTGGTTTAATTCAGAATTATAAACTATGCTTCAATGACTACAAGAAACAAAATGAAGTCTAATGACTGAAATTTTATCTAATACTAGTTTGTCACCCTCCTACTACTACAACCCAGGTTATCTGTGACATTCCTCATCTAACCCTTACGAGGAACATTCTAAAAGATTAAAGCGGAGAAGAGGAAGACGTATTATAGCATTTTGTTTTTGTGTTTAGGAGCGTCTGTTGAGTTACTCATGTAGCCTCTGGATTTCATAGCATTTGTGTTTGAGTGAGATGTTTGAGCTCAAACTCCAAAATAGAAACGTGAAGCCGGGAGATAATGCCTACCCAGCATTCAAGCAACAGACCTTTTTCTCAGGGCTATTGCACGTACAGTATGTAGACAGTGATTCGATATTAAGGTGGTGGAATCGGGAGCGTGGATCAATAGTTCTCTGGAGTGCTGGGCTGTGCTGCAGGTCAGGTATATATATCGTCAGACTCGGATTCTTTGAACACTGGCAAGAAAACGTCTCTACCTTTTGTAGTGGGTTTAAGAGCTCAGCTATTTATTATTATCATCATCGTTATTATTATTATTTTTAACTAAGGCTTTCGCAGATGTAACCAAAAGTTTTTATGGAGCTCCTTTACTGAAAATGAGAGGGGATTTGGAAGTGACCCATTTGATTACGAGAAGGCCCAACTGTAATGTCTTCCAGTTTGATCTGTGAGTTAATTTGTCTCTACCCTAAGCTCTCCTGTAACCCGATACACAGAAAGCCACTCTCAGTGCTATTGCCTGTCATGGCGTACTGGGTTAAGCGAGATTGAATGCCAGCGAGTCCTTTGAGGGGCATTATCAGGCTGAAGCAACAAGCTAAAGAGTCAAGTCTCCTTTTACATGTGATAACCTTAAAGTCTTCCTTTGTTTTATATTTGGCTACTGATTCGTATCACTCACGACTCGGCCTGATTAGATGTTTTCATGTATGCAATTCTTTTGTCCGGTGCAGAAATATTCATTCCGTAAAAAAAAAAAAACTAAAAAAAAAAAAAACTCCTCCGAGTACATTGGCAAGACGCTATTGTCATTCTCTTCTCTGTGGGTTTTTACTGAGGCACTGCCGGCAAACAAGAATAATCTATAAATGTCAGGGAATTCTTCTGAATGCCATTTATTTGAAGTAGTTGTACTCAATTGCTTTGTGTGTGGTATATAACACCAATTTCGCTCCCTAAAAACAGAAATAGCTTTTATTATATATACATATATCCCCGCTGATTAGTTCATTTAACCTCCGTGATGGAATTATATTGAAAAATGCATTACTATTGTTTCCAAACACAAACGGCATCCTTCACATTTTCAGAACAAAAGGCTGGTGTTTTTCTGGTGTGAGACTGAATAAGTGCTGCTCCTATTTTGTAATGAAGAGTTCGTCAGGACTGGGAAGGACATCCATACATAATGAGGCAGCATTATTGTGCTGTCTGTGTCGAGTGAAGTTTGAACACGGGTGCTTCTAGTTAGGAAGCATTCGCTGAAGCCGAATAAAGGCCATGATACGTGCATCGAAGCACTGTTTCCTTTCTGTCCTTTTGCCAGGCATATGGTGCACAGCAATTAGCATTATATAGCATGATCTGCTAGCTTTTGTGGTGCAACTCTCACCTTTGTTTAAAGTAAGTGTAATCAAGACACAACTTACATTACTTCAGGAGGGGGGAAATAATGAAGGTCAAAGAAATGTAATTGGGAGTAAAATGCTAAGTAGGTCAATATGCACTGCCCTGCTTTGGCTATGGATGTGTAATCTGTTTGGGACTGAGGCTATATCTCCTGTTTTCTCTCAAATCAAAAGAGCTTACCAACAGTTACCCTATTGATGTTTGTAGCAGATGGACTTTAGAAGACAAACATTAATAATGAGAAAATAATTCCCAAGATGCTTCGTTTTTCGAACTAGATTGTCTTTAGGTAGACGCATCTAGCACACGGCTTCTAAAATAAGCCTTTTACTGATTTAGGGGAGATATTGTGTTGTTTTGTATACAACACACCATAGCATTGCCATCGCTTAGCTTTAATGCCTAAAGTTTGGGATCTATACTTCTTTTCCTCTGGTAGCTGCTGTGGGTTCTATCAATCACAGGGGGAATTGGCTGCTGTTGTATTGGAAAGTCTGTCTCTCATGTGTTGGGATTTAATTTATCTTCCACAGAATGAGCACCATTTTTACATAGTCTATTGAGCTGCTCAATTGTCCTTAATCAAAAAATGTCCTCCTGAAGTTACTGTTGAAAATGCTGTTGCTGCAATTAAGTGAACTCTTGAGGGCAAAAGCACTACTTTTGTTTACAGTTGATTATAATGTTTTAATTGATTTCCACCCTAAGGAATTGCCAAAATTCCCTTCAAAACCACACTTTTTTTTTTCTTTAAATCTTTTTGTACATACATCAGATCAAAATAAAGTGGGAAATCTCTAGATGCCAATTGAAAAGCTTAAAGTAAAGCTGATGGGAACACCAACGCCAAAAAAAAACTAAATTTAAGGCTCTAACACACCTTACAAGATTATAAATGTTTCTGGTGTTGAGGTGCCAGCACAAACCTGCAATTAACAGTAACTGAAATGGGAATTATCCCAGCCTTGCATGTCTTTATAAAAGTCTTACCAAATAATAAAAGAACGAACCACAAACAAGTACCACAGATATCTGTACATCACTGGACATGTACAAATTGTATATTATTTTTTGGCCTTAAGAAGCACACACTTTGTATATGCTCTAATTAAGATCACAGAGGAGGTGTGTACCCTTCCAAATTTCTTGTCGTATTGCAAAGCGTCTTTGAATGGTAAACCCCTCTGCTCCCCGATGTCATCGCGCTTTGTTCTCGGCATGGTGCAGAAGGGGAATTCCTCCCTGTGCTGCAAACTACGCTTTCAATGTTTAGCTTTTAAAATAATTCACAATCCCCTTTTCATTCCTTTCTCTTACATCTGTCTTCCTCACAGCAGTTACATGTAGTGAAGCTCACTCTCACCACGGAGGTTGGTTTTGATGGAAATAATCATGTAAAGAATAGATCGGCAGGACATTGTTAACATTCGGGTTTATTTCAGTGCTGAAAAGTGTTGAATGAATGCGCCCAATTAGGCAGACTTTAAGCCATCTGTATGATTGGCCCACGTCATGGTTTTCTGGCCAAGTTAAGTTTAAGTCTTAAGTGTATGAAAGATTAAATCAACTTAAGTATATGGACAAAACAACTTCATTCATTCATTATCCAAGTAAGTATCGATTTAGAATATGATGCTCCAGTACTCTGCTCCATAATCCAGACAGAGTTAATCAAATAGTTATAAATAGTTTTAAGCCTCAGGTGTAGGTGCTAGATATATCAAGAATGCATTAGTAGAGAGAGAGAGAGGGAGAGAGAGAGAGGGAGAGAGAGAGAGGGAGAGAGAGAGAGGGAGAGAGGAGAGAGAGAGAGAGAGGAGGAGAGGGAGAGGGAGAGGGAGAGGGAGAGGATTTTGTGTTCATTTCATTATTGAATGTTCAACAAGAAAGCATATCTTTTAAATCTCCCAGATTTATTTTTTTAAATGCACAGACCGTATATCTGCAGACACATCTTGGATATTTTTGTCACTTAAAATAAATGTATTATTAATAATAATAATAGTAATAATAAAGTACACCCTATATTCATGAAGGGGAAATGAAAAATGGTATCAGAATTTATTTTGGTATGCTGGTTATAATCCCAATATTACTGTAAATGGAAATTGAATTTTTACTGCGATTTGTTAGCGATGGTTCTGCAGTAAAGTATTTGGATGACCTGATTTATGTTTTGCAGATGTGACATTGTTTGGGATTTTTAGAACATCTTGACTTTGTAAAAGATTAAAGTCGTCTTGTTGCGTCTGATGTCACAACAGATTTAAATTGTCATCTGTCATTTGCATGTAGGTTGGGCATAAGGACAATCCGGCAGTGCACCCGATTATCCATGGACTGAAAGGCGTCGTTCATCATGGTGAGTGAAATACTTCAGACTTATCCGTCTTATTATTGGCTGGGATACTGCCTGTCGGTAGTTTCCTTGATAGACAACCCTAGAGGCTGAAGATCTCCATTTATCTCCGAGGCAGGTATGTGGCAGCAGTGCCATGTCCTGGCCTTTTCTTCCTCCACAAAAGCACACACACACACATACAAACAGATTCACTGTCAGTTTCTTTCAAGTTTATATCTGGCCACTTGAGGGAAAGGGTTTTGGACAATGTTAGACTGCTCCATATTCTCCAAGTGGATGGGTTACAGCATATGTATTTCCTCGTTTTAAACTTTCTCACATCTTCAGATGACTTGGTGTTGCATTCTTCCAGCAGCCAGAGTATGATTTTGTCACAACCTCAAAGAAACCCGGTTTCAGAGAAGGCCCTTTAGCTGTCTCGTGGAAATGATTTTCAATTTCTCCTCAAACGGAATGGAATTGAACTGGTGACCCCGGAATAGAAGACTTCATAGCTTATTGGTAATCCATTGAGAGTGCAAATACCTTGACTTTTTCCTTAGTGAGAAGGAATGGTTCATCTTTGAGTGACATTATTTTTCTCATTGTATGACTTGCCTAATATGGCCTAGATATGTTCTAGGCAAAGAAACTTGTTATTTTCAGGGATGTTCTAGTTCCATGTTATTTTTTGTGGGTTTTGGGTTTTGACTGTGTGTTCCAAACCTAGTACTGTATGTTTTAGATACTATTCCACTTTGTGTGTTTTTTGTTGTTGTTTTTTACAGAAGACGTGTGTTTTGTTGTTTCTGGTGGTATTAAAAGTCCCAGATGAAAAGCTCATCAAGAGTTTTAAATTCTGCCCCCACTGATTAGTTACAGCTGTCTCTGAAGAAGTGGAACAATATATCCAGATTTACTCAAAAGGCAGTGTTGGCTTTTGTGTGCCACTCAACTTGTTCTTTGTAGCTCTTGCCCTACTGCATTTTACATGAGAAAAAACTTTTTTTGTAAACAGATGCCCTTAAATTTGCTGTTGTCTGAAGTTGTCTGAAGCTCCTAACACCACAGGACTTAAAAAAATAAATAAGAAAATCTGGTTTACAGAACCTAATTTGGCCGGCATGTTTGCCCATGAAAAGGAATAATTTTGAGACTGTGAATTGTTTTGTGTTTTGCATTCTGCTTATTAGAGATTGTACGGTTATGTTTATCTAAGCTAAAAATAGCTCCCAATGTGAATTCCAAAAATATATAGCAGAATTAATATATACACATAATTCCATGTATAATATAGCAGAATTTATATAGTGTCCTTCTCTGAGGGCGCGGGGGGGACATTTTGTATTTTTTTTTGGGGGGGTTGCTGGCTAATGCTGCAAAATCTAACAAACATTTCTTCTTCTCACTTGAGGCTTAAAAGCTGTTGACAGGCTTAGATGAAAACAAATAGGTTTTTGGATTAATTGTTCTGCTTTCAGGGGCGTTTAATGTTGCAGCTGTGATAGTCAATAAATCCTGTAAAATCTGAGCTGCTTTTAGAAAAAAAAATTACAAAAAATATCTACATTTTCTTCTTATGGAGACATTCCATCCATTGTACACACAAAGGGCTCGCTGCAGTACTGTGGCACATCTCTGAGTGCAGTCTCTGGTTTATTTACCACTGGCAGATATTACACACAGTATTGCTGTGGAGAATGGGATGATAGCCTTGTCTCCATGCTAACTCTGTAAGTGCAGTGAAATTTATTTTAGTCTCCCTTTCTGGAATGTGTTGGAAAAACCTACAGGATTTAAGTGCAGACATTAACGCCACTCATTGGAATGCCTGCATCTGCAAAAATACAGCTGTGATAGGTACTTTTGAACTATTGCACAATGGCTGTCAGCAACGGTTTCACCATTTGTTATCAGCGCTTTATCTTTTATCAATATATATATATCGTGTGTGTGTGTGTGTGTGTGTATGTATATTATTATTTATTTATTAGCAGATGCTCAGTGCACTTCAAGGCATAATACATTTTACACATTCCAATTTGCACAAGTGTATATGAGATATACAGTAAACAATATATAAGGTCTTACATCCTAGATTGTAAAAGCTGATAAGTGTAGACCAGATGTTAGGTCACAGTCAAGGGCCAGGGGAAAGGGAGCATAGGGGAAATCAAAATAATCAATACGAGTACAAGAAAAGCAAGGCAAGTAGTATGACACAAATCTTACAGGAGTGTAAATAACTAAATTACAAGTACTGTCTGAAAAGATGCATCTTGAGTAAGCGCCGGAAGGAGGTAAGAGACTCTGCTGTTTTGACTTCATTAGGAAGGTCGTTCCACCACTTAGGGGCCAGGGATGAGAAGGAGCGGCTCTGGAGAAAGGAAAGTGGAGAGGAGGCAAGGTTAATCTTTTGACCCCGGAAGACCGCAGCGGTCTGGAGGGGATGTATAGTGAGACGAGGGTCTGAAGGGAACTCGGTGCAGTGTGGTCGAGACAGCGGTAGGTGAGGGTCAGTGTCTTAATCTGAATGCGTGCCAGTGGAGCCAGTGGAGGGAGCAGAGCAGTGGTGTAGCGTGTGCGAATCGGGGCAGAGAGAATACCAGACGAGCCGCAGAGTTCTGGATGAGCTGGAGTGGACGGGTAGTAGTTGCAGGCAGGCTGGCCAGGATGGAGTTGCAGTAGTCCAGGCGGGACTGGAAGTGCAGCTGAGTCGAGTAGTTGGTGAGGAAGGGTCAGATTCTGCATATATTGCTCAGGAAGAATCGGCAGGTGCGTGTCAGCGTGGTGATGTGCTGGGTGTAGGAGAGCGTAAGATCAAGGGCGACTCCTCGGTTCTTAGCGGAAGAAGAGGGAGACAATGTCGTAGATTCCAAGGGGATTGAGATTAGAGATCAGCAGAAGGTGAGGAGGCGGGGGAGAGATGAGATTTGGAGAGGTTGAGCTTGAGGTGGTGTGAGTGCATCCAGGCAGAAATAGCAGCCAAACAGGAAGAGATGCAAGAGGGGGTGAGAGGGTCAGAGGAGGAAAAAGACAGGAAGATCTGGGCATCACCTGCATAGGATTAGTAGAGAAACCATGGGATGCGATGAGGGGCCCAGGGAGCGAGTGTATAGAGAGAACAGGAGGGGGCCCAGGATTGAGCCTTGGTGTACCCCTGTGTGGAGAGGTTGGGGGATGTATGAGGAACCTCGCCATGTATATATAATATATGTGTGTGTGTGTGTATATATATAATGCATACTTTTACTAACACATTCCAAATCAAATTTTGTATTATTGATGTCACAGGTCATAAAACACCTGAACTCAAAGAGCTATGTTAGATTTGATTTACAGTAAATCAGTCCCATCAGAGCTTTGTTTTGTTTTCATTAAGGTGTTGCTTTCAGTCTCCAAATTAATTCAGAATACTATATGTTGTTTTAATTAAATAGTTTCCTTTTTCATGCCACATTATTTCAGTGTTTGGAGAGGGAATTACTTTAAATTATTTTATATAAACATATTTGAGAACTTTTCTGTATTTTATGGTTTCTGTTCAGTTCAGCTTCATCCATGAAGCTTTTTAACCTACTCTTTGCATTTAATTATTTCCACAGGGGATAAGACTTGTGTCTATCCATGTAATAATGGGCATGAACTTTAAGGTTTTAAATATTTTAAATAAAACATTTGTATGCTTGTATACTATATATAGGTTTAGACTTGTGGTTCAGGAAGATGTACTCAGCCCTTGCAGAGTGACACAAACCTGAAAATGAGCTTTACGATGTTATGCCATGAAAGCATGACAGCATATGAAATAGTCTAATGCAGGCAAGTCTTGGGTTGTGGGGTTCCTACAGCGTCTACAACTATCTTTCTATTAGTAAGTGATTAAGACCTGAAATAAACATGTTTGTTTATGATTTGAAATCTTATCCTACTAATTATGTCAATTAAGTAATTAAGTCCTCCAGTGGAATGCAAACCAGACACCTCATTGGTTGGCAAGGACTGGAATTGTGCATGAAGACAATTCGAATGTGTTGGTCAAATGGTCTAATCAGTGCATCCACAATAGGGGATTGTTGTCAGTCAAAAACCTCAAGATGTCAATCAAGCCACTCCAATGAAATGTATCTGAAGAAATCGACAAATTTATTATTCTTTGTTTATAATAAAATATCGGTATATTGCAGTTAAGGTTCACCACTGAACATGTCATAGAGATTATTTATATTTGTCCCTTGTTTTTAGGGGTTGATGTGTTGATTCCTTAAATCTTCCTGAGATCTGCTACTTTACCGCGATTTGATTGACTGCTGTTCCAGACTCAAAACCTGGTAGTCGGGTCATTAGAATTCACCCATGACAAGCTGCAAAGCCAACAGCTACTTCATGAATAAAAATGGAAGGGCTTTATAAATATCTTGTGACCTAAACAACCCAGCACAGTAAATTTAAATGTAATGCACTAATGTTTATTTTCCTCAAACGTGTCACAGATGTGATTCTCCAGCTATGCTAATTAAATACAAGCCAATTAAGTGTTTCCTGTATTTTGAATTAGAATAGGGACATTGATTAATTTGCTTCTTGAGACAGATTTCAATTGATCATTTTTATTGTGCTCATAAAAGGATTTTAATTCCAGCTAATTGTAAAATAGGCAGTCTGTTTTGCACAATAATGACTGCCATTTTATTTGTTGAGAAAAACTTTATAGCACTAGATTAATGGCCACCATGTATTAATTGATCTACTTATATGCTTCTTGAAACCTTGAGAATCAACAGAGAATACTGCAAATTATACATGTTTTGGGGGATGTAGGTTAGTGTCGGATTGTCTTTGCTTTCTTGTATGTAATTGAATATGAATATTTGGTATAAAGTCATAATTTAAATGGCAAAATGTGTCTACACTTAATTTATTGCTGCAGTTTATAACTATTTTAACTTAAAGCAATGGTTGCAAACATTGCAATTAATATGTTTTGCCACTGAATATATTACATAATAGAGTATAAATGATTCAGTATTTCAGTTGACTTTGAACTCAACCCTGTTTCAACCATTATAGCTTTGATTGGCAATTAATTATTAAGAGTTAAAATTACATAAACATGGTGAGCAATGAAATAGTGAAATTATCATGTCATTCAATCTGCCTATTAAAACAAAATGACAGTATATTTGTTGTGTTTTTTTATAGTTCCCTAATCCATCTGCCTAAAAGCATGTACAACTACAAACCAGTTCCTTTGAAAATGATTCCTGGTTTACTAATGTATTAAACATGTGGGTCAGTAGTTCAAACTGTATTATTTTTGTGTCCCATTCAATGCTTTTAATAAGGGTAGTGTAAATGTTGCTCAAAATACAGAAATCTTTATATCTTGATCCTGGATAATGAATCTTTTAATATGCGTCTCTTTACTGTCTGTAATGCATTCAGAAAGAGAATTACCTTGGGCTATTATTATTATTGTGTTTGATTGAAAATTATAATCACAAAGGGATTATTTCTGTGGAAGAAATAAAATCATGTCTTCTCTGGCTTGTTCCGCTTTTAAGTACTAACAATAAATTAATTTACATTCCGTGCTGTCAATTTATCAATTAACCTTTGCATCTTAGTGTTTCTGTGTATAAACATATTCATTAACTAAATGAAGGTGACTTTAGAAAATGAACAAATAACCCCATTTATCTATCTTGAAGTGATTTTATCCCCCCCTTTGTATTACTGTATAACTTATCCCACATTTAGAAATATGTGTGACTGCAGAACTCCAAGTCTGTGTAAAGATTTTATCCCAAATCAGCAGACAGCACAAGTAGATCTTGGATCTTGGATTGGATTGGCAGAAGTCATACAATATTTATTACTTATTTATTACTTTATTATCAAAAATTAATAATAGATGATCTGATAGCAATAGTATCATATATAATAGTTCAGTTAAATTAAAATAAACAAAAAAACAGGTAGCTATACCTAGTTTATACAATAACTGCAGTAACCAAAAGTGCTAATGGGCCAACAGACAAATTAATAAATAAAGAAGCAAAACCCCAGGCAATAATCACTCCATTACATGCCTGTTTGTTGCTGGTGAGTGCAGAGATTTAGGATTTAGGCTTCAGCTTTCCCTCTGGAGTCCAGAAGCACAATTCAAAAATGTAATAACAAACCGCCCCCAAAAAAAAAACATAGCAGGCTAACTATCTAACAGAGAGATGGGATCCGGCAGTACTCACGACTGTTGATCCTGCCTCCGGCCAGCTGCTGTCAAGACGATGTTCCTCAAGGAATAAGATAGTCCCTTGCTTTATACTGTGCACTTAAATGCAATGTCCTGGATCCCGTACTGCCAAGGGACACACTGAAGTCTTTCCCAGCCACCCTGGTGGCTATCTAGAGCAGGAGGATGAATTCTCTGAGATTGTCCTCTGGGTTATACTAGTGACAGTGGCCCATGCAGTTCAGACTACAATAGTTAATTGTAAGTTAAAATAGTTTAAAATGTAAGTTGAATACTGATAATGAAAACAATGGTATACATTAAAGTCTTTACTGCACTATACATTCTACAGAATCTTTATTTTGTTCCCCAAACATTATTGTTGTTGTTGTTTTTGTTGTTATTATTATTAGAAATGTTTACAATCAGTCTATTATTAGTTTTAATTTTAATAATTATTATATAAATGATTTCAGATACATGATTGATGTTGAATTATTTAAAACCCGTCTTCTAAAAATGTCTTTCCAGCAAC
Source organism: Amia ocellicauda (assembly GCF_036373705.1). Lineage (NCBI taxonomy): Eukaryota > Metazoa > Chordata > Actinopteri > Amiiformes > Amiidae > Amia > Amia ocellicauda. Next base: position 6,567,771 of record NC_089852.1, read on the forward strand.
ACGATTAATATTTAAAGAAATACACTGATTCATTGTATTGATGGTAAAAATGTTGTGTAAATACCTACATTCCTGCTTAGTACCCATTTAGCAGTGGATATTTCACTTTACTCATCGATTGTGCGTCTCCGTTGTGCTTCTGCTTCAGAGAAGGAAACCTTTTTGGATCCTTTTGTGCTGAGAGACTTACTGCCTTCATCACTTGGGAGCTATTACCGCTACACTGGTTCGCTGACAACCCCCCCATGCAGCGAGATTGTGGAGTGGATAGTCTTCAGCAGACCAGTGTTTATCTCCTATCAACAGGTAAGTCGGACTTCCTGTCAGAGTTTTCTCCTGCACATCTTTAAGCCTAAATGCTCCTTTTCTAGGACTCCATGACATTCTCCATTCCAAGGCAAATGAATATAATTGGGTGCAGAACAAGAACAAGCTTTATACTATCAAAGAAAACTTAGTGTGTAGGACAAAAATAGTGTCAAACTGAGAGGATAACACTTAAGTTGATTATTAAGAACTCCTAAAAGCTTTACGACAAATTCCTTGGTCTTTTTTGTTTTTGTATAATTTACATTAAAATAATTGTATTGCACATGAAATGTAAGCCAACTGGACTGTTTCATATACTGAAGACCTTTTGATAAATTTGAATCTTAATAGAGTTTAATTGGTTTGTTTGCAGAGCATATTTGAGCAGCAAAATGTAAATGAGGTGTTTAGTTTATTTGTAGTGTTAGAAATAACAATGATAATGTTGATGCCGATGGCAAATTTTTCAGCACAGTGATGCAATCAAGTGTGTCGTCTACAGTTTGTATGGAAAAATTAAAGATTAACATTGCTGAGGCAGGAAGAAGAGACTCTGAAAGGTGCATGTTTCAAAGGGTACTGCCAATTCTCATTTATTCACAAGAACATCATTTGCATTTGCAACTCCTCATGTTATAGGAAGGTTTTGTCGTTCTTTTATATGCAAATTGATACTGAGAGGACACTTTGTGTTGTATTTAATGGATTTCTACATATCCTTATAGGTGGGAATGGTAGTTCTTTGTCAATACATATATAATCATGTGTCTTTTTAATTGTCTTTATTTATATCAGACACCGCTAGATTTCAATAAAAAAAAGTTTTGATATTGATTCTTCCAGGCATGTAACATAGATCTTGATTTATACATCTAAGAAAATATCTGGATGGAAATAACAATGTTTTGTAATAATTTCATAAACCACATATAAAGACCTTGCAGTCTTGTGCCATTCAGTAGGAAGTGATGTCAGGTATTGTAAAAGCCGTGAAATCAGGTGAAAGTTTCAAGATAGCGTGTCACTATTTATTAAAGTTTAATGTGTCATTTGAAAATTAGCCAAATTATAATGTAAATTACTAAAGTGAATGTTGTCAAAGTAGAGCTGATGCATACAATGCCTTGTGTTACATGGTTTAATGTACTGCTGCAGTTAAACAACCCAGCACAGTTTAACTGATTCCTCGGAGAGAGAAAAAGATTGTCTCAACCTTTCTTCTAATAAAATCTGGCCATAATTGGTCTAGTTTGTGTTCAGGAAATACTTGAGGGAAACATTCAGGAAATATAGGAATTCAGTGAGGTGAAGAAAAAGTAAAACAAATCCATTATTTTTGTATTATTTTTTGTTGGTTTCTTAACCCTTTAGTTGCTTATTTTCATGAAGGACTAGCCGCTGTGAAAGTTGACTGTGTACCCATATAAAGAACACTGTTTGGATATCAGTTAAAGTAATCTGATACCCCTTCATAAGTTCAGTAATGGCTCGAGGAGTCTCTGTTAAAAATGAAAGCATCGTACATTCTTGTACTATCAAAAATGGATATGTTGAATACAGGTTGATAGTCAAACAACATGGCCAGCAACTAAAAAAGAAATGATAGTGCAATCATTTTGAACTGCTGCTTTTGCTGCCTGACATAAGGCTAAGTCTACTACCAACTACCAAAAATAAACAAATCCACAAAAGCATAAAATAATTTTAGTGATTTAGTTCTCATATTTCCTGTAAGTGGACCTGTTTCAGTCTGTGAAGAAAAAGTGACTCATAAATTGGCACTTGTCCTGGTATTAGGGTAGAAACTTGTGCACACCGCCATGCTCACTTAGACAGCCATCTGGAAAACTAGATGAATGATGGACAATTTAAAGCAAAAAGAACTACAGTTTTCAAAATGGTATTTCAATTTTATTTGCCCTTTTCTATTGTATTTCTCAAGATGTTTGTAGGAGAGGATATTTCCCAATTTGAAATGCATTTATTACTAATTAGTTATTAATAATATAATCCATTTGAAATGTATGATTATTTGATTATTAGTAATACATACAATTGCTTGTCTTTAGAGAGGGTGAATAACATCTTGCAGAATTACTTATTTGTTGTCATTTCAGTCCTGAACTTTCTAGATGTGTGTGTGTTTTTATATAGGTGTGTGTGTGTATGTCTATGTATGCATCTATGTATGTAGACAAGCAATTGTATTTATTTATATGACTTGTATGTTAGAACAAAAACTGTCGCCTTAGTTAAAGGTGTACTAAATTACTTACTACATTTTTAATATCATACTTTGCTATTGAACTTAAAAGGGAATGTCATATTGAAGGAAAAGGCTGAACTCTCTCTTGTGTTTGTTCTGGTCTTGATCAGGCAGGAAGTAGGTCACTGAAACTGACAGACATTGCTTTGGGGTGGCTTTTAGAACGGATCAATGTTTTGCTATTCTGTAACAGCCCTCTTAAAATGGTTCCATTTGTAACAGCCGGACCCCATGCAGCCATCTTCTATCCTGCTGTATAGCGTATGGACAAAATGTGCCTGTTGCTGGGCTTTTAAACAATATGCACACTAACAAGTGGGTTATGAATGTTTAACCCCCTGTATCATAAGATGGTTAATTCACTTAAGTGGAATCCATTGGGTAAAGTAGATACAGATTAAAATCGAGAGCGCTCCAAAAAATCTGATTTACCCCATAGGGATTTGCTCTTTGTTTTCCTTTTTAACCCAATATTTTGTTTTTAAAGCGTAATCGTATGCCGTGTGAATTGTTTCGAATGTTATTAATGTTCAATTGTAGCATGCCCCATTGTAGGTATTTTTGAAATGTATCTGTCAGAAGCCTTAGTGTCTTTCTAAATGTTTGATGGCAGTGTCTGTGAAATTTACAACAGGCAGGGACCATGTTCCTCCCCTGAAGGATCAGCATTAGGAGCAGAGCTCAAGTGAACAGCTTCGGCTAGATCAGCTGCCAGTTGTCTCGTCACTAAGGACAGACACGAAACTTCTGTATGCTTAAGAGCAGGGAAATCATTACACAGCTGAAAGAAAGTCATGCCCGATGCTTTGTAAACGCATCATGACATGAGAGTAAAGGCACCCAGCAGACAATTATGCAACCTGTGAAATGGAAAGTTTTCTGGTCACAGATTTGGGCAAATTAAATTCTCAAGCACATGTCTATCTCTTTGTTGCAGTGGAGCAGTTTAATTACTGAGCTCCTCGACAATCAACAACATGTATATCCAAAAAATCAAATCAAGGTTGTGGCTGTGTAAGCCATAGAGAAGATTTTTTTTTTTTTTTCAATTTTCCAATATTTGCAGAAAGTAAAATACAAACTGTTGATGAGAAAGTGAAAAGATATTTCATAGAGTATAACCATATGATATTAACGGTGGATTCAATTAAAATGGAGGGAAACGAAGCTGTGCTGAAACTTGTATATGTATATGAGCGTGTGTCTGTGTGTGTGTGAAATGTTTAAAAAAAAAAAAAAACATTTTAACATGTATTAACTTATTATTTATTTGTTTATTTTGCTTTTAGTCTGAATCATGGTTTATTTGATAAGTCTTTTAGTAGAATATAAATGGCAAAGACCCAAATAGTTCCTAACTACTTTTTGAATATTATTTTTAAAATGGCACAGACATTTCTTCTTAATAAAACCACATTGTTTGCCACACGCTCAAACTTCCCCACTATAGTGCTACTTTGAACATCTCTTCTTTTCAAACTGCAAGCTTTTCAGTGGGCGCGTTTTAGTGTTTCGTTTTCCTCTAGGGTAACAAAACAGCTGGTGATCAGATTCTGTATGTTTTCTCTAGAAGAGAGCTCATGCTGATTAATTTTGGTTTAGTTTATTTTATTTTTTTTGTTATTTTAAATGTGTATTTGCCCTGTAAGCAAAACATTTTTTGAAATTACAGAAACATCAGGGGGAAAGCCAGGGAGAATAGGTTTAAAGGGGTGGAATATTAAATGCGTGCTACTCTAAGCGTGTTGAATTAACTCGATAACTTTGCAGCTCTCTCGCAAGTGCTGTGAACTTTCCCATTCTATCAGTGGATGAGTACGGAGGCCAGATAAGTCGCTTGGCAGTCGTCTGTGGGTAGTACGGTATCCTGAATTGGTTATCAGGCTTGGCATCAGAACTTCCTGTCATTTTACTGCGCTATCTGGATGTGCACGGCTTTATTTATGAAATCAATGTTCTTTCTCTTTCCCCTCTTGTTTTCTGCTGCAGCTGGAGGCTTTTTATTCCATATTTACCACCGAACAGCAAGACCACGTCAAATCCGTCGAGTACTTGAGGAACAATTTCCGACCGCAGCAGAGTCTAGACGACAGGGTGGTCTTCAAATCCGCCATCAAAGACGCCTGGATACAGGACCTGACAGACAGTCTTGGGAATCCACATGGAACTGAAGCTTCGAAAGGTATAATAGGATTTTCACACGTTTTACCCCGTAAAGAGGCACGATTCTAATTAAATATTGCCCACCGTTCTTCCTTGTAACTGTCAGACAGGGGGAAGGCTGTGAAGGAACACCACACAGAGGAAGAAAGATATATCAAGACTAATTCTCATCTTCTACAGTGGAGTTCCTTACTGTATTTTGGTTTGTGTTATACGGGTGGCTTGCAGATTGTTTCCAGGGGCCTCTTTAAATAAACCATTTACTTTGCAGTTCCCTGTTGTGCTGTATAGGGTGCAGACGGCACGTTTTCCTCGCATTCCAGACTTGTTCACATTTCCCATTCGTCGTGCTGAAGGAAAATAATTATCCACGCACAAGCTGTCTGGAAGCATAACATAGCCCTCCCTTGTTATGCTCTGTACTTACCTGGTTCAGCCCCATCCATTCTATCTGTCAGTGCTGTACGTGCCAGTTTATCATCACTCTTCACAGTATATTCCCAGTTGTCCCTGAAGGATGCAATGTCTGACTGCTAAGAGATAGAGGGAGAGAGAGAGAGAGAGAGAGCGAGAGAGAGAGAGGGAGAGGGAGAGAAAGGGATGAGGTAACTTTATTCAGGCCTTTGCAAGGACTTGACGATTAAAATGTAAAAATTGGAAATGAAATGTGTTAAATGCCCTTGAAAGTCTGGTAGGCACACGTTTCTGCGTCTCTGTCAGTCAGGTAAAAACACGACTTGTAAAATGGGTAGGAAAATAACAGACTAAAGACGAGCAGCGTAATGATAGGTTTACAGAGGACTGTATTGCCATATGGCATCTCAAAACAGTGGAAGGGTGTTTATCATTAGGGTAAGAACATTTATTTTTGGCATGTTATAACTACCAGGTTCCACTTTAATGGCTCTTCAGATTGCTGATGTTTTCACTTCCCTTGCTGATAAGGTAACTTTTGACTCGGCAGGAACTCTAGGGAGGAAAGAAAACAACATCACACACCATTGATTGGTGGTTATCAGCCACAGGGTGGAATGTCCTGCATTACTTTATAGGGTCTCTTATGAAAAATGTGGAAAGTTACGTAATAAAAACACAAGAATCTAAGATGTTCTCTTTGCTGGCCTAGTCTAATGTTTTTAAGATGACCAATCACACCATCGCAAGTACAGTGAGGGAAAAAAGTATTTGATCCCCTGCTGATTTTGTACGTTTGCCCACTGACAAAGAAATGATCAGTCTATAATTTTAATGGTAGGTGTATTTTAACAGTGAGAGACAGAATAACAACAAAAAAATCCAGAAAAACGCATTTCAAAAAAGTTATAAATTGATTTGCATGTTAATGAGTGAAATAAGTATTTGACCCCTTCGACTTAGTACTTGGTGGCAAAACCCTTGTTGGCAATCACAGAGGTCAGACGTTTCTTGTAGTTGGCCACCAGGTTTGCACACATCTCAGGAGGGATTTTGTCCCACTCCTCTTTGCAGATCCTCTCCAAGTCATTAAGGTTTCGAGGCTGACGTTTGGCAACTCGAATCTTCAGCTCCCTCCACAGATTTTCTATGGGATTAAGGTCTGGAGACTGGCTAGGCCACTCCAGGACCTTAATGTGCTTCTTCTTGAGCCACTCCTTTGTTGCCTTGGCTGTGTGTTTTGGGTCATTGTCATGCTGGAATACCCATCCACGACCCAATTTCAATGCCCTAGCTGAGGGAAGGAGGTTCTCACCCAAGATTTGACGGTACATGGCCCCGTCCATCGTCCCTTTGATGCGGTGCAGTTGTCCTGGCCCCTTAGCAGAAAAACACCCCCAAAGCATAATGTTTCCACCTCCATGTTTGACGGTGGGGATGGTGTTCTTGGGGTCATTCCTCCTCCTCCAAACACGGCGAGTTGAGTTGATGCCAAAGAGCTTGATTTTGGTCTCATCTGACCACAACACTTTCACCCAGTTCTCCTCTGAATCATTCAGATATTCATTGGCAAACTTCAGACGGGCCTGTACATGTGCTTTCTTGAGCAGGGGGACCTTGCGGGTGCTGCAGGATTTCAGTCCTTCACGGCGTAGTGTGTTACCAACTGTTTTCTTGGTGACTATGGTCCCAGCTGCCTTGAGATCATTAACAAGATCCTCCCGTGTAGTTCTCGGCTGATTCCTCACTGTTCTCATGATCATTGAAACTCCACGAGGTGAGATCTTGCATGGAGCCCCAGACCGAGGGAGACTGACAGTTATTTTGTGTTTCTTCCATTTGCGAATAATCGCACCAACTGTTGTCAGCTTCTCACCAAGCTGCTTGGCGATGGTCTTGTAGCCCATTCCAGCCTTGTGTAGGTCTACAATCTTGTCCCTGACATCCTTGGACAGCTCATTGGTCTTGGCCATGGTGGAGAGTTTGGAATATGATTGATTGATCGATTGCTTCTGTGGACAGGTGTCTTTTATACAGGTAACGAGCTGAGATTAGGAGAGTCCCTTTAAGAGAGTGCTCCTAATCTCAGCTCGTTACCTGTATAAAAGACACCTGGGAGCCAGAAATCTTGCTGATTGATAGGGGATCAAATACTAATTTCACTCATTAACATGCAAATCAATTTATAACTTTTTTGAAATGCGTTTTTCAGGATTTTGTTGTTGTTATTCTGTCTCTCACTGTTAAAATACACCTACCATTAAAATTATAGACTGATCATTTCTTTGTCAGTGGGCAAACGTACAAAATCAGAAGGGGATCAAATACTTTTTTCCCTCACTGTAGGTGTACTGCAATAATTTAGTAATCTTAAATTAAAAGCTCATGAGGTTTTTTGTCTTCTTCTGTGGGATGAATGTTCTTTGTTTAATTTAGGCATGAAAACGACTGTGATACTGTCTGCTATGAACACCAAGTGTCCCATGTACATTGATAAAGTGGGAGAGATATAATTGAGTTGAGAGGGTGTATCATTAATATTCATTCTAAAAATATACCAATTTAAATTAAAGCTGCACTGTGAAATTGCTTTGTGGTGTTGCCTGTGAGGATTAAAGCATAACCGATCAGTCTGGAAAAACAAAACCAATGGTTTAAAGGGTTTTAAACTCACGTAAGACCTTGTTATTATGAACAACCCCATATTGGCCATTTTCTGGTCTTTAAAATACTCCTAAGCCTATTTTCTATCTATTATAGAAGCATCTTATAGAATAGTGTCAAAAAGAGAAGCTCTTATCCAAGAACAAGCACCTTTATAGTTGGAACTCTTTTTATTTTATATTCTTTAGCTCAATCTACATGCTTTTTTGTTTATTTCTTGTTTTGCCACAGTTATTAATCTTGCTAGGTTCTGGAGACTGGGCCTTAGAGTTGACAGGGGACTTCTGCAGGTGACGCCTGCCTCATTTTTCCTCTCTTTGAGTCTTGCCTTGCTTCCTTGTATTTCAGAGTTGGCCATTAATCTCGCACTATTGTTATGGAGGGAAGGGGGGTCGGGGTCTATTCTTTTTTTTAATATACTGTTCATATTTGTGAAGACTTTTCTTGATCTTTTCATTTGGCCTTTGAGCCTGTTGTGTATTATCAAAGGATTAGGGAGTCCTCAGCTACATGTATATTTTTATGATTCCGAATTACACTCTTCTGCTTCTATTACTCAGTGCCACCATTTTTCATCCCCCTGAGCACAACCATGGGGCCCCAGAAACACAGTGTGAAAATAGCAGATTTTGCAAATTAATATACCGTATGTTTAGTTTTATATAACTTGCCATTACCCATCCATCACCCTGAAAACCTTTCAGAGCTTGCTGACGCCATTCTGAATGGAAGGGTATTATTTAGCATTTCATCATGGAAAATGCCTCCACCTGCTGCAGACATTTTTCTGGCTGCCAGGTCCTCAATGCGATGCCTATCCCTCACGTCTGCGTAACGGGTATATTTCTGGTGTTCGCCTCCCTTTGCAGATAAGGAGAAAATCCATCTGGGAATTGCTGCACACTCCAAGAATACACGCACAAGAGCGGGGATGGCAAATTAAATTGCACGGGAATTGAAGCCAAAAACTAAAAAAAATAATGTTTATAATCCTGTTAAAATAGGGAATAAATGCTCAGAATGGGGAATTGTGGCTCCTAAAACCAAGTGTGGAATACTGATGATTTTCATTATAAACATGACACTGAATGAAATATTATACCTAACCGGATCCCCACCTGCCTTCCAGCTCAAACAATATCCGGCGTATAGCGAGAGGATTGACAGGCACAAAAAGGCAATTTTGCATAACTCTGTGGAAAGTACCTGTGGCTTAAGATTTGATAGTGTCTTTTAAATCTAAACAAATGACTTATTCTTGTCCTACGTACTTCCTACTGTGGTGTGCAGGGACAAACAAAAAACGATAAAGGACGCAAAAAAAAAAAATGGGGGCGAAAAAATATTTCTGCATGATTTCCCCCTGAATTAAACAGAGTTTAGATTTCTGCAATTTATTCCGTTTACTGGCATGCTCAATGATTAAACACCTTCTGCTTTTGAGATTACTGGAAGCTCGGATAAAGCCAATGTTTAGAGAGGCATGATACAATGGAAAGCGCCTGCGAACTCATGCTTGGATGCACAGTGCCATCTAGTGGTCCCGGCTTGTACAGGTCGGGTGGTTTCATTAAATAAATCATAGCTTGGAAACTAGTTCAGCAAGAAAGCCAAATTAAAGCCCTAAAGGCTAAAATATATTAACTCGTATATTATTTTACTGATCTTTATACAGCGTTGAGAAAATAGTATGATGACTAAGTGCCTGACACCTAGCAATAAAAAGATTTTCCTCAGGCAACAAAGAGTACAATATTTAGTTTTCTTTCAAAAGGCGCAAGATCAGAGTGCTTTCCACCTCTTATGAGAGAAAAATAAATCCCATGACCTGTAATTAAAGTGAAAGGAATTTTTTTGTGTGCCTTTTCTGTATTTTGTATACATGTACACACATATACATATATACTAATTGTGTATAACAAGACGAGATATCCCTCATATTCACAATAACCTTTTTTTTTCCTGTGATTTAGTTTGCAGCAGTGCCCCTATCAATATGAAAGTCCAGCCAATAAACAGAACCGCGTTGGTGGTGAGCTGGAATAGACCCGAGACAGTCTATCACCCTCCCATCATCAACTTCATGATCTCGTACAGCTGGACCAAGAATGAAGAAGCCAATGAACAAACGTTCGTCAAAGACAGTGACCAGGACCTGGTAAGTGGCCTCTTTGACCCATCTAATATGCCACCCAGTATTAAAGGGTTAATAAAAGTTCCTGTCCATTCATACATACATTTAAAGTGTTGATTTTCAAATTTTTCAAACTGCATTTTATGTCCGTTGTGCCTTGTAGGGATTCATTGGGATTGTATATTAACTCACAGAATATTTTTGTAATAGGAATCTGTTTAAATTTCATTTTATTGGATAGAATGACTTGCAGAATCACTTTCACCACATTTCATGTCATTCAACATGTTCTTTTATTTATACTAAGACATAAATAGGTCCTGATTTCATTTCTGTAGGATGGGAAAGGGAAGTTAGAAATGAAATTAATTTATTTCTCCAGGTCTAGTAAAACCTGAAGTTAAAAGTATTGTATTCTTTCTGGGACCCCAGACATTTGTTTTCCCACCATTGGTAAAAGCATTTGAATATTAATGTAAAAAATGTGATCGTCCAACTGTTTAAAAGCCGAATTCGAATTCTAAGTACCCAAGGTTCTCTCCCTGTAAACTTATTCAAAGGAGGCCTTGGAATTGATGAAGTATGTAATTCCAGATGCAAAAGAAAAACTCAGGAGAGCTGAATGAATTTCCTTGTGACTGTCGTCTTTTCTTCATAGGCCGGGTCTCTGCAATCAGTAATAGAATCACATTTCTCTGTGTTGCAGCAGACGAGGATTCTTCTTTTTTTTCCCCCCTTCTATTTTTCTCACTTCATTTCCATTTTTATTTTCAATTTCCTCCCAAGACATTGTTATCTAGGTCACATTAGGGACTGGCATGCTTTATAAAGTCATAGTTGAATCAATCGAAAAGCACTCAAGACCAGGATGTTTTACAGTCTCCCACATGTAATAACCGGCCATTTTTTGAAAAGATCCTTAACAAAATTAAACAGAGTGGCACTTGCATAAATCAGCGATGCCGAGGCAGACAAAGAACAAATGCCATTACTTAATGTAAGATTTACTTGCGCGGTGAGGCTTCTGATGAATGGATTCTCTGGAAGTAAATTATGATAATAGCCATTCCTCATGCATTTAACATTGTATTGAATACCCATCTCCAAGGAATGCGATAATTCATGCATATGCTTTATAATGTATTGGCCATAAACATAAAAAAGTTTTACAAGGAAGTGATCTGTACCCCTAAACTGTTGAGTACTAGAAGTAAACATTTTTAAGTGCGGGGAAGTGCTGAGCATCCACAGTAGATGCCTTTATAATTTACACAGGTTTGTGTTCCAGTCGTTACAGATATAAAACGGGCTAAATAAAGTGTCATGTACCTTTCAGATCAATAATATGTTAGCATGCACTGCCTCTTGAAGAGTTCGATAGTAAATTATATGTCAGTGGCTATGAAACACTCAAGCGTGTGGCAAAAAAGTATTTAAACCTCCATTAGATCAACTGCTTTGTGTTCGGTAGGTAGCCCCAAGTTTGGATTTGACGCCAGACTGGTAATTTACTCTGTGGCAGCCGTTGCTGCTGAATCAAAACAAAACACAAAACAAAACCAGAAAAACAACATTTAATAGCTCTGCTCCGACCAATAAAAGATAACGTATGAATTAATGATAAGCTGTGAACAGTAAGTCTAATATGGGGAATTGAGTATACTGCGTCATACAGTAACCCCGTGCTCCATTCCGCTGACAGGCGGGTTGCAATTAGGAGTTTAAGTTGTAATTAGCCTTTCCAAAACAGAGAACTGGAAAAAACAAATGAAGCTGCACTTGGCAGTATTAGAAAAATATTAATTAAAGGCTGCAAATGTACCCCCCAATCCCCCCCCCCCCCCCCCTTAAAAAAGTATAAATCACATCTGCAGTGTGTAGCTTTACTAATGACCTTTTTGTTTCTTCGGGTTGTTTTTATCAGCAACACTTTGAATGTTTTATAACTGCAGGGTAGTTTGAAATCAATATATCCTTTGCTAGTGTTTTCATAACTGTTCTAGAGCATTGGTGAGCTACAACTTTAGGATAAAAGTGATGCCAGTGGCATAATAAACATCTTCCTTTCGTCTCTGTGTTCAGATATACTATATAAAGTAAGAGGAAGGTAGTTCACTTCATTGTTTTGGCAGCTTATAAATCAGAATGTGGGTTCTTAGCTGGGGTTGTTTTAAACCGAGATGGATTGCAAGTAATGAGGCTGCAAATATTTAACATTATTTTCACTTACAGGAGGCTGTCATCAACCATGTGTCGCCAGATATTTTGTACTTGTTCAGAGTCCAAGCAGTGTGTCAGAACGACATGAGAAGTGACTTCAGTCAGACAATGCTTTTTCGGGGTGAGCTTATAAATAAATCAGTATATTTTTTTACTTAGCTGCAGCTCTGTGAATTTGTGTGGTTTAATATATAATATAATCTGTGTGAATGCAATTACCTTTGTTTGTTTTGTGTTCTCTTAGTGAGAAAATATTGTCTATTGCCTGCTGTAAAATAGTATTGTATTCCTTTGATACTTTTTGCACTTTCAAGCTTTTGAAAGTCGTATGCTAGGTATATAAATTGCTGCACATTAGACAATGTTACTCGAGTTTCAAATACTATATATTAGAAATCAGGATTGTAAGAAGTAAAATGTATTGTTTCATCTTTGGTTTTAATTGACTGCAAAAGTCCAGGAGGCTCCACATAAGACATTTAACAACCGAGATTCATTCTGGCTTTATGTAACATTTTACCTAAAGATTTACAATCTGTTCTTTTGTAAGGTAGGCATTTACCAGCCTTATATTATTGACATCAGTGCTGAGGGAAATGACTTATTTTCCTTTAAGGCACTTTTTTCCCTCCCAAATTGAAATGTGAAAAAAGATATTGACGTCTCTGCACTAAAGCCTGTTTCAGGGCATCTTCTCCCAAGCAAAACAATTCTCAGTTGAGTGAGTTTAACTCTTAGGTGCTTGACTGGGTGCATGTGCAGTTATCAGATCCACACAAATCCAGTCAAAAGCAATGTATGATCCTCCCTCTAATACTGTCGTTTTATGTGCTAGTGAAATTCTGGCCCCCTGTGATTTGTAAATTTACCAAGCAATAAAATCTTAAAGTCGGTAAAGGCTCAATTATAAAGTGGTGTGTTTGTAGTCAGATTTTCCTATTTAATCTGTACAATTTAAACGATATTTCCTGATGCATATAAATGTAATCATCTCTGCAAGGTCTGTTTTACTTTAATGTGATTGGAAAATGACAGAATATTTTTGAAGCGAAGTTGAGTTCCATAAGTCAAAGTGTCTGAAGGAGTGCTCAAGATATTCATGTGTTAAGTCTTTACCACGACTGTGCAGTGTTACTGTACATGTTTTCAATGTTACATTTATGAATCCACCTAGTCATTGTGCCTTTATATTTAATTTTTGTAACGTCTAACTGGAAAACCATTATAATTGTAAGTTGTTAATTGTTTTTTTGTTGGTAACTGATTGTATCGTGTCTTCTTGTTTCAGCAAACACCACGAGAATATTTGAAGGCACAAGAATAGTGAAGACTGGAATGGTAAACTTATGTTTCCTGCTGTGAACATTACAAAAAAAAACAACTTGGCAATAACCAGCAGATGGCGATGTTACAACTCTAACATAGATGGCAGACCACAACCACTGATACAGTATTGTGGTTTTGTAGTTGTAGTTATGACAAGTGTCTTTGTCATAATAATAATAATGGAAAATAAATCAAATCTTCATGGCATTTATCGTTTCATTTTTCTCTTTTCTGAAGCCAACAGCCTCTCCTGCTTCTTCAGCCGACATGGCGCCCATCAGCTCTGGATCTTCGACGTGGACATCGTCCGGCCTCCCTTTCTCGTTTGTGTCCATGGCCACTGGAATCGGACCCTCTTCCAGTGGGAGCCAGGCCACGGTGGCATCCGTGGTGACGAGCACTTTCCTCGCTGGCCTGGGCTTCAGCGGGGGTGTGATTTCTTCCTTTCCCAGCTCTGTCTGGCCTACCCGCCCTCCCCCTGCGTCGGCTGCTACGAAACAGTCTGTGAAGCCCGTCGTGCCCACTACCGAGGTGGCGTCCTCCCAGGGCTCGGACGGTGACACCGTGACCAAAGACAACGAGGGGGCGGAAGAGGGCGAGAAAGGCGGCAAAGGGGAGGGCGAGGACGGCGAGCGGGAAGGAGAGGAGGAGGAAGAGGGAGAAGAGGGAAGCGAGGTCAAGGAGAAGAAAGTGGCACCGGACGATACGGAAACTCAGGAGAACAAGACGGAAGCGAAGGTGCCCACCGTGGCATCTCCGGCCTCAACGGCAAAAGAGAAAGCAGGGGAGGAGACGGGCGCCGAAACTGGGGAGACGAAACCAAATGCCAAGCCAACGGGAAGAGTTGAAGACCAGCTCGATGAAGGTAAACATGGCCCCCTGGAAGTGGATACAGTACCTCCTACACAGGAGTCATCTAATGATACGTCTGAAAGAGAGTTACCGGGTGAGGATTCGGATTTTCCCACACTGACCACCAAACCAAACAGCAAAGAGAAGAATGATTGGCCTTTCTCAATTCATACAGGTGAATAATCATTGTCCTTTGTGCGAATGATCAGTTAAAAAAAAAAAAAAAAAACGTGTTTCTGCTACTGTTGCTGTAGAGGCCGGTAATATGCCAAAGAAATGCATTTCAGGGAACTACATTGATATTCAGGATAAGAATGAAACATTGAGACCCCAGGTATGGGCAGCAGTTCTTCCATCAACCAACAGGGAACAGTAAATCATATAGGAAGCTTCAAAAGTTGTGTGCAAAATGTATTTGAATGGTTGGTGATTCCTAAAGTTGTAGTATTTAGTTAATCATTTTGTTCAATGGAATATATACTAGTGTAACACTTAATTGACTTCTAATTAACTAATGCTGGATTAAATATGCCTTTATTTTTTGGCATTTTGAGTCATCTTGTTTTGAAGTTGTTTGATGTGGTGTTGTCTTGAGGGGTTTGACGCTTTTTAAATTCAAAGCATGATATGGGTTTTTCACTTTCTTCGAAGGGGTCGTTAGATTTTCTTCTGATGCCGTGATGATCGGATGAACCCTTTTTGGAAATCTGATGTTTGATATACTTTTACTCCCAGAAATCAAATGAGCAGATATCACTTCCTTGGGAGAGCATTCTCCTTGGAAACCACTTTGGATGTGCTCCCATTTCGGTTTCCAGCGTCAGAATCGGTGAATAACATTCAGTTGTATGTAGTCCTCTGAAATCCACCTGTTTTGAATACCTCGGAGCACACGAAAAGCACATCAAGACCGAGACTGAAATATTGATCGTCTATCATCACTTTACTCGGTGATAATTACCATTCCGCTTTCTGGGCCCCCAGACACTTCCATGGGTAGGCTGGAGTCAGAGTGAGTTATTATATACTCTTTTAGTATCAATGGAGTGTAAACCGGATTTCCAAATATGGGAAGACCTATTTCGCTTTCCAAGGGGTTGTGTATTTTAAATGTAACCGCATTAACGAAGAGTTGGGAGTAGAAAAGAAAGGATACAAAAATGGCCTCCCCTCCTGTACAATATAATTAAAAGTTTAGTAGACGTCAGGTCAGAACACACAACCCCAGTGGGGACGCAATGGGACACCGGGACATTTTCCAGACGATATTCCTGGCGGGCATAAAGGGTACCACAAAATCCTATTTTTTGTTTGACCACATTGTTGTCAATCTGGACACCCATCTGCTCATCAGTGTTCCCACAGAGCACTTCCACTGACACGGCCTCATGCGATCACACCCTTCCAGACCTGAGATGTCAGCACATTGGCCCCACTGTATTAAAAGCTTATGGTCCTGGGTGGCAAGACGCAATTTCCTGGATGCTTTTAACAGCCCGCATTTGTAGCCTTCAAATCCACATCGTCCCTTTGTGTTTTATAGGATGTTTGTTTAAATGGTAGGCTTGGAAAACATCTCAAGGCTACAAATAAAGATGAAATCTGTGCTGAGGACTGCAGACCACATACTGATACCTCTTTAGCAAAAGTTGGACAGGATTGTGTCATAAAGATAATATTAGAAAAGAGCAAATGATCCATAAAAAGATGGCATGTGTGTGGAGAGTGGAAAAGGCTTTCTCTGTGACAGCTGTGTGGTCTGGCTTTCCTGGCAGGTTTGAGAGAGCATTTGGTTTTTCTTGGCTCCACAACATGATACTAAACACTACAGCAGTCGATATGTTTTAACCCTTTGTAATTAGCAACACTGATATGTCCATTTAGAGAAACTAGCAAAAAAAATCGAAATACACGATCTTGTTTTCTAAATAGTACTGTATAGTCTATACTGTATGTGTAATTTTAGTCTGTGGTCACAAGCGACAAGTGCAATTCTGAGAGTACTTCTCTAATTAAGTAGCTCAGACTTCACATAAATTCCATGTAAGTTATTTATGTTAAAGTGGATTAATGTATAGTGATCTAAATAAATCTGTCTGAGTGGCTCTTAGCACATGCTGCTGGGCCTAGATTGTTTCCGAGCTTTAATTTGGACAGGTCCCAGATAATGTTATTTGTGAAAATGATTTAAATAGTTAGCAATTTAGTTCAGTGTTATTGGTACAATACTGTTGGTTCCAATAGTGATAACTTATTTTATTTGTGAAGAATGTAAACGATTTATGATAGATTAACTTTGTTTATTAAAAATGAAGGCATTTGAATTATCAGGCATATACCTAGATCAGACTTTTTGACTTTTTGTTTGCTGTTGGCACCTTGTTCTGTCTCATAGAATCTTGGGCATCATTTACTGGGGTTTTAATTAGAAAAGTTAAGTTTGTCATACGTCAACGTACATGTACACAATTCTGTATTTGACGCCGAGCGTCCTGCACCACACATAGTCATAATAAGTCCCCAAGCCAAAAAGAGCAGGTCTCCCGACGTGGGGGGGTTATTCTGTGGGCTACATCACAGTAATGAGATCATGTATGCCATGAGCCCCATTACTTAGGAATGGTATATATTTATTTCTGCATAAATATTACATAGTTATTCATGATGCCATATGTATATGCATGTATTACTTTAAATAGAGAGTGCAGTGTAATTATAGAATGACGTCAAAAGCTTCAACAGTAAGACTTATCTTGTCACTTATGTCTTTCAGCTTTACAACATAAAAACAGTTGTTATGCTAATGTAAGGACGTCATAAATAATTGAGCAATTACATAAGTACTGAAAAATAATTTCCTTAGCTGCAATTTCAGTTATTTATGTTTAATCTACATTTAGAAATGGCCTTCAATTTGCCTGTACAATTATAATTTGAATTCTACACACACTGTCAGTCAGTCAGAGGTAATGTAATGATGTAAATGTAAGGCACGCACCCTGTTTTCAGGTCTAATACATCAAGCCGGGAATCTTATCAAATACATCAACATGAAATTAGGGATGGAAGTCTCCTCCTTGCTACTCAGACTTTTTAGTATTTAAATAGATCAAAACCATTGAAAGAAAATATGTGTATTTTACTAGTATGCCCCCTTTTCATACAATGTACTTAACTGCTGGAAAAAGAAACACTCTCCACATAATTATTTTTCATTCTCGTGAATCATTTCACAATTGAGCTGAATTGAGCTTTTACACCTTGTCATGCCTTGATTACACGTTACAGCAGGGTCCCAGTGTACGCCTCGCGTGTTCCCGGCTGTGTTCTGTACTCTGCACACACTCAGCCCTCCTGCTACTCCCTGATTAGCACCTAAGCGAGGCCTGTCTGTTAAAGGCCATTACCTTCATCAGCAGAGCGCTGGCCTACTTTTAGACCGCGGAGAAACAAGCAGAGCTGCAGCTGCATGTAATCTTTGCTCCATTTTTAGCTCTCTGGCAAAAAGAAGTCGCCACTGACTGGCTTGTGTGTGTCCTCATGGTTTAGATCACATTTAAGTTGCGCAGGCTCTGAGACCGAGGCATAGTGCTCCCCGGTATGGATCCACATGTTGTGTGGCATATCGAGACTTCAGTTATCGGCACACTGGCTGCATGCTGGGAAAAGCCAATTATGCAGATCGCCAGGACGGCATTGTTTACACTTCTGTAATGAATGGTAACAGTGTTAAAGAATGGGCATCTTGAACTGCACTGGGAAAGCGGATGCGGGTAGGTGTTGCTGTAAACATTCTTGTCTTTAACTGGTGGTGATATACTGCAGTTTTACTACAGCTGCATGTTTCTTTGTGTTAATCTATTTATATGATTATTAAGCATTAGGGGCAGTCATGCTGTTTAACAATTACTGAGATATTGTCGAGGGCCAGATATTGTCTTAGTGCTGTTAAGATGCTTTAGAAAGTAGTCCAGATAGTAATAAACCAACTGTATGTATTATGTGTTTTTTAATTATTATTTGTGTACTGTATCGTATAATTATACATGGAGGACTATTTATTTGTTGTCATGTGGCTGCACTAACAGACAGCAACACTAAGGAGTGTCTACAGCCCCCCAAGGGGGAGCTTAATTAGGATAGCCTTTTTTCACAAAAAGACTAACTAGAGAACTGCATAAATTAATTCAGCAGTTGTCGTTTAATTGCCTGTCTCCAAGAACCTTAGATTTGTCCAAGTATGCTTCCATTCTTCCAAATTGTGTCCTAGTTAATGCAAAAATACAATTAGTCCCCTAGTTATTGTCTTTGTTATTTGTGTATAAGTGTTTGTTTTAGTTTTTTAACGCATTCCTTAGCGTCTTCATTCTTCAAAACCGAAGTGTCTTCTGAGTTTTAGGATGGATACTTAGAATGTCCATCTGTTTTTTCTCATTTATGTTTAATACATCATCCTCAGTTTGACCAGAATTAACTAAGAACGAACTACAAGAATTAACAAGTCTTTTGCTTTACCTTACAGAAAGAAATAGTATTTCCAACATGACAAGAAACCCATTATATGCTTCCAACAAGATGGAGTGGATCATCCCTTTGGTGGTCGTGTCGGCATTGACCTTCGTGTGTCTTATCCTCTTGGTGGCTGTGCTGGTGTACTGGAGGTAAGTCTGTCTGTAATCATGGGTAAAATAATGATTTCCCCGAAGTTTTGTCTGTGTGTAAGATATTAAAGTGAGTGTTGCAGCCTTTGGGCTTATTTTGATTGAAATTGGGGGTGAAGTATATTCCGAACATAACATTTCTCTATAAAAAAAGAAAAAGGAAGCATTTGTATTTCATATTTGTATATCTGATGGTAAAACATAAGCTATTGGGAGCAGAAAAACAATATTAAAAATGCATGTTCATTTAAGGTATTTTGTCCTCATACTGATGTATTCTACCTCCAACTTGTAATGTAGCAGTGTAATTTGTTACAAGAATACTAGCTTACACTATTTATATGCATTTTCCTCACGCATTCCCTGTAAGGGAAAAATAGAGGTGCACGTCAGTTTTCTTGACAAGTTATCAAGTTACATAGAAGTTGAGGAAGCATAGTCAGTCCATTTGTGTGTTATATTTATAATGTGTATTATATGTTTGGATGCTGTGGCTTGAAACATGCTGCTGAGGTTATTATTTTGACATATTACTTACTTGAGGCAGTTTTCCTCACAAGCCTCATATTCACAAGGGAAAGGTTGTTTTTATTATTCAGTTTTCTTGAATATTTTCATGCAGTTCGTATTATGTAGTCCTGATTTTTTTTTTTCCACCAAAGAAAAAAATCATCCAGGTTAAAACGTAATAGTGCACTCCTCAAACTAAGACAGTATTGCTAACTGTTGTCATACGTGTGCAGTACATTGACTTTACTGGTCATGAAAAGCATGACACTGTTGTGGAGACACAATATAAAGACTGAAGGAATACATCTTTTACACACACTACACTGTAGTGTCCCTGCTTTTTTTCTCTTGTGTGTGGGGGGTTTAATCTGTGTGGAGGGCATCCTATACTTAATATTTAACTGGACAAAATCTGATACTAGTTAAAAATCAGGCTTGCAGGCCATTTGTAACGTCAGAATCCTTAGCTGCATCATTCCCTTTAATGCCAAGTCATGTTTATGCTCCTCCAGCTTTTAATAACCAGTTGCTGTGTTTTCCTTGCTTCACCTCTTGACATACGGCCGTGCAGCTGGATAATGGGCACTTTTCCATGGTCACTAAAGCTGCGGTTCCTTTGCAACTTTTACTCATTTGAGTGTTTCCAAAAAGGCTTCGCGGGGGCCTATCGAAATTCACGAGTCGTCCGTTGCCATGGCAGCCGAACCCCCCGCTGTCGGCAGTGCTCTGAGATGTCCTGTTGGGCTTTTGAGCACAGTGGCCTCTACTCATTAAGACAAAAAATTAGACATGAGTTGACTGAGTGAGGGTTTTGCAAAACATGGTGCACGATGCTTTCAAAGGCTGGATTACATGCGTGTAACAGAAGCCATGTACATACTGGAGTGAAGAATGCATTTCCTTATCCCTTTTTTATGTAATTAAGTTTTCGTTCCTCTTTATTTGTATTTGATATATTAAATGTGTTAAATATATGTACTATTGCAACAAATGCATGATTTATCTAAAGAATGGAAGGCAAGAAAAGTGTAGTCTGTTTTTCCATATAAAGGTTAATATTAATAGTATATTTCACTGACATAATTGTGCATTCAACAAAGGTTTCATAGTGACGAGGTTACCTTAAGGTGCACACACACACCTTTTAACTGGCAATATCAAAGGTTATAAGCAGGTTAATTCATTTCCAGTTAATGGCACCCTCCCTCATAAATAGGCTTATGTAACTAATGTGGTTCTGTTGTCTCCTGATGCTGAGCAAAGAAGGTAGGGGGCTGATTATGGGACCAGACAGTGCCAGAGATTAGCTAGACTGCTTTTAACTAATATTTCGTCTTTGGTAATGTGTGTTGATGGTCTACAGGATACTGATACGTTTTCACTCCAGTTCTCTTTTTCTTCACACCACAGTACTTTCCTAATCTTGATGTGTTGCTGTTGTTTTGATTAGCTTTTTAATTTGCTACTTTATTAGAATTAATTATTCTTCATCAATTATTTCTTAGTTTGCAATATGATAAGACTTAAATTACGTCAGAGTCTGATAGTTTATAATATAGCTGCCAAGAAATACCATATGAAGTGTATTCAGGATTTTCCGTATCCAGACTTTAGGAAATATGTTGTATTCTAGAACAGCTGTTTTTTGCAGTATTGCCGAATGACTTTTCTTTTAGGCATAGATGAAGAAGATGTGGATTTTTTATGATCAATGTATTTATATTCTTGGAAACCTCACATGTAAAGGTTTTTATTTTTCCTACAAATGTAAGATTTATAGAGACAAAGTTCCTTCGGTCAGTCATATTTGTATTTGACTTTGAGATTTTGGGTAGTATGCTCTCTGTGGTGTGGTTTACAAGTAAAATCCAATCATCTGTAAATTAAATAATTGACAGTTGGTATCTGCTCTCTTTTTTTAAAAGACATTTGGTTCCAACCCAGTGGCAATTTGCATTGCTTTTTGCAAGGAAGATCATAATGTGACTAGCCTGTGATGTTTCCCTAGACACAGTTTGGTTCCCCCAGGGAACTGGCCTTGCCGAAAGACCTATTAAGCACACTTTTATTTTTTTCTGTGCTCAAGAAGAACTGTGGGGGTGATATCCTGTGGCTGATTGCAATGTTAATGAACCCTTATGCGGTTTGAAATGTTGTATGGCATTAATATTGAATATTGAAGAGTTCTTGTCTTCTCCTGTATACATGTGATGTTTTGATCTTATTTTTGCATTTTGGAAGGATTGTGTGTAGGTTGCTTTTTATTCTCTCAATAGGTTTATACACACTGTATGTTACATGTAGTGGGACAGATGTTCTGGGTTCAGGTTAGAATAGTTTGTGTCTATAAGGTGAAGCTGTAATGAAATATCTGTGCAAAATGAGACTTAATCCACTCAAGGTCATTGTTCTTCAATCTATATGAGTTTGCAAGTACTGCTTGTATGTATATATAGATTTAAAATGTATATATGGTCCATACACATGGTTTTCCCAATGTTTTTTAGATTCAATTTTAGACCATTGTTGCTACAGTAGTCATTGAGATCCTAACAGTGTGATATTTTATGTAATTCTTGCATAGTTAGCAGACTGTGGGAAGGGGATTTAGTGGTAATTAACTAATCATTTAGCATTAATGTGTGGCATTTACAAATGTGATTTCAATTAATAATAAATTGTGTTTTCTTTTGATTGATGGATATGTCAACGATCAGCATTATGCAGATATTTTCCTTGTTTATGTGGGCATTTGAAAACAAAATCAATGCTGCTTTTTCATAAATGTATTCTAGCAGTTCATTTGTGCCTGGAAAAGGGTGATTTTAATTACTGAAAGGGTTTTTGAAAACGGCCATGGTTTTTGAAACAGCACTGGTTACTGCTTTTTAAAAAGTGCAATTGTGTTTAATCTCAGTGTTGAAATTAATATTGTAGTTATTAAAATATGAAACACTTGCTTGTCCCATACATATTCATAAAGGGCTCAACACACGCTATCACTGACGCATTCCCCAAAATGAATCAAATTCAAATGAAAGTCACAGAGCAAATGGTTTCATTTGTGGATATTGTATAAGACAGTGTCCTCCTTCATTAATTGAACAGCTCGTGTAGACCTAAAAATGTGTGAAAAGATTTAATAATACAGACTTGTCATATAGCCTAGTCATTGACAAAGAAGTAGGTGACCAATGATCAAGCATTTCCTTCTGTAACAAACTCTATGCCTTATTATTAAAGCATTGTAGAACTGCATTGATTAATGCATTCAGTTTCACAATTTGCTACTATAGCTGTTTACTATACAAGGGGTTTGCTTACTTTACCTAACTATTTTTGTCTATCATTTACTTTGAAAGCTGATTATTTTGGAAGTTCAGAGACAAAAATCTTTGGGAAGCACACATGATTTAACAACACATTCAGATGACACAGACAAGAGCGTGCCTCTCCACAGTGTCAGGGTAGTAGCCTCTATTCACACAGTCAGAATAGGTGTTTACAGCATGTAAGTGTCTCGGGCCGAGGGTGCTGCAATCCAGAGATGCATTGTTTAGCATTATTGACTGCAGGGAACAAAGCAAACAATAATGGCATGGACCCGGCAGCACGCAGACAGAGGGAGCAGGTGCTGGGAAGCAGTTTATTAAGAGAAGCGGGGTGAGAGGGGAACGTGGTATAATGCTAATTCTATTGAAGGCCAGCCGGCTCCCCTTTAGGCAGAAAGTCCCTCCTCTTGTCAAGGTAGTTGGAGCAGCAGTCAGCCCTCCCAGCCAGTGCTGCCTCATTAGATATGCAGTTCCTGCCCCTAGCAAGTCATTAAATCGGTGATGAGCGGTGACGCCGGGGCCGGGGAGTCCACCCTCGCTGAGCAGCACCATGCACAGGCTGTCTGGAGCTCTCTGCACGCCCCGGCTCAGTGCCTTCTCTATGATGACCAGTCTGTGCTCCTTACTTTGCATCAAGTACAGGTAAAAATAACAAAAGCTAAATAGATGCAATAAATTACCAGGAAAAGCATCCAACAGCTTAGTCTTCCTCTTGTAATGGGCTGATAATGAGGTGTTAATGTTGTTTTGTTTAACTCCTGGATTTATCAGATTATGAGACGACCGCCTCCTACTCGGGCTGCTCCCAGGGCCGCGGAGCTTCATACCTATTGATTTTGTTGCAGTATCTGTAATTCACTCCTTGCAGGGATGGGAGACCTTGAGGCGGGCTTAGTTTCAATTTCGAAACTTTTTATGCCTCAAGGACTCAGGGATTAGTATTGAATGGTATTTTGTGTTATTCTGGGAGATCTAGCGATTGGAAGAGCGATGAAATGCATTCACCTTCTTTGTTGAGAGTCAGTGTTTAGTTGAATAATAAAGTCTTTGGTTTTGCAATCGAAATGACTACTAGTTGGCAAATGTGTGTGCATTGTGAAGGTGTGTGCTTGTGCTTTTGTGTGCTGTCTGATGTAGCTGCATATACAGTTGTTTTATACATTCTGTACTGAAGTTGGAATCTGTAGCTCCTACATCATTTAAAGTATTGTTTATGTCTCTCTGCACTGTCACAATATTTTTGTGAAAGACAATGAAAATGATGATGCTGAATTAATGAAGTGTGCTTTCCTTTCTTCTCTACAGGAGGTGTTTTCAAACCGCACATTTCTATGTGGAAGACAGCAGCTCACCCAGAGTGGTTCCCAATGAGAGCATCCCGGTCATCCCAATTCCTGGTGAGTGAGGTCAAATGTTTAACCGGCCAGGTACTGGGCTTGTTGACCCGTCACCTGCAGCCAGGTTATGAGGAAGGCTGTGAAAAGACCCGCTTGCTCTTCTCCAGTTGCAGGATGTGTCTGTTCACATGACTAATGTAAGCAGCAGCAGAATACTCTTGAGTATTCGTTTACATCCCAGACAGGAACATCTTGAATATTTGCAATAGTGTATCCTGAAGGTGACACATTTTCGGAGAATGTTTTTATAGTTTTGTGTGATTGTTTGTACTCTGGTGAGTACAACTAAATGACCGTATTGGCTGTAAGCAGAAGGCTTTTTTGATGCTATCAAACTGTAAGTAAACAAATTAAGTAAACATTTTAATTTGATTTCTGGTGTAATCTTAATACTTTAGATGCTTTTTTAGGCAACTGTAGGTAAAATACTAATATTTTAAATGGGGAGCCCCTATACGTTTTTATTGTATCTTCAGCCATTTTACATCAAACGAATATTTAGACAATGTTTATTCCTGTTATTTTTGTTCACATCTAAGCTGTAGAATAATGTGACATCTAGTCAATAGCAAAAGGTATATTGCTTCTTTAAGTGTACCAGAATAATGATTGTCTCTTTTATGACTATGTGCTTTAGTTAAAGAGGACAGCTACTGGCTGGATAAGCTGTCATTATTGACTATCCATCTAGCATTTTTATTGTGCATCGTTCTCTCTTCCTCTAGTTAAAATAATTGGTCCTATCCTTTAAGTGACAAGTGTATATATTAGAATGAGAAGAGTAGTAGAAAGGTAATTAAAGTTTATGATCTACAGTTTATATGTCATAGGTTTTTATGGTGTTCAGAAGCCATCAAGACCTTCACTTTTAAAGTAGTATTTTATGGATTCACATCTTAACTAATGGGAAGACACTGGGATTATTCTGTGGTTACTAGGGGATATGCCCAAGTGATGGAAGACGTACACTGTACACTATACACCATCCATATGAAGCATTTAAAACAGTGTAGGTTTAAAGTTTCCAATCCATCTCTTCTGTATTTCTCACCAACTTTTTCAAACTGGTCTTTTAGGTAGTTTTTTTTTTCCCAGTAATTTTGCAATTCAGTAGCATGGTTGAAAACATCATTACTGTGTCCTTGCTTCTTGTGCATTCTCTCTATTTACAGCTTTGGAAAGTTGAACTTCTTGTTTACAGTAATAACCCTGCAGTTTACTGGGACGCTTATGAATAAACATGTGGGGGATTAATCTCTTCCCTTTATTCTCTGGTTTAGATGTTTTATTAAAGACTAAAAACTACAAAACGTTCCAGGCATTTGGTGTGCAGTTACTGACCTAGAACCAGATATTCATACTCGCTTGCAATGTTGAGGGTTCAGTACTGTGGCTATGCATAATCGGAGCAACACACACCAGACGTGACATTTCTGACCAATGTTCCACAATCGCATTCAGAGAAAGTCTCACGAGGAAACAAGTGTCCCAACATTAATATTTAGCGAGAACTTCGGTTTGGTCAGATAGAACCACAACACATGATCGGAAGGAGGGTTGAGCAAATGAAAGCAGCTTGGAATGTAAAACACACAATTAACTCGGAGTCATTAATGCTTGCAGATATGCAGAAGAACATACTTGCATGCCTTACTAGCCACTGGATCCACTAAACTTGGCAATTAAAATGAATATCGATATTCCTGAGGTGACTTGAGCGGCAGGGTGCCAGCATTTCCGGTAACAGGCTATGTTCAGGCAGCTTCAGGCTCCAGGGGACAATCGCAGCCACGTGGCTTCCTTGTTTTATTTATAAATTGGAGCTGAAGGGCAGAATATTGAGCAGCCACTCTCCCAATCATTCAGATTATGAATGCAATTTGTTCTCTTATTCACAATCAGAATCAGGAATCTTACACATTTGTGCAGCATTGCAAAGCATGACCTGCTTAAGACAGATTCTGTATTTGAATAGGTAATAGGATTTTTTTTTTTTTTAATTCTAAAGTTTAGATTTCTATGCAAATGAATGAGCCTTAAATTAAAGTCCACAGATCATTTTGTGTGGCAAGTATCAAATAACCTGAAAGAAGTTTTTTCATGTTATTATTATTGTACTGATAATTATTTGTTTTCAGCTGATGCGATCTCAAGAACAGTAGCTCAGTAATAATAATTTAAATATCAAATCAAGGTTTATTCCATCAGTCTGTAATTTGGGGAATGAAGAGGGTCATCAGCCTTGCCCATCTCATAAAGTGCATAAATATGGACAAGTATACAGTAATGACTATTCTGCTAAATGTAGTGCAAAACCATGTATCTTTTTATGCTGTGGTAAGCTGCACAGGAGTGGAAGTACCCAATAGACAAGAGGATCATCTTAGTGTGGTCTACAGTGGCTTCAGTGCTTCTAATTTTGTAACTACTTTCTTAAACTATTTGTTTACTTAATTGGTCAAAAAATACTCTTCACAAGTCTTGTGCAGGTGCTCAGACCTACAGGACTGGATATTGGGAACCCCCTGTTTCACACTTTAGGAAAGTTTAATCTTACCTCAGGTGAACATGTTTGTTTTAATGTAAACCTAGACATTAACTGGTTTCACATCTCCAAATGAACCCTAGTTATGGACTTCTCAATGTAATTTTAGGCAGAATAATCCTAGACTAGTACTGATCGAGCTATGTGAAGCCTGCCATGAACAGCCATGTTAAATTCAATCTGAAAACTGTGAAGTGGGACCCAAAGTGGCAAATTAATAAGTACATATATATTACTATAAGATATTTCCTATTGTGATTTCTTTATCTTAATTGGATCATACAGTTTCCGTCACTACAATGGACAGCGATAACAAGCATCTGAAAAACTTTCCCTTCTGCACAGACTCCATGTTATGGTGTAATAGCTTATAATTTTAACAATGTTGTTGCTGTTTTTGTTTTTCCAAAGCACTGCTACTTTTTTTTTTGCTGTGTAGGCAAGGTTAGGACAGTGCTACAGTTCCTTAAATCTATGGGAGTATTCAAAGTGTCAGTTTTAACTGTGGGGAAAATGGGTGTCTAAGCTGGAGATATGGCAGTGATAAATCGACTG
This sequence comes from Amia ocellicauda, assembly GCF_036373705.1. Taxonomy (NCBI): domain Eukaryota; kingdom Metazoa; phylum Chordata; class Actinopteri; order Amiiformes; family Amiidae; genus Amia; species Amia ocellicauda. The sequence continues at coordinate 6,595,119 of NC_089852.1, forward strand.
CTGTCCCTGCTAATTGTCTCTGTAGGATTTCCCTAATTTCCTCTTAAATATTGTACTGGATTTGTAGATTTCAGATAACACTGGTGCCTAAGGGTATATAATTGATTTGAAGAAGTCTTTTAAATTCATAGTATATGGGTATTTAAAATGTTGCCCTTTTATCTTCTATAACATGTCTTATGCATCTGTAACTAATCAGTACTTTCCACAGTATTAGATATACATATATATATATATATATATATATATATATATATATATATATATATATATATATATATGTGTATATATATATATATATATATATATATATGTATATATGTGTATATATATATATGTGTGTGTGTATATATATATATATATATATATATATATATATATATGTGTATGTGTATATATATATGTATATATATGTGTATGTATATATATGTGTATATATATATGTATGTATATATATACACATATACATATATATATATATACATATACATATATATGTATAGTAAGTTTTCATAATGCATGGTGTGTAAAAAGTACACATAGATAGGCCTTTAGTTTGCTGATCTTCTTTTCTTCTTACTTCCTGTAATCCTTTACCTCTGCAAATATTGTTTTAATGTGCATGGTAATTCATTACAGGTATGTGAACTCCAAAATCAATATTGATATTCATGTGAGGTTTTTATGCCAACTGAATCCTTACACTTAATGTATTGATCTCCTTCTTTTCCATACCCTGAGGTTTTGTAGATATATGGAAAAGCATTTTGGCTGAAAGATATGTGTTTACTCCTAGGCCCTTTAATGGATTCTCAGAGCTGGCATGATTAAGTATATCTGTCAGAAAATGCATTGAGCACAGTCTGTGCCCGGTGCTGTGAAAAAGGCAAAAAGCCTGAGGTACACAATTGCTCAGCACATCAGCATCAAATAAGGGCGTCTGCTAAGAAATAAATAATGAAAATATTAGTCCACTGGGCTGTACTTTCTACGCCCCACTTGGGGAAGTAGTGAAAGTATACAATTTTAAAAATTAGTGTAATGCAGAAAGAAATGTACAGTATGGGAAGACTTAACAAATGATCTCTGAAATACAGATTGCAATAAAAATGTGTAGGCATTCCTCAGGTAACTAAATGTGTAAAAAAATATTCAATGTAAATGCAAATGCAGAGTCGAGTAATATAGTATGTCACAAATTACGTTATATACCATAGTGTAACTACATTATATACTGTATAGTTGTTTTCACTTGTTTTAAGAAAATAAACTGAATTAAGTCTTTAAAGCTCGGGGAAAATGGAGGCTTATAAATGTTGGCTCTAGACACACAACCCTGATAAAGCTTTAAAGACATAATTTAAGATTCATTATGTAAACTGTAATGCGACTTTAAGTATTTGTTGCCAGAAACATTGTCTTGCATACATTAAACCAGTACAGCATCCTACGCAGATTTGTGGCCTTCATTAAAGTAAAGATCCAGAACAAATCTCTTTTATTTTAAACTGTTTAGAAATGTAGAATAACTGTGGAGAGATTGCATTTTAATCATTTATAGGCCACCACAAGATGAGAGCTGTCAACTTATTTTACCTATAAGAAACAAAAGCCGACTGACATGAATAATCCATGTATTCATTTGTCATTCTTAAATATTTAAGGTGCCATTATACACGGCTTCCAGGCAGAAATCACTGAATTTGATCATTTTTCAAGTTTTGTATTGATTTATCTTGCATTTAAGAATTTCTTCTGACATATTGTACTACGCTTTTGTCCCAGGTGATCACATGGTTGTAAACAGCCTGCATTTTGTGTTTCGGTTTTGTTTTTGCAGATGACATTGAGGCTATTCAAGTCAAGCAGTTTGTTAAACACATCACCGAGCTGTATTCGAATAACCAGCATGGATTTTCAGAGGATTTTGAGGTAAGTTCACTTGGAGATTTTATTGGTTGTCATATCACATAAGGTGGGCAATTTTTATTCTTTCAGATTCTGTTTGATTCTGTCAAATTTTAGTTTTAGATTCCTAAATCTATCCCTAAATAGACGGTTTAATTCCTATGTACTTACTGAGTATCAAAAGAAGGCATAAACAGATTCCCAAACAGCTGTAGGTTGTAAGCTTAAGCTTGTAACACATCTGATAATTGCCCTTACACTGAAGAGTAGAGAGGCTATTCTCTCGTAGATCAGGTTATATTTCCCTGCTAATAGAAGGAGCAGATGGTTGTGGAAGGAGGCAATTTCTTTCATTTTGACCATCTCCTCACTGGTTGGTTGGGCACGAACATTGCGGTACATCACTGTGTTGATGATGAGCAAAATAAACATTTACCCCTGGAGAACTCTGAATTATCGGGAAGATCAAATGCGAATCGGGGCTTTCAATTATTCATGATCTTTCATACCATCTTATTGATCACATCTGGCTTCGACACCATCACATAAAGAATAATAATAAACTACTTTTCAGCCAGCCTTGATCTTCGTATTCAGCCCGTGTCTTGTTAGTCCATTTTCTAGACACAATTTAAAAGGGATTTAAATCAAATGTCTTTTGGGAATTCCTGGTGACTTTCTGAGTGCCAGGGGTATTTTATCATGTTTGTAGAAATCACAGCAGATTGGTTGATGGGTTACATTTTCTTTCCCCATTTGTCTTCATCCATTTAAACAAAAACAATACATCTCTCTTAATGGTGTTGCCTTGTTCCTAAAACATGCTTGCTACCTCTCAAGCAGTTCTTATTCAGCTACATGTGTACCCCTGTGAACTGTGATGAAATCCATTCAGCCATCTCATTAGACTTGGTAGACTGCTTGTAAAAGGACAGTAGTAATGAAGCGTTGCCAGAATATGCTATTTGAAGCTGTTAAGTCTCTTCAGATTCTGCTGACTTCATAGTTCACAGGGTGATACTGCAAAAGTCATTTCGGCAAGGTGACTGTAGCATTTCTTGACAGCCTCCTGTAACTAACTTCTTTAATTCCCACATTCCCAAGGGGCTGCTGTAAAGAGTAGTGTGTTAATGATTTTCCTCATTAGAACAGCAGGCCTTTTTGTTGTTGTTGTTGACGGACACCGTGAAGTGGTTTAAGAGCTCACAGAGAAGGGGCCGGCGTTCCTCAATGGAGTGTTCTGTCGAATCTGAAGCCTTTTATTCGGTCAGGAGAGCAAGAAAAGGGAAAATGGGGAATGCAGTAGAGCAAGACCTTTTGGTTAAGCAGCCAAGTTTCCTCACAAGTGTTATTGTATGGCTTCATCTGTACAAATTTAGTTTGCACTGAAAAGGGGCAGCTTGCTATTCACGGGGTGCTTCTGTCAAGTCACGTGGGGAGAGGCATTCACATGAAAATGCAGAATAAAATACAATGTCTTAGAAATACACTCTTGAAGTTTTAACTTGAAATGGGCACTTTTTTTAATTTATATTTTTGTAAGGGTTTATGTATTTTTCTTTTTATTGAATCAGGGCTTGTTATTCAGTTGAGTAATCCAATGGCCAACTTTATTGTCACATAGTCTTCCTTTTACATATATTTTAAGGCTTGGATTTAGAATTGTAAACATGAGGTAATGCAATTAAATAAGGCGAACGATTGAATGACGGATCATCACTTCAGCTAATATGCACTGCAAATATTTAACATTTCTTTTGTCCTTTTGTCATTCAGTTAAAAGTATTTAAACAACCTATTGCAATTTAATTATACCTACAAATTGGTTAAAAGCAGGGTTACTGACTGACATTATGGAAGCAACTAGCTTTAATCTCAGAAAGAAACAGTTTCAGATTTCCAGGCATGATTTTAAATTGAAACACTGCAATTAATATTCACTGCATTTCAAGTTTTGGTTTAACTTGTTGCATTTGTTGGGACAATCTGTAAAAAGCAGAATGTGTTATACAGTATTGGATATTTCGAAGTTATGACAATTACAATCCAAAAATATGTTTTCATGCTTTATTGTCTTTTATTCTGGTGATGTTTCAGGGTGCAGTCTGACTATGCGAGGGGAAATGCGCTTCTCTGTCAAATATATGGTAGTGTCGTGATAAATTTGAATGCAGCATCTGTGTAATTGCTTTGACCTGTCTTCAGCAGTGGAGGTAACAGGAACCAATGACCAGCTGTGTTAAATGGATATATTAAGCTGAGGCCATCTGCTAAAAGCATTTAAAGGGCTCTTCTATTATGTGTCTAAATGTATACTCTTTTCACAAGATCCTTTAAAATACAAATAAACCCAACCTCCTTTTTGCTTGCCTCAAAGAGTTATACAAAGTTAGCAAACATCCTTACAATGTTGATAATAGTCGATGTACTGTTAAACAAAAAAATACGATTTTTAAAAATCTTTGAATAAGCTACTCAAGTCATTTTGGAGTAAGTAACGGTGAATATGGTCTCGGAGTGCGTCATCAATTTCCTCGGGCCTTTCTTTAATAGAAGCAGAACATCATCTGCATACAGCGTTGGTTTATCCGGCTGTAAAGTAAAACAGATGCCTGCAATGCTGGAAGCAGCCCAGACTGCAGTGTCAGGGGGCTGTGGGGTGAAGACAAAACAGATGGAGATATAAAAGGCATCCCTGTCTGGTTGCCCTCTCAAATGAAAATGCATCTAACTTGATACCAACCCTATTGGGAGAGCTGCCATCCTGGAGAATTGATGGAGCTCTCATACCAACTACAAGAGCGGTTGTGTGTATCTGTCTCTCTATCCATCTTTCACTCATATATATAATATTTATAATATATATATATATACAAAAGGCAATGGAAAAAGTCACTACTATTTTCAACATTTCCCAACATATTGCTTCAATTTAAGATGGTGTTCCCACTACATAGGTTTAAGACGTATGTATTTCTAGGGATAATGGGATAAGCTTTACCTACAGGAAGAGTAAATGCTATGAAAGCGAGATGTGTACTTATTTTATTTGTCTCGGATAAAAGATCATGTCTGTGCCGACTTCAGAATAGCATAGTGCATCTGACAGATGGCTTTCTTGCAAGCCGAGTGTAAAACATTTTTTATTTTTTATTTTTCTGTTGCTCTTTGTTTTCCATAGGAAGTGCAGCGATGCACCGCTGACATGAAGATCACTGCAGAGCACTCCAATCACCCCGACAACAAGCACAAGAACAGATACATCAATATCGTTGCATGTACGTACAGCCGCATGTGGGATCACACTGTACAGCAATGTCATATGTTATGTATGAATGCACATGGAATAGAATAGATAGAATTGGATCAGATCGATGCTGATTTGGAAAACCAAACTAACTTTTATCTGCCAGTACAAAAAGTTATAAAGCAAAAACGATGGTAGATACATTACTTGCTTCAAGTGTAAGCGTACAGCAATGCACATACTCGTGCTTGAAGGACTAAATCTCATTATTTGCTAATAAGTGTTCAAGTCAGGAGATAAACAATGAATAAAAAGGGTGGGTGGTTGACGCCACAAAATCTGGTCATTCAATTGTCTCTGTCCCTCTTTTTCTCTATATGTATGTATGTTGACGTGTGCGTGTGTGTTGTAATAATTGGACAAATAAAATGTTCTATCGCTTTATTCTCTCTAGATGATCACAGTAGGGTGAAGTTACGACCTCTGGCTGGAAAAGATGCAAAACACAGTGACTACATTAATGCAAATTACGTGGACGTAAGTTTGCCACTAACTTGATTTTATTAAACCTTGAGCAATGCATTTTGTCATGTCTGTCAGGCATGGTGTTTGCTGACTCTGACTGTCTGCTTCTCCAATCCGCAGGGTTACAACAAGTCAAAGGCTTATATTGCAACGCAAGGGCCTCTGAAGTCGACGTTTGAAGACTTCTGGAGGATGATATGGGAGCAGAACACTGGAATCATTGTTATGATCACAAACCTGGTTGAAAAAGGAAGAGTACGTGTCACTTCCGATCATTGAATGAGATGTGGAAGTGGAATGATGTGTTCATTTATATTCCCTGATAAATCAATGCGTTTGTGCTGCTGTGTTGATTTTAAACTGGTTGAAATGTACCTAATTATGATTTGTTTATTGTTGTTCACTTCCTACAGAGAAAATGTGATCAGTACTGGCCGTCAGAGAACAGCGAGGAATACGGAAACATCATCGTCACACTGAAGAGCACAAAAGTACACGCCTGCTACACCCTGCGGCTTTTCACAATAAGGAATACAAAAGTAAAAAAGGTCCGTGTCCTGACATGGTATTTATATGGGATTTCTGCTGCAATACAGGACTCATGCCTGTCAGTGATACTCTCTTGAAACACGCGTGCATTCTCTCTCTTGTGCCAGGGTCAAAAGGGGAACCAAAAAGGACGGCAGAACGAGCGGATGGTGATTCAGTATCACTACACACAGTGGCCTGACATGGGCGTGCCAGAGTATGCCCTGCCCGTTCTCACCTTTGTCAGAAGGTCCTCTGCGGCCAGGACAGCAGACATGGGACCAGTGCTGGTACACTGCAGGTGGGTGTCTCCTCAGGGGTGCTGCACTTGCAACGAGGAATGTGTGAGAAGACGGTCGACCTAAATAATAGTGCCTTGAATTCTGCACAAAATTGTTACAATACTGAAGGTCATCAATACATAGTTTAATTTGTTAGTTTTTTAAGGGCCTTTGATCTACATTCACTTCTCTTGAGCTCCAGTGCCAGCCGAACAAAACCAGCTAAAGCTTTTTTGTTAAATTGTTAATTTGTGGTTTTCCTGCTGGCTTTTTTTTTTTTAATGCTTAGTAGTATTTTATGTCCCGTTTATTTTGTGGGTGCTGAACGATCTGTTTGCTTTTGTCTTATCTAGTGCTGGTGTTGGTAGAACTGGAACATATATTGTAATTGACAGCATGTTACAGCAGATAAAAGATAAAAGCACAGTCAACGTCCTAGGTTTCCTCAAACACATCAGGACACAGCGCAACTACCTCGTCCAGACTGAGGTAGGTATTCTACCATGTCAGCATTTATTCACGTGATTTATCTCTTTGTCTGACTTAGATATACCTTTTTTTTTTTTTTTTTTCAATATATTTACATTTCCTTTTGAAGCGGAAAATAACCCATTACTGGCTTAGTCATCTTCTAAGAACACATAGTTTGGGTTTTAAGCCCTGCGTTTTTAATTTATCAGGTATCCTTATCTTGTTTGTGCAGCAGTATTTATTTTTTATTTTAATTTATAACATTTGCACATTCTTTTTCTTATCCAAGGGAGACTGATTTGACACACCAGTAGTCTATGACCGAAGGGTTATTTATTGATATGCAGATAATAAATCCTCTACCTAGGTCTTGGTTATTTTGTCTCTTTAGTTAGTAGAATAACATCAATGTTAGCTTTCAATTAATACAACAGCTAGGGCTATACAAAGATGTGAAAGATGTGTTTTTTTAGCTCTGCTATTTTCCATCAACCCGTAAAGCACACTTGGAAAGAAAAAATAGTCAAGATTACACTACACATGATGAGAGAAACTAAAATAGCAAGGGTATAGGACTACTTTATGATGGTCTGTACAACTATGAGTAACTCTCGTGTAACAGAAAAAAAAATGTTCAGAGATCACTAAGAGATTTCTTATTGAGTGTTGTTTTTTCTTTTCTTTTTTAAATGGAGTTGGTGTATTCATGACATAACAGCAGACTCTTGACCCCATTGACAATAAAAAAAAAAAAGCGTCTTCGCTCGGCCGCCTTCGCTGGCAGCAAAGGAGGTTACACAGTGTGTGAAGGTTAATAGACAGCATTGCCTATCTGAAGTGACTACTCGAATCACTATTTTCAATTGTTTCCTTGTGCAGGAGCAGTACATCTTTATCCATGATGCCTTGCTGGAAGCTATCCTTGGCAAAGAAACAGAAGTACTTGCCAGTCAGCTGCACGGCTATGTTAACAGCATCCTCACCCCAGGGCTAGGTGGAAAAATGCGCCTTGAAAAGCAATTTAAGGTCAGCATCTACCACTGGCAATATATGCACCATGCTTCATCGCACAGTCATTTCAACGTGTAATTTGTTATTGTTTTCCTGTTTGTTCCTTCCTTATTATGTATGGAGTCGAAGGCTAATGTGGTGCATTTGTGTTTTTGAAACTAATGTCCCCTCTCATTTGCCGTCTCTTTATTTATTAGCAGTGATGTGAAAGTACCATGAATCTGATACTGTTTCTGTTGCGATTCCCTGCCAGACTACCTCTCTGTGCCCTTTAGTAATGCAACTGATAAAATCTCCCAGAAGCCACTGATTTAACCGCAATACTGCTTTCTTATCGCAGCATGAGATCTAAATTGCAATTGAATCTGATGACACATGGATGTTAATTGACTGTTATTATTCCTCTGCTTAGTATAAACTACTTCTTGTATAAGTTGCGTTCAGTGTGTTCTCGGAAAACAAAGGCTATTGTGTTCAAATACGGTTTGCCTTAAGGTAGTATCTTGAGTTAATCGCATTAATATGCGCACAAAACTTCACTTACTCCTTAATTTTCAATACCCTGAAGTAAATCAAATTTAATTGTCAACATTAATAAAAAAACAACTTATTATTGAACAAGAGAATACACAAATGAGCCTATAATAATAATAATAATAATAATAATAAAATCGTATTTGTCTGTAATTCTTTAAAGCCTACTTCTTTGTGTTTATTATTAACTCTCGCCAGACCAACATTAAAATCCTTTAAATGTTTTGGAGATCCAGTAGTGTTCCTAAAAAGTTATTTATAGTTCTATCTGAAATTCATGTTAATCTGAATACATTACCTCTCAATTGGATATATAGTATACATTAGTTTGTATGTATTGTTGGGGAATTTTTTAGTTTCTTATTCTTAAGACCAAGGATTGGTCCTAAAACTTGACACATTCAGGTGTTAAAAATGTTAGATTTAATGTCAGCAATTACAGCTTCAAATGACTGCTTACTTCCTGCTCTTTTGGCAAATTACCATATTTTTTAAATAACAAACATTGCTTAATGATTATGTATTGCAGCTGCATCGTGCACCTGCAGGAGATCAATTGTTTAAGTAAAAAACTGCCATACATAATTTGCTGCTATGCTTCTTTACAGAAATCACACAGTTGCAAAATGTTATGATATTACATAAATGGTTACTCCCCAGTCCGGTGTGTCTATATACCTGTCTGTATGTGTATGTAAAAAAAAAAAAAAAAGATAGATTTACTTAAAAATAAAATCACCTATTTAAAATATTGGAGAAAACCAGTTCACCTTATGATTTGCATACCATTACGGGAAAAGCTTTCAGCTTTAAGCAGCTCTGATTCAGGAAGGGTATTGAATATAAATATGAAATTAAAGAGTATAGCTAAAATATGACCTAGCTAATCTGTGAAATTACAAACCTTAAAGTTCAAACTAATTTAAATGAAAGCTATTAAAATAGCTAGAGTGCCAGAGTATGCTTACACAATCTCATTTAATTTCTGAAATGTGTTTTAGTACATGTGTACAAGGGAAAGGATACGTCTGAAAGCCGCTGACCCATTTGAAATGATCAGTGAGTGACCTTCTCAGAACCGTGCTGCTTAAAACAGCTGGAGTTTGAAAAGGTTTTGAATGTCAGAATATGAAGTGATACATCAAACAGTGTGTCCAGCTAGTGTGAACCCCTTCATGTTGTGAATATTAGTGTTTTTAACAGTTCAAAGTTTTCTGATCATCATCCTCAAAACTAAACAAAATCAAACACAAGTGTTCAAGGCCAAATTTAAAGCATACAAACTTTAATTAATATGGGTTATGTGGGGTTGTGCCGAAGCATTTGTTTAAATTGTGGATGCGTTTGGTTAACTGCTTTTGTAATCATGTACCCTTCATTAAAGGGAATGCTTTTTATTAAGGCCACAGTAATTGATGTATTTTGCAGTAAATTCATTATCAGCATTTCTATGCCTGCATTTCAATAGCTTGTAGTCAAGGGACTGTTACGGTACCATATAAACACAACCTCTTGCAGTAGTGCTATATTTTCTCTTTATTTCTAATTGCTCGTGTTGTTGCACTTTCAGCTGGTGACACAGTGTAATGCGAGATATGTGGAGTGCTTCAGCGCCCAGAAGGATTGCAACAAAGAGAAGAACAGAAACTCTTCTGTAGTGCCATGTAAGAATGTTATGGTTCTTTAAATTATTCTTTATCAAACCTATACTGATTTATTTACCTTTACTTATCACACATTTCTTGATAGAAATCTTTATATACATAACTGCTATACATGTAACTTTTTATTTGGTTTCCATGTTGTTTTGATACACACATTGGCTATAGAAAGTATTTTACCCTGTTGTGCACTGTACTGAATGAAGCAGTTATTGAATGTGAGTAGATGGATGAACTCATGCATGTGGGATAAAAATGTATTTGTATTTTGGATATAGCGGAACGTGCAAGGGTCGGCCTTGCTCCACTTCCTGGAATGAAAGGAACCGATTACATCAATGCCTCCTACATAATGGTAAGTGGATCCTTTCACCTGGCCGCCACATCGCAAATCTTCCTGGTCCCACCCTTGGTAATAAGTGAGCACTACATAAATACCCTTACCTGGATCCCTTCATTACGAGTTGTCTAACCTTGCAAATTTTACTGCTAAAGGGTTACTACAGGAGCAACGAGTTCATCATCACACAGCACCCCTTGCCTCACACTACAAAAGACTTCTGGCGGATGATTTGGGACCACAACGCACAAATCATTGTCATGCTACCAGACAACCAGGGCTTGGTACGTACTATATTAATCTGAAAACCTTTCAATGTTGTTGCGAAAATGTTGATTTTCATATATGCATTCTTGAAGCTGTTTTTTGTTTTGTTTGTGTTTTTCCCTCGAACTAGAAATGACACCTCGTATGTGAAATAAATTGAGAACCGCTACTGAAGCAACAGCAACAGCTAGTAAATCATCATATGATTGCACTTCACCAGCCATATGTCTTACATATTTATTTTTATTTTGTTTCATGTTTTTAATGTTTCCAAATGCCACGTCTTTCTCACTGGTTGCAGTGAAGGGATAACACATTTACCATCTTACTTCTGTTGATATTTTTTTTCTGATTTCACAGTTAATATTCTTGCTAGAATTGATGATGTTCCCAGATTGTAAACTGTTATCCCAAGGGACTTCTAAGCTGTCAAAAAAGCATTGTCTTTTTTTTTTTTTTGTTCTTCGAGGGAAGGTGGTAAAAAATACTCTTTGTGTGTCATTGTAGGCTGAGGATGAATTTGTGTACTGGCCAAGTCGTGAGGAATCCATGAACTGCGAGGCCTTTACCGTTACCTTGATCAGCAAAGACAGGCTGTGCCTCTCAAATGAAGAACAAATCATCATCCATGATTTTATCCTAGAAGCAACACAGGTACTGCAAGGATACACTGAGTGCTTTCCCATTTTTTTTGCCTTGTGTAATTGTTATTTATGCCACGGACTGTCATAACGCTGGGGTGATAATTATGTTCTGTAGTTCTGACTCAGTCGCATTCATTTCCTGTTAATTAAAGTAATGACAACATCACCGTATCAGCCCTGTCCCAACAGCCACATTAACGGAGGTTATGCCTGGATATAATTCAAATGATACATTCACAGGTGTTTGTTCTTGCTTGTGTACTTTATTTATAGTCGTAACGCGAACCAATATTGGCAAGTAGGAGGGTTTTCTTAAGTTCTTGCTTCAGTTGTTTATTTTATTGTAAGACACAACTGTAAGAAAAGTTGGAAGGTTTCAGATTGTAGTGAATTTATATGAGGAGCATTACGTAACAGCTTTGTTTAAACTTATTCTAGTGTAGGTTTTTAATATGTGGTTTCGTGTTACAGGATGATTATGTACTAGAAGTTCGCCACTTTCAGTGCCCCAAATGGCCAAATCCCGATGCTCCTATTAGCAGTACCTTTGAGCTTATCAATGTAATCAAGGAAGAGGCCATGACCCGTGATGGACCAACCATAGTGCATGATGAGTAAGTACTACTGTGTTTCCTTTCACTATTCATTGGAGCTGCCTGGGGAACCTAATAAAGTCTTCCAAGGGAGACATTTTAATTGACTGAAAAATTCCTATACCTTCATCGGCTTTTTGTTTGCCCCTGAGGTTATTTGGACTTCCTTGGTTATTGCATATGAGCTCAGTTTGCAATTCTGTTTATTTGCATGAATTTATCCTGAAAGCTTTTCTAGTGTTTTATTTCCGGGCTTATTGGATCCTTTTCCCAAGGCGTACATAGCTCAGAATGATTTAAGGTTTAGGTATCGATGCAAAACAAATAAACACATTTGTGATTTCAGCCTTCTGAGTAGGCCAACTCATCTTCTGCTGAGGGCATCTTGCATTTAAAATGTTAAAATCTTCCTTCTTCATAGAACTCATATTCCACACACGTTTTGAATCCTTTCAGTGAACTATTTTCATTAACACATATTGTATAATACACTCGCTTCATCAGGTAACATTTACACTGAGAAAGGCCGACCCTCCCCTCCTCCCCATGATGAAAATGGTCTGTTTTTTAATAGTTCTGATCTTTGAAATCCCATGACACCAAATGACTTCCTTGTTAGAATAATTAACACTTCTGAAATCGGGAGGCATAAAAATCTGTTCAGCAGTTATATAAAAATGAATAACAGCTCTAATAATGTCATGTTAGAAGCTTAGTCATGTTTATTCATTATGATAATTAAGATTACTTGCATTACCATGCTAACCAAAAAAAAGACTAATTATATGTTTAAGCTAAGTACCGTTACTTAAGCTTCAAACCTAAGAAGCTTAGAATAGATGGCTGTCTTGATTTCTTGCATATTCATTAGTTCTGAAGACTTAGATGTAAGTCAGCCTATCTTCACAACACATCTGTCATTACAATTAATAGAAACAATAACCTTCAGTGCATCGGTTCCTCCTTTTCTCATGAGATACCCCGTCTGCATTCTGTGAACAGGATTCCTTGTGTTTGTTTTCATTTTTAACTTTAATAGCTTTAACCATTTTGTTGTTGTTTTTACCACTGAGCTCATTATCAGAAAACAGTTTATTTATCCGGTTTATTAGCAGCCCAGTGACTTAGAGAATGAAAATGTAAAATGTCACTGATGCTCATGAACACTTTATGACAAACACTAACATCCTTTTCCTGTGTTTTCCAGGTTCGGTGCGGTTTCGGCTGGAATGCTTTGTGCCCTTACAACCTTATCTCAGCAACTTGAAAGTGAAAATGCTGTGGATGTTTATCAAGTAGCTAAAATGATAAACCTCATGAGGCCAGGAGTTTTTACAGACATTGTAAGCATCACACATTCTTAATATACATTTGTATCTGCACATGCATTACAAAAAGTAATGGGACAAGTACCCTGCCAGTAAAGTGTTGCACCAGAGTTTGTGTTCTATGTAGAGGTTAGATCTTGTGATTCCTGCACCTTATTAAATAGTGTAAATGACTGCTTTTCTTGTTTCCTATTGGCTATTGTGCCACTACTTTTCCTAAATATACTTTGTCAGTTAATATGATGATGTTTTTGGTTAAACTACATTACACTAACCTTTTGAAAGTTATATTTAATATAGTCTTGTCAGTGTAAGCTAGAAAATCGTTTTCTAAAGGTTGTTAGTATTTGCAGTTTAAAGAAATTACCTATTCAGTATTTCTCTTCTTTTTTTCCTCTCTCTCTTTGCAGGAACAGTACCAGTATCTTTACAAAGCAATGCTCAGCTTGGTCAGCACTAAAGAGAACGGAGCGGGCCTCATGTCAATGGACAAAAATGGCACTGTTGTCATAACGGATGAATCGGACCCTGCAGAAAGCATGGAGTCTCTTGTTTGAAGATTGAAAACCTTGAAGAGGCACTTAATTTGTAAAACTCTAAGGACTAGGCAGACTTTTTTGAGGCCTTTTTTGCCAGACTCTTGGTTAAAAAAACAAAACGAAAAAAAAAACGGATTACTTTTTTACACTGATAAAAAGTTTTTGATATTTATTTTTGCCATTTTATGTCTTAATGTTATCCTACTGAGCATTTGCACCTACGTTTAATTTCACACAAGAAAACACAATTTTTTCTAGTTTGCACTATATTATCAGTGTTACTGCCTATAATAATCCAATCAACAATATTGGTAATCAAGCCCTAATATAACATTCCATGGCAACGCTCAGCTCGTTCTTTCTCAAATAATTTGGAATAAGAAGCATTGACAGTTTATTACCAACAGTTCACTATAGTAAAGACAAACCCGGGGGATGCAGTCAGTACAGCTGGGACTGATTTTTTGCAATCTATTTAAATACGTTGTATAACATTGCAGAGCTTAAACAAGTCATGGCTCACTGTGGGGAACCGACACTTTTGTTGTGTACAGAAGGACAATGTATTCTTGTTTTGCTTTGAAATTTACCATTTCTATAACACCTACAGCAATAGGGTCATTTTTTTGTATTCTAATATTAATTTGATTTTTCTTCTCATAACCTGTTATTTTTTAACTCGAGCCCATATTTTAAGTATAAACAGGTGGTATAACAATAATAATAATAAAAAAAAGAAAACTACTGTGAAGTTAGACATTTTTAGTTGTCCGTATTTTCCTTTCTTTTTATATACCAAATAATTTTAACTTCTACTTTTTTAAGTGTCTATAACCTTTGCTACCCCCCCTAATCCCAACCCAGAAATAATGATGTAACAGTTGGAAAAACTTCAGTCCTAAACAAAAGGTTGATTGAATCAAGGTTTTAGGTTTAATACACTCAGAATTTATCATGGGTCCGATTTGTTAAAGCATAAATAACAAAGTATTTCAGCTTTTGTTTGTTTGTGCACTGTCCCCTTGCAATTTTGTAATGTTGCTACTTGCTCTGGTCCTTATTTTGCTTTTTTTTCATGTAATGTTACTAGCAGCGATGGAAGCAATATTTTAGGGTCCATTTTGAATCTAAAGGAACCAAAAGAAGCCAAATCCATGTCCATTAAAACTTGTTCTGTACTTGGCAATGAAAAACAAACTACAAGTGGAAACTCAATACATGAGCAACAGCACATGGACATCTTCTAAAGACCCTAAACTGTTTTTAAAGTTCCTTGTAAAATCTAGGCATTAAAGCCACAGCTTTTTTTCCCCATGAACAAGATTTGTTTGAGATTAAAGAAGTATTTTTTCATCTTTGGTGTAATTCAAGGTTTTTCCCCTCCCAATATTGTTAGCTTTTTATGTTTTTGGTTTGTTTAATCATGATATCATGCTAACTGTTATTACAAGGTGGTTTTGCTACTAAACATTGTGGCCTGTGTACAGTGGCAACTCATCAGCTTGCATGTTCAAGACTATGTCACAGAATAAGAGTGAATTCTCTGCCCCGGAGTCCGTAGGTGACTGTTTTGTTTTTTGGTTCTTGTTGTCATTGTTTTTAAACCATTCCAGCCCTTTATCCATGTTTTTTTTACCAAGTTGCTTTAGGCACATGCTAATTAGAGTCAAATAATGCCTTGAATCATTCTTTGCCTCAAAAGGGTGTCTGGTTGTGAACACTTTGGTATTTAGGCAAATTAAGTGTGCTGTTGAATTTTAAACTTCAAGAAAAATAAGTTCCTGTTAACCATACAGCACAACTGCCTTGGTATTAGAAATTCTGTGTTGTATTTCTTTAAAGAAATAAAAAAAAAAAATGGAAAAAAAATATTGGGGAAAAAATAGAATCAACTTTACCAAAGATATATACTTACTTTCAGAAAGGAAAAGAGCTTTTGTTTTGCTAATGTTTCTGTTTAACATTTTTTCACTCTCAGTAAATGACTGGGAGAAATTTCAGGTTTGCTCGACATTCATTTGTTTCCTGGCAGTAATTTTATAATGCCAATGTTTTGCCAAAACATTTTTTTTTCTTCTGTTTATACATAGGAATCTTAGTACATGCTTACTAATATATTTCCTTTCATGTAACTGAATATGTCATTAACTGGTAAACAGCACATTCAAAGCCTTTGTGCTTACTGCTTCAGTTGCTCTTAAAAAGTTGATGTTTTGTCACACAAAAAGCAAGATATAGCCTTTCATGTGAGGGTGTGAATAACAATAACAATTACCAGATGTAATCTGTTGTAAACCCTACATTCATAATCATACTAAATGGATCTATAAGAAAACCGCGTGCTTAATTCTTCTGCAAAGGGAGACGTTTTCTACATCAGAAAATTCCTTTAGAAACTCAAAATAGGAAATTAAGTGAAGCATTCTTTTTTCTTTTTCTTTTTGGTCTCCCAATGAGGAGATATTTAAATGAAAGTCACAACTCTCCAACATTTGGGGTAGTGACTTGACTCTTGATTATTTGTTAAAGACTTGTAGGCTAACTAGTAACTTTTTTTTTTTTTTTTCATAACCGATTGAGCAAAGTTGCTTAAATCATTCATTCCTTTGATTCCATTTTTAACAGTAGTGTGTATCATAAATAAAATTCTGTACATATTTTGTTGCTTTAATAACCATCTTCTGAAAACTTTGTATCTATGGTATATAATCATAGAATTTTATATTTTCATATAAAGCTATTTTTTTTCTAGTTTCAACTCCTTCATAGTTTTTGTGGTGGATATGTGGAAGCAAAGTCTCCGTGCATTGAAGTAGTGAATCATCACATTCCAATACAAATCCACGCGTACTATAATTTTTGAGGCAGTGATTGTGAAACTTGGATTTTTTGTTTTGTTTTTATTTTTTTGTTTGTTTTGTTATTTTTGTTCTTATTTTTTTACAGTTCTGTTGTCAGTGTGCAATAGGAATAGATCTAGCCAGTCACTGAATAAGTTTGTCTCATTGACCCATTTGAAAAAAAAATGTGGGTGTTCCTCCTCTTTTGTAACTTGAAAAAAAAAAAAAAAAAAAAAAAAGTTTTGTTGAAAGCTATATCAAATCATTCTATTATAGTGTTATTTAATATGTAAATTGTATTGCTATACATAAAATAAAGTATGGGTTTTGATGTACTTTATGCAACTCTTAGTGTGTTCTATATTATGATAATGCCCACAGTAATGATAAAATATAGCACTATACTCTTTGTAAAAATCCTTTTTCCTTATTTTTTTATTTTATAAGGAATGCCCCGATGTTCTGCTGAGATTGTGCTTGGTTTAATTTCTGTCACAGTAATTTAACAATTGAATTACATTTTAAATGGCATAATCTGCAGTTTGGCTAGGCAGGCCAGCCAGGAGGGAGCTGCAGTAATCCAGGCGGGAGAGAACCAGGGTCTGGAGGAGTAGCTGAGCGATGGATTCTGCATATGTTGCTCAGGTAGAATATGCAGGTGTGTGTCAGTGTGGAGTTGTGCTGGGAGCAGGACAGAGTGGGTCAACGGTGACTTTCAGATTCTTAGCAGAAGAGAGAGAGAGAGAGAGAGAGAGAGAGAGAGAGAGAGAGAGAGAGAGAGAGAGAGAGAGAGAGAGAGAGAGAGAGAGAGAGAGAGAGAGAGAGAGAGAGAGAGAGAGAGAGAGAGAGAGAGAGAGAGAGAGAGAGAGAGAGAGAGAGAGAGAGAGAGAGAGAGAGTGTGGTAGATTCCACTGACTCCAAATGCTGACAATTCATGATGATTCTCAATTCTATGAGCATTCAATACCTTTGCTATGGCAACCCTAAACCAGTTCAGGTGCAAAAGACTTGTTTAAAAGATTGCAAATGCTCGGTTAAATACTGAATTTCAAGACACAAACCACATAGTGATACAAAACAACCATGAAGACCAAGGAATTTTCCAAACAAGTCAGGGAAAAAGAAGCACAGATACCAACACTGCTTTTCAGGATCAATATAAAAGGTTAAGGCCCACAACGAAATGGAACATGCAAGGATTTTGCAACAACAACAAGTAGATTGGCACATGTTATACCAATGCCAATTTCATGCTTTGCAGAAACTTGTCTGGAAAGAAAGAAATTGAAGTGGACAGGCCTGCACTGCCATCTTTGATACAACTCCTATATATGGCATGTATACACCGATCAGCCATAACATTGTGTCCACCTGCCTAATATTGTGTAGGTCCCACTTTTGCCGCCACAACAGCCCTGACCTGTCGAGGCATGAACTCCGCTAGACCTCTGAAGGTGTGCTGTGGTATCTGGCACCAAGACGTTAGCAGCAGATCCTTTAAGTCCTGTAAGTTGCGAGGTGGGGCCTCCATGGATCGGACTTGTTTGTCCAGCACATCCCACAGATGCTCGATTTGGATTGAGATCTGGGGAATTTGGAGGCCAAGTCAACACCTTGAACTCGATTCATCAGACCAGGCCACCTTCTTCCATTGCTCCGTGGTCCAGTTCTGATGCTCACGTGCCCATTGTAGGTGCTTTCGGCAGTGGACAGGGGTCAGCATGGGCACCCTGACTGGTCTGCGGCTACGCAGCCCCATACGCAACAAACTGCGATGCACTGTGTGTTCACCCTGTCACCGGTTCACCTCTTTTCCTTCCTTGGACCACTTTTAAAAGGTACTGACCACTGCAGACCGGGAACACCCCACAAGAGCTGCAGTTTTGGAGATGCTCTGATCCAGTCATCTTTTGGCCCTTGTCAAAGTCGTTCAGATCCTTACGCTTGCCCATTTTTCCTGTTTGTAACTTTGAGGACAAAATGTTCACTTGCTGCCTAATATATCCCACCCACTGACAGGTGCCATGATAACAAGATTATCAGTGTCATTCACTTCACCTGTCAGTGGTCATAATGTTATGGCTGATCAGTGTAAGTGCTTCATTTGAAACATGACAAAAGGACTAGGCTTTGAATTGTATCTAATGCTCAACTTTGCGTTGCATTTGTAAAACTTTTAAAGGCAAAACAACCAAACTTTATTATGCAAATTAAATGAAAACGTTCCGGTATTGTAAAAAGTCATCTTCGCCCGAGTGAGGAAAGCAGCCCAGTCTGCAGCTCTCCTGCCAGCCAAGAAGCACAGAAGGTTACAAGAAAATTTCCCTGAATACAGTGAAAATCATCATTAGGAAGTGGAATATGCATCATACCACACAGACACCACCCAGATCAGTCTGCCCTTCCAAACTGAGCAGCCAGGCAAGCAGGAAACTAGTTAGGGATGCCAATATGAAGCCAACAGTGACTTTGATAGATTTGCAAAGGTCTGTCTGGGAGTGGAGTCAGTGTTCATACATCAGTGATGTCCCAGTCCCTACACAACGCTGGCCTGTGTGGGGCGAGTGGCAAGAAAGCAGCCATTACTTAGAAAGACCCATTATAATCTCATATGGGATTTGTGACAAAGTATGTAAATTATACTGCAGACATGTGGCAGAAGGTTTTGTGGTCAGACAAGACAAAAATGTAACCCTGTGGTCTAATTTCAAAACATTACATCTGGCATAAGCCAAACACAGCACATCACCCAGTCAACACCATCCCTACTGTCAAGCCTGGTGGTAGCAGCACCGTGTTATGGGGATGCTTCTTCTCAGCAGGGACTGGGAAGGTTGTCAGGATTGATGGGGAAATGGATGGTGCAAAGTACAGGTTAATCCTAGAGGAAAACCAGCTTGAGTCAGCCAACAATCAATACCGAGTAGAGCAAATTACATTTCAGCAAGACAATAACCCAAAGTACAAGGCTGATGTCACACTGGAATGGTTTAAAATGAAGAAAGTGAATGTCCTTGAGTGGCCCAGTCAGTGTCCAAACTTGAATCCAATAGAAAATGTATGGCCAGACTTGAAGAGCGCAGTCCATCAACAATCCCCAATGAACGTGTCAGAACTGGTGCAATTTTACAAGGATGAATAGCAAAAATTACACCTTCCCACTGTGCAAACCGCCTTTGAAAAGAAAAATCCAGTTAAATTAACACCAGTGCTCCTGCAGGTTAGAAGTCAAGTATAAACTGCATTATGACGAAAGTGTGTTTGAAACCATTCAAGGTCTACCTGTATAATTATTAAAGACAAATACAAACAGAAGTGTTGTAAATGTTTTTTTGTTTTGTTTTGTTTTGTTTTGTTGCTTGGCTTACTTGGCTTACCCCAGCTAGCAGAGATAATTTTCTAAAGAGATCCAAGAAATATTCACAAATATTCAGTGCTTTTGGGTACATGGGGATCAACGGAGTAGTTTCATAAGCTACTGTGTCACAGAAGTTGAAAAGTTTATAGAGGAAAAGAACCCCCTGTGTTAAAACACCATATTACACTCAGAAATGTTTCTTATTACCTGTAGTAGTTTATTTCCTGAATGTTGTTTGTCTTGTAACTGCAACTCTAAGAAGGATCTAAAGATACTGGGCTTTACGAGAATTATAATAAATACGTGAAAAGAAGCTTCTAGTCTCTGATTAAAGTACGTTATATAACATCAGTCAGATTAGACAGCTGAAAAGCTGTTCTATGCATCTGAAATAAAATCAAAGCTGTTCCTTATCTTCTCCTCTAGCAAACAATACATTTTTAGATCTTATTTTTCCTGACAGCATCATTATGGCAGCTGGTGGTGTCAATAGTTATAAAAATTACCCAATTTAGCAGGGTGCTTTTTTCCTTCTTCATTGTACTGACATTGTATACTTAATTGTATACGAGTGATAAATTATGTTTTTCCTTTACCAAATTATTTATATATATAATATTATATATTAGTGTGGCATTTCAGCCTTTTAGCTACTGGATTAAATTCACCACTGACAAAAACAACAAATAACTTTCTGCATCAGAAGACCAGCTCCCCCATTCATTGCACCCCCCTCGTTCCCATGCGGGGTTAACCTCTAAATCAGATCCCCACACGATCTACCCCACCCCCAACATACACAACTGACAGACAGAAACACAACACACTGCAGTTCCTCCATATAACAGTTGCAGATCTCTTCTATATACAGTTAGGTCCATAAATATTTGGACAGTGACACAATTGTCATAATTTTGACTCTGTACGCCACCACAATGGATTTGAACGCCCCAAGAACACGCAGGAACTAAAGACCCAGCATCTGCTGATGTCTATGGGTTCCAGACTTCAGGCAGTCATTGACTGCAAAGGATTTTCAACCAAGTATTGAAACTCAAAATTTAATTCATTCAAATACTTTTGAGGCCCTACAATTGGGTGGACCACATATAAAAATTGGTGTAATTCCTACACCGTTCCCCCAATTTGTATGTAAATACCTTCAAATTGAAGAGGAAAGTCTACACTTAAATCTTGATTGTTTCCTTTCAGATCCATTGTGGTGGCCAAAATGATGACAATTATGTCACTGTCCAAATATTTATGGATCTAACTGTGTGTGTGTGTATATATATATATATATATATATATATATATATATATATATATACACACACACACACACACACACACATATTTAATACCATAATAAATGTTTTGGTTTTTTTTAAATGTTATTACAAAGAAACAACACTAAATAATAAAATACTGCATTTGCCTTTTCATTTATTTTCAAGTTTGAAGATGGTTCATTGTCCCATTGATGGGTATTTCTTCTTTGGAAACTCACATTATAATACTCCCTGACAGATAGGATGCTATTAGAACAGGAAATGTCTAATGGATTTGAAATGACAATGCATTTATATCCATTCGTGGCTTCCATCATGACAAATAAATTGTACATGAGGTTGCCACCTGCTGGAAGCAACATATAACTGCTTACCAGTAATAATTGTATTACTATGTATTATTATTATTATTCTCTCACTCTGAAAGTGAAGATGAAGCTCAAAGATATCGCCAACATTGCTGCAGGCTACCCACAGTCTATATTAAACTTGTGTAGTTTGGAAACATATCTATCCCATTGTCTAATCTGTTTTGCATTACTGCATTGCGGTCCTCCTCTTTAATTGCCATTTTAATTAAGGAGAACTTATGCCAGTTTTAATGTGACACTGGAAAATTATTTTAATTGCATTAATATAACAAATGTTTGGTTAGGTTTCTCTCAGTAGTCTAATCTTTAGATTATGTGTCATTAAACAAAGCTAACATTTAAATTGGGTAATCAAGAACAGTTTACAGTGCCTAAGGGTGGTACATGGCAGACCTGAACAATGTGCTTTAATTAAAAGATGCCAAATCTCTGGGAATAATATTAAAGATCTGGACTGAATATGCTGGTCTGCATCCAATATTAATAACTGAAGTACAGACTATATACAGTGTGTAGCATTTAGAGGTCCTTCAGATTTTCAACATGTTCAGTCTTTGGCACCATTGACAGGTTATTTCATTACCCCTTTAAAAATAATAAAAAATCAGGCTGTTTTACTTGAAACTCTTGGTTCTTTTAATAGGACTATTTTTGTTCTTGACACTCTTTCTGAAACCTTTTTCAGAAGTATTAAATGTGTGAACACAGGTGAAAAGATAAATATTTGACCTATGAAGGGGAAACTTAGCTGGCTTTGCATACATTTATTTTTGTTACATAGTAAATAACCTTAACTTAGGCAATAAACGAGAGTGATACCAAAGGGCATGAAATCTCATTTTCACAGCACAGCAGTGTACAAAATTATTGCAATATAGTATCTGTGGGGTTACAAAGGACTGTACTGTATCCCCGTTGGTATCCATCATGTCTCTTGCAGAAGCAATGACTCATACCCAGTGACTGTAGGCAATATTTGATGGTTCTTTTGCTTTGAACAAGTTATGCCTGACCCCCCGTGCTCGTTTTAGATTTATGTGGGAGTATGTAAGCCTGTTCAGGGGTAATACATGACCAGTCTATCGAAAAACACTTGTTTCCAACATAACTGAGGGCATTGGGGGTTTATTGAAGTCAGGCATGATACATAAATAACAAAAAATGGCAACAATATTGATCTCAAATAACTGTAATCAAGGTGACAATTCTGATCAGTTCATAAGACCAGTCTTTGGAAACATTAATTACTTACAGTACCATAGACACAGAGAGTGGCAATTTCTTTGATTGTTTTATTAGGCATTTTAATTATACCCTGCTGAAGCTTAGGGGGAATAACAGGATTGAATTATGTCCCCAAACCACAGTGGTGTTATTAAAGAAGATATGCATTATTTTTAGATATTTACAGTAGTATGCTGCTATACAGTGGAGGTCTGTTACACAGCCAGGGCCTGCTATTGCCACTATGCGGATTACTGTCACATGATAACATCATTGGCTAATTTCAAAAGCTTTTAATCCTATTTTCTTATTTTAAGCTTTTGTGTAACACAAGTCCTGTTCATTTGATTTGTTTTCCAGTGGAAGTGTATATTAGCTGTTAAATCCCAGGACATATCAGTTGCATGACTTTGAAAACTAAAGAAGACCTGAGATTATTTATTTTGCTTCTATGGTTTTTACATTCTTCTTCAGTTGCCTTCTTTGATGTTCATCAATCTCTCAAGTAACTTGTGTGTGTGTGTGCGGGGGGGCATTGAAACAGAAATAAAGGTGGTAGGTAAGGAGACTGGTTTGAGGAGCAGTACTGCCACACAGATGTGTCCGCTCCTAGTGGGGGCAATTCTATTTACTCTGCTGCGTTTTCTTGCAGTTTATAATTTTTTGCGGAATAATTACTATTATCACTTCAATTACAAACTATCACTGATATTAAACTGCATTCTACCATAACAAAAATACATATTAAGTAACACATCATGTAAAAAGTATTGTCACATGTAGACATCTTCAGATAAGTATATAAATAAAGAATAACTGAACATTTGTACCTGTGTATGACTGACCTTGATGGCTCAAAAGTAAACAGTGAATATGCATTGCACACTGACAAAAGCGGTTTAAACTCTGATTATTTTTTTTAAACATACTCACGTAAGGCTCTAAACATTTATGTGGAACTTTGTGTTTGCATTTGGACTGAGCATTATGCTTCGAGATTCATATTTTTTTACTGCTATCGTTCATAAAAGCCACCGCTATTAAATGCAGAAATATAATGCATTGTCATTTTTTACGAGATGAATACCAATGCCTAGATAAGCTCACCTAATAGATTTAATTGTTACGGGTGCTGCTTAAAAGGATGGTGCTGCTCAGTCTATGGCTTTGCCTTTCAGAGGAGATTGTTGGCAGACTTGACCAGTGATTCTGGCTTTCCGGGCCTTCTGTTTAAGGAAATGCCTGCCAACGCTTTAATTAGTGCTCGTTTTAATGTTTTCATCAGTTTTGTGATTAAACATCCAGTACACAAGGATGAATGCAATTTCTTTCCAAACTGTGATTAACACCTTTGAAGACTGCAAGCAACTCAAAATAAACTTATAATGTAGTGCAACAGATACCCTGTTTTGTTGTTAATCAACACATTCCAAGTGGATACATTTAATATGTTGTGTAGAATGAATTACTGTGTTGTGCAGCTGATAAAGCATGACTAGGCCTTGAAGTCATTTTCCATGTTGCTATTATACTCTGAAGTAAAAAAAGAGTGTTAGGGATTGATGCCAAATCAAAAGAGGTCCATTTTGATAATACTGTGACTAATTAAATCAAACCATTGCCTCTTCTTAATTGTATAATAAAAAAGATCATAATAGTGGAAAAACAATACATAATAAAACTTGAAATGCATATTAAATATCCAAGACACCTGACATGTAATGGTTTTATGATTTATTCTTTGTACATTATACTTGATTATAATTGTAGCTTATTTATGGGACCCTAAACAAATGTGTTTTCCTGGAAAGGGCTTCTTTTCACAGTATAAGAAGGGTATTTCAATCACCAAAGCCAGATAGTGCTTGTCAAGAGCCTCTTTGAAAGGATTGCAACTGGGATGAGAACCACTGCCAAATATGAGAAAACTGGCTGAAACACTGTGGCTCATTTCAGATACTTTAACAAAAACAACTGATGTCTCTCTGGACAGAAATTACAGGCGATATAGTTCATAACCCCATTTCAGTCTATTAAATTGTCCAGCCCTGCCTAGTTTTACAGAGCCAATGTAAAATAAAAGTCCTGACAACGATCTCAGTAATAACAACCACAAAAATAATAATGGCAATGATAATAAAAACAGCAACGCACAAAAATAACAGTTAATGGCGTGTGGAGCTGTCACTGGATTAAAACAGCAACATTCATGTCAGTTTTCAGTCAGTTGCTGTCCCTGCAGAGGAAAAGTGGCCTGACCCGAACCCACCCACTGCATGGCATTTCATTTGTCAGCATACAAACTCAGTTGCCTGCCTTGGAGACCGTTATTAAAGGAGCTGTGAGGGCAGTTATTATATTTCTTGCATCAGGTTTGTTTCACTGGCAGCAACAACTTCATGAATAAATTACTTTTAAAGTGATAATGTTTCAATTTCGAGTGAAAAAAAAAAAAACACAAGCAAAAATGCGCACCGACACAAAAAACTAAAATAAAACCATTTAGGACAAAGCCCTCTTAAATCCTGCATGGTGTCAAGGGGATTTATTAACAAAGAAATCAATTTAAACAGTCTCTTCTGTTGTGGGTGAGAGATTAATGTTGTGTGTATTTTTACCATGATCTCTGCAAATTATGGACAATTAAATTGGCAAACTTTTATTGTTGAATGTGACAGATGTTTGTGAAGAAGTTGATAACATTAAAAGGAGTTAACCTTATCCACACAGTGCAGCTGGCAAGCTAGTTAGTGAGGACATTATCATTTCACAATGCATTTCCCAAAAGTGCAATTGTTGATGCCTGACAACAGTACAGTTTTAATCACATCAGCTATTCTAAATACCTGAGGTTCATATGCAGCCAAATCATGAAGCAATGAATGTGCCAGTTTATCCAGAAAGGCCATTTAGTTAAATGAGAAAACGATGTGATTCCTCTTACATTTGACCTCCATATGTCAAACTCACATTTCTGCTGTGCTCCAGATAGGATGATGACCCCTCTTCAGAATACCAATGCAGAAGCTACATAAATAAGCAAAGCAAAAAAGTGATTTCTGGCAAATGATCTTTATTGCAATATTTTCAACACAATTGCAATGAATAACAAGCTAAATATACTACTGTACTGCTAAATTCTTCAGCAAGTTTTGAACAAATAAAACAGACTGAAGAGCTGTCCAAATTGAACACATAATGCAAATTACTAGGGCTGTTATTACGATGTCCTTCTATGTGTAACATGGTACTAATATGGTATATTGTGGGGTTCCCTTCTCGTTTAATGGTTAGGGATCTACAGGGAATAACCAGTTATTAAATGTTAGAAGCCACAAATCAAATGTATATACAAAAAGAATAATCAATCACTCAAGTAATAAATACATATATACATTCACCATATCGGACACATGTCATTTAGTTTTACAGCACCTAAACAAATAATACCATCCTTCATAAAGACATTCTCATGAAATATCCAATGTATGCTCTACTGGCTTGGATCCCTCTTCCCCTCTGCTGTGTTTGCCCCTCACAAACATGGCGTCGTGTGGGGCATTTCATTGGTCAGCTGGAGACGCTGACGTCCTTCCTGTCCCCATGACTACAGAGGGAACCAGTCCTGCACGGCTGGTGAGTTGAGGAAACAACTACTATTTTAACCAGAATAGCCTTAGATTTCAGAAAAAAAGATGAAAATGAATGCCCTTTCTTGGTGTAACATGTTGCTCTGAACACGTGTGTTAGTTCTCACTTCCGGTACTGTAAACGTGTATGAAGTCCACTCTCAGCCCCACAGTTGTATGACATTTTGGTCCCAAACAAGAAAATCAGTTGAACGTCTTTGTCATATAATAATACAAAGACACATAAACAACAATAAACCAATACACTACGCTAGTCAAATTCGGTTCAGATCAGAGCTGATGTGTCCGTCCTGCACGTTTTTCATCTGTGTTTGTGTTGTGAATATACCGGCTACGTGTTTGAGGTTTCTTTGCACTGCATGGATACAGCGCACAATGTTATGTCGCCGTCTGGCGGCTGGATGCCGTATCAATCATTGCTTTTTAAGAATTCAAATGGCCTATTATACGATTGTTGATGTAAAAAGAATGACTAACAAATGTGACTTTGTATCTCGATCAATGACTTTTATTTCTGATGCTTGTGTGTGTTTGTTTTGTAGTGAAAACCTGCCGCTTAGTAGGAAGAACACGTGGGATATGACGGCTTTCTTGGCTCAAGAAATTGAGTTAAGCAGGCGACATGAAGATATGTACGTAAATAACACGGTGAACTTTCCCAATTATTTAATTGTATTCATCCTTTATTTGACCAGAGGAGTCACATTGAGATTTACATCCCTTTTACAAGTGAGCCCTGGCCGAAACGGCAGCATACGCCCAAACCAAAAAGAAACGCAACATATATACATTTCTTGATGAATAACTTAAACAATTAAAAGAGCTGATTTCCTAATGATAAGTAGTTAAAACATGCCCATTTTGTGGTCAATAGGCCACCGATCTGGGATTTAAAATCATCAGTCTATAAAATGGTGAAGTTTACAGTTAAAAGCACTTCAACCCAAATCAGTCTTTAACAGGGTAACTACTTCATATTTCTGTTTTGTTGGCTTATTCAAGGGTGTAACATTTTAATTGACAGAATGCATGCAATATATCTTTAACGTGTGTTATACATGCATGTATACTGTGTGTTATTGCCCTGAAACACCCAAGATATTTGGCTGAGAAGGAGAGCTACTTCTTAGTACATTATATTTGCAGGCAGTACAGCACATATTAAGAGATGCCATATGAAAAGGTGCAATAATATGCATGTTTCTGACAGTTTAGGTAGGAGGGCAGCTTTGCTTCAGCAGATGGAAAACCAGTACAAGGACCAGAAGAATAAGAAGAAGGATTACACCGTTTTGGCAGATGGAGCCCAAAAGAGAAATGCAAAGCTTATCGAGGTAATTGTGTTGCAGAATTAAACAATATAACATGTCAAACCATGTCATGACTCTCCTTAAAAGTGTGGTACAGTGCTATAGTTTGTCACTCCAGCTCACCTAGATTCGGGTATA
This sequence comes from Amia ocellicauda, assembly GCF_036373705.1. NCBI lineage: Eukaryota > Metazoa > Chordata > Actinopteri > Amiiformes > Amiidae > Amia > Amia ocellicauda. Next base: position 6,623,179 of record NC_089852.1, read on the forward strand.
CACCGATCTGCCATAACATTATGACCACTGACAGGTGAAGTGAATGACACTGATAATCTTGTTATCATGGCACCTGTCAGTGGGTGGGATATATTAGGCAGCAAGTGAACATTTTGTCCTCAAAGTTAGAAACAGGAAAAATGGGCAAGCGTAAGGATCTGAGCGACTTTGACAAGGGCCAAAAGACGACTGGATCAGAGCATCTCCAAAACTGCAGCTCTTGTGGGGTGTTCCCGGTATGCAGTGGTCAGTACCTATCAAAAGTGTCCAAGGAAGGAAAAGTGGTAAACCGGTGACAGGGTCATGGGCGGCCAAGGCTCATTGATGCACATGGGGAGTGAAGGCTGGCCTTTCATTGGACACGGTATTCCCAGATGTCATTGGCCTCTTTCAGAAGGATAATGCGCCCTGCCACAAAGCAAAAATGGTTCAGGAATGGTTTGAGGAACACAACAACGAGTTCAAGGTGTTGACTTGGCCTCCAAATTCCCTAGATCTCAATCCAATTGAGCATCTGTGGGATGTGCTGGACAAACAAGTCTGATCCATGGAGGCCCCACCTCGCAACTTACAGGACTTAAATGATCTGCTGCTAACATCTTGGTGCCAGATACCACAGCACACCTTCAGAGGTCTAGTGGAGTTCATGCCTTGACGGGTCAGGGCTGTCTTGGCAGCAAAAGGGGGACCTACACAATATTAGGCAGGTGGTCATAATGTTATGGCTGATCAGTGTATATTCATTATGTGGGATTATAAACAGGGACAGATATTCCTGTCATGTAAAACTTGAGTCCCTGGAGATCTGATCAAATTGTGTGATTGCAATAGAACTTTATATGATTTTTTACAATTTCACTAAATTATTTATGGCCAACGTATAATATAATGAAAGTGTGGTAGTATTATCCTCATTGACCTGATGTCCTTTTAACATATATACCAAATACATGAGGACATATTTGAAAAGGGGAGCTTTTGAATAAACACAATATTTGAAAACATATATATAACTGAGCATATCAGTTTTGTTTGTTTTTTAAAAGCTTTAAGGAATGTATGTTTTTCTCTAGTTAGTCTTTTTGTCACAATAAATGTCTACTAACTTATTGCATCAATTAATTCATTTCAATTAACGATAATTGTTATATGATTTGATTTCTATGATATTGTCCTTCAATCATGTCTTTATCATAATTATATTAAATAAACCTCTCTTAGGATATGCAAGCAATGACAGATCGACTAAAAGCAAGACCTCTTCTGCACCCTGATGTTGTAAACCTGGAGGTAATCTTTATTCTGCACAGTTTGCTATTGCGTAGTATTATTCCTAATCTTCACAGTGTTTAAACATGTATCAGCTAACATGAACTGAAATATATGCTATGCTGTAATAGTGTTATTCAGTTTTATTCTGTCAGTTTCTTTTTTATAGTTGGCCTAATTTTTCGGGAAGTACCTAAGATTGTGCCTCACACTTAATGTTTTCATTTCTATAATCAAAATAAAACTTTATTAGGTGTAATTATGATTGAAATTGCTATGTTTTATTTGAAAAGGCTCAGATTAAAACATTCACCCACCCATTAATGGCAAGTTACACCCCTGTTCTTGTTGGCGGTTAAATTTATGAGTAGAATAAATGAGGCATCTTGAAAAAATCCAAAACTACAGGAGTACAGGTTTGTAGTTTTCTGTTATCTGGAGAGTGAAAGTGTTGTTTCAGTCTGACCTTAGGTATTAAAATGGCACATGAAAGACAAAGTTGATTACATACACACATCATGACAGCTGAACTAAAGATGGAAATTGTGCCTAGTGACAAACAAATGCATTGTTTCTACACCTATCGATGAACATAAATATCTCTTGAACATTTCAGGACAAAAACGTTCTATTTGAATCTTAATTGAGTAGTCCGGGATAAACAATGTGTGGTAAATCACATTGCCAGTCAATTGTACCGACACAAATCCTGCATTATCTTGTCTTGACACAGACACGGTACTGGGCATCGGTTGAAGAGAAGATACCGGAATGGGAACAGTTTCTGTTGGGAAAGATTCAGCCGCCTGTGGATGCTAGGAAACAAGTGAGACAGAAAGGTACATCTAAGGACAACCAGCAATCAAATCGAATTGGTTTACCTCCGCGATCAGGTTCTATGTCTGTATCCTGACCATCTGCAGTCTCTGAAATGGCCAAAAAATAATCATAATAAATAAATGATAATGTTATGTAAATGTGTGCACAGATTATGTAAATTTCATATTTTTAGTTTTTTGTGACTATCTGTCTTTAAGTGTTAGACCCTAGTGTTCCACAGACATTGCAAGGATAGTTCATAAAGTTTACCTTCACTAATATATCTTAGAGATTAAACACTGTTTTACTAAATGGATAACAAACTTACCTTATGGAAGAGGTCGTTAGAACTGGATAGGGCTTGTTGGTCTCTATTCAGTGTATGAGAAATGGGCCATCTTTGTCTTTGCATGTTGGAAAGCACGGTTTAAAGTTCATGTTTAGCAAATCAATCGTAAATCGCCCGGCTTTGCTCTTCACTCACGTTTGTTCATACATCTTTGACTTGGCCTCCAAATTCCCTAGATCTCAATCCAATTGAGCATCTGTGGGATGTGCTGGACAAACAAGTCTGATCCATGGAGGCCCCACCTCGCAACTTACAGGACTTAAATGATCTGCTGCTAACATCTTGGTGCCAGAAAATTAGAAAATGTCTGAGTCCCAACCGGTCGGTCCTAGTCGAATGGGGGGATGTGAACATCTGACGGACGTGCTAAGACCTGTAATAGGTTTTCTATTCCCTCTGAACATCCGTGTTCTACTGCAGCTAAGCCTTTCAAATGGAAATGCAACAGGACGTCAACCAGAAGAAGATAAACTGCTCCTATCTTGTTATGTATATCAAGGTGATGGGACAGATCTACAAGTTTGTACAGAAATCCCAAAGATAATTCTTTTTAAGCAGTCATAGGATAATATTTATAACACTTACTGATGTGCTAAGTTAATATTTTTTTGTTTTTAATGAGGGGAAAAAAACGCATGTGGGAAAGTCTGACATAAATGTTTCAGATGGAGATTAAATATTTGTTTCTTTATTTTGTAACTTTGCATCTGTTTTCTATATTATAAAAAGGGTTAATGTCTGACTCTATAGTCTGATTTAAATAACAAGATCATGGGTTTTGGAGACTAAAAATTGCACACAACTATACAAAATATGTAATTGAAACGATCATCCTCTGTAATGAAACAAAATGTGGAACTGTTATATAAAGGATGAATGAAGCTGATTTGTACCTATACACACACAGCTTTTGCTCATAGAGAAACAATATTCGCCAAATTCATATTTTTTACTGATTTTAGTTTAGCCTCTGTGTTTCTGTAAAATGGACTAAAACACTCAACAGACACCTAACAGTTAAAAGAGACCGAGAAACAAACTAAATATAGAAGATTTGTGCCTCCCAGTCTTTTTACACATTTAGTTTATCCCTCTGTCACATATCTTCTTTGTCTGTCTTCATGTACACTAGAAATGTAATTCCCCACAATTTGAATTACAATTTTACATGCTGGGATATTTTTCTTCCCCCATTTGGCTCTGTAAAGCCTTTTCCTGCCATATTTCAGTTTATTACCACAATAATAATCTGTAATGTACTCACAGTGATTTTGGCATTATTATGCCAGACTATAAATACCATTTGTGAGAGAATTACCCATTTTGCTGTCCTAGTTTCTGCTGCCGTATGAGTGTATCACGGTCATTATTACAGAAATTGTTCGGTGAGTTTCAGATCCTTTTCAGTTTCATACTAACACAATAATGGTGTTTACTGTAATGTTACGTAATTATAAATATATATGATTCTTTTAACTCGTATTTTTTTCTTTGTTCAACTTCAGGCGGTTGCTTTTTCTGATATCCTCTCAGTATAAGAATATTTTTTGAAGGCTTTAGTTACATTTTACTGGTTTCATCGAAGACAAACTGGCACCAATTCCATCTTATTTTCTATGGCTATTCTATCTACTGTTCGGTCCACAGTCTGTGAAGCTGTTTATCACTTCAGTGGAGAGTACACAGAAATTACCTTTGCTTCGGTTTTGCTGACCTATGGGCTAGATTGTTCAATGTTGTGCGAGCCATTGCATGACTGAACCGAAATCCTCAGGCCAGACTGACTGGCTCATCCAGCGCACCCAATTGCAGGAGGCCCGTGCTACCTGTCACAAATCAGGCTGTCAGGTAGCAGGGCATTAGTCATGTTCAAGGGCATGTCTAGAAGCAGTCACAATAAAAAAACTATTATAGAAAAAATAATTTTCCTAAGCATAACATTGTCAGTTAATGATGAAAAGTAGAATGTTTCTTAACTGTTTCTCGTGTAATTGCCCAAATATGGAGAATTCGGACTGATCTTTAGAAGTGCCTGGGAAGATATTTCTTTATCTCTTTAACAAACAATAGGTGCTTTTATTTTTCATTCATGTTTATATATTTGCATTTCCTATCGGTTGTACAGTATCAATGCTATCTGCAAATGCGAATGAGTAAAAGTATCAGAAGGAGATGGAGCCCTTTTCTATAAAGTACGTTTTTGTTTTTGTTTATTAGTTTTTGCTATGTTGCTATATAATGTGTTGGCTTGTAGGACATGCAAATGGCAACTGAGTATCGACAGCTGCAGAGTTAGAACTGTGTTGATAGTATCTGAATATATAATATGCATCATAAAAAAATAAAATAAACGTATCTATAAAGAGGCCTGTTCTGCATTGTTGAAAGTAAATCTTTGTCATTGAAGAGATAACATAGCTGTGGATCTTAACCCCCCCGACCCCCACCTCCACACACACATCTACTACTCTCACTTTAGATGCTCAAAGTGTTCCCCAGCAGAATTTGAGCCCCTTTAATTTCAAATTGTAGGTGCTATAAAGGATGTAGCCACAAGAGGGAGGTAATTGTTCATTGTGTACCATCTGTCAATCCTGTTTTACACTGCACACTTGTTTTGTTGAAATCAAAAAGCAAAACAAAATTATGTTTACAGCAGTTGGAAGTATTCAATTTGGACCGGAAAGCTTTAAACACAGCCTGAGTCTGTATTATTTACAATTTATTAATTTACAATTTATTATCAATTAGCTATAAAGTGTATTGACAGCCATGTTTTATTTTGAGTTTGTAAAAAATATATATTTCTCTGCTTTCTGCTTGTTTCTTTCAAAGTTGCTGTTGTACCTTGCATTATTATTCATGTGTTTTCTTGAATATTTACGTTTGGAATATCAAAGAACAAAATCGTCTGTCAGTTCGGTGATTTGCGCTGTAATCATCAATTAATGGAGCTTCTTAATTATGCTGTTACTTCCGAAGAGTTAATTGTATGTGTTAGAGGGTGGCATTACTCTAATTTTATTACAATCTCCTGTACCCTGCGACCTAAGACTGCATAATAGAATGGTTTCTGCTAGATCAGCAGTTCTCAACCCTGGTCCTAGGGGACCCCGAGTCTTCTGGTTTTCATTCCAAGGAAACTCTTAATTGGTTGGAATTATTGAGCTATTAATTGAACTATTTTCTTAATTAGTTATTTATTTTCACTGCCGCCAGTCCGTGGTTTCAGAAATGCCACACTGTAGGTGTGTTGTTGCCAAGACACAGAGCAACCCGAGCCCTATTCACTCTGTCCTCAACATCTTTAATAAACTGTTCTCTTAAACCTGTCTACACAACTCTAAACAGGTCACCAATTAATGAAGCACAGACACAGGTGATGAGAATGCTGTTTCAAACACACTGTGGAGAAAAATAAAGCATTATTAATTATCTGTGGACTCAAATGGTTCAACCTCGGACACCTGGTCATTAAATCCGGTCACCTAAATGAGTGATGCTGAAACCTAACACTTTGTATAGGGTTAATGTGATGTTCTTATCCCACAATTTCTTATTTAGAGCTTAATTTATCTTTAACGAAGGTCTTATAAAGCAAACTGTTTAGTGATTGGGTTTGGTTAGCCTATGTGATCAAGAGCTCAGGTGGAATGAGAACCGGAAGACCCATTAGTTCCCAAAGGACCCGTGTTGAGAACCACCATAGCAGACCACAAGATGTGAGGGTACAGAAACCCATAGACGCTGTCACCGCAGTCTACATAGTAGCTGTAATTACTTGTGCAAGGGGCCATGCATTTTCCCTTCTTTGAAAATGTTCAGGATGCCATTATGGGAGTGAGAAGGACATCTAATGAGATCGACTTTGAAAAATACCGTGGTCATTGAGGAAAGTAGACCTTCTATTGAAACCGGACCCAACCGATCGGCACCGCACCTGTTCCTGCCAGCCGTACAGTAGCGTTACTTCTGCCTCCTTGCCAGCTAGAGACGTGACATCCTTGATATTCTAATTGTGATGATCAAAATTCATTATTATACATTGACTGGAGAGTTGACAAATGCTATCATCCAGACTGCCGAGGTTCAAGATTGAGTACTTGGCAGATGCCTGTGTTACTCGGCTGGGCCAGCTTATACCCTGAAGGTCATGTACCAGTCAAGGGGGATCTGATTAATTATCTAAAGGGTTTTGAAGAGCACGATCTGGAGGCCTTCCAAATGACTAGCTTTACATTATGTATTCTAATGTTAAACGCCCTGGGGCGCATTTGCCAAAGATACCACAGATTTATCTTGTCGGTGACTGTGACTAAATCCTGTTAGTGATGCCAGAAATTATGAGTTCCTTCTGATGATACACCTGGTCTAAAGCAGGAAACGTCATTTAAAAAAGGAGGCTACCAAAGGATTTTGAGGATGATTTGCATGACTGTTAAACATAAATAAATATATATGTATGTATGTACACACACACCTTTTTCAGCTACAGTATTTAAAGAAGAAACCTCATGTGCGTACATTGTTGGCTGATGAGCTTTAGAACAAATGGACACCAAATGATCACGATGGGTCGAATGGCCTCCTCTCGTTTGTAAACTTTCTAATGTTCTTATGTTCTCAAAGAAATGTATGACAGTTTTACCTAGTCCTTAGTGAGTATTCGTGCATTTCAACTGAAGAATCTACATGTGCACAGGAGAGTATTCATGAAAAGTGTTTACATTGAAAACCAGATCCAATGCACTTCAAACTTCAATTGAAATAGCCTTTGGATTGAGTTTGTAAGTTCCACATACCAAGCGTACAGAATGGGATCTTGAAGTAGCTATGCTATGCTTTGTATGTACTGAAAAAGCTTAAATAATACTTGCTCTCTGAGAGGCTTGATCTGTGTTGTGTCAATATAATAATATATCTCCCCACACTCCTGTGGCTCTTGGTGTTTCTAAGGAATAAGGGTTTTGACAGATACTTCTGAGTTTGTACACATCTACCCATATGTCTTTTGCATTAGAACTATTTCAGCTACTATTTCTAAGGCTATTTCCATAGTGTATAACATTTTATTGAACTCAATTGGACCTGCACATCAATGAAGGCAGATGAAGTATAAGAAAAGTATAATTTATTTAAAGTATTTTTCATTTACAAAATGATTGCACCAGGTATATTTAACTGACAGATTATTCAGTGGGTTGTAGAAGAAAGAAATTCTGCTCTTTGTTTGAACATCCATATTTTTGTTGCGAAGTTTCTTTTCTTACACTTTTTGGAGTGTACATGCGCACCACAAACAATTCAGCTAAGTGTTCCTGCCTCAGCCCTTTTGCTTATCGTGACTCCAGCTTGCACTTCACTTTTAAGATGTGTCAGTTGTGATTTTCACAAGTTGATGGCAATGTTTGGAGTAAACACTTGCGCTTTTTGAGAGCCATACATGCAAATTCAATTTGGGATGTTCCAAAACAAAAAAAATATTTTCTGTTTGTTGTGAGATTTTAATTGCTCCTCCATCTGAAGTTTTCCTCTGTAGTTCACTGTCTTTAGGTGCTTTAGGTGCTCAAACTTTAGCCCAGATCAAGCCCAGATCAAGTGTAATAACTCTGAAGGCCCAAATGGTAAATAATGGCCTAGCCGCAGAGGGTTTGACTTTATACTGAATTTGTGTTTTATTCCATTTATGGTGCATGAAAATCCATGACACCTGATTAAAGAAGTGATTTCCTTTTGGTTCGGGAATTATTGTTCACTCTATCCTTTCATTATTATTTAATTAATTATGAATACTGATTACATGGCAAAATATTTGAGGTAATATTTTCTAATTATGTTTTGTTTTCTCTTTCATTTTTCTTGTATGATCTTTCTGTGCACTGATATGTCTTTAAGTCTGGCCTCCCCTGCTAGAAAGAAGTAGAGGTGGATGTATGTGACGATAGGAAATGTAGATTGAATACTCACTGAATACTCATTGAATACTCACTTCGTACGTGAATCTCATCCAGAGTCCACACCCTAAATTACCAAATTAGTTGGGTTATATATTGTGGGATTATTGTTTTGCAATAATCAGTGTGGTTTTTGAAGCCTTACGTCAGGCAGAAACTACACAACATTGCTCCCCCTGAATAGAGTGCATGTGCTTTAAAAAATAGCCTGAGTCCACTTTTCAGTATTTTACAGCTTAGAATAGTAAACCTGCAGCCAGTCTTTAAAAAGGAAAAGTCAATGGGCAGCTGAAACACCAATCCACTGTGTACGAATCCCAAAGGCCTTTGTTACAGGAATCATCATTAAGGAAGTCCATGAAAATAAATCCTGATCGCCAATTATGTTTTGGGATAATAGGTGTACTGTATGAATTGTGTAATTTGAATTGTACATCTATAAATATGATCATATCTCATATCGCATATCACAAAGGTGGGACTGTAATGCAGTTCAAGGAGAATGGGGTCGAAAGCATTTCATGGTCTGTTGAGAGTCCTGACTGTATTACACCTCTGGGAAGAACTGGAAGACCGAATCAGGAAGAATTTACAGAGAGCAGCTTCTCCCAGCATTCCTCAGGCAATCAATCAAAATGATGGCAGCAGCATGTCGACCAAGGATGGACCAGCAACCTATTATACAGCTGTTTTCTGTGCGTTTTCTTTTTAAGGTGGGATTTTGTAGTTTACAATCACTTATTTGTGTTGATTAGTCACTGTAATACATTTTGACACATCCTCTCTCTGTCTTTCAACACTAATGCAGTGCTTCGATAGCTTGCTTTGCACAGTGTGTGAGTAAGGGAATTCATGTATTTTCCTCAGTTTAAAACAATGCTTTTGATTTGTTTTGTTTTGTTTAAGTATTTACTAAACACAAAACTTTTTTTATTTTTTATTCTGGCAACAGAAAATTCTGCAACAAAGGTAGTATGCTGTCCTGTTGATTTTAAACCTCCAAGTTCAGCCCTTCTGAAACCAGCAATCCCTGCAGTGCAGACCACTGATTTTTCCAGCAATGTGTTATAATTAACATTGATTTTCAAATTGCATTGGCTTTCATGGATATTGCAGTATCAGGAAGTGTCGGATTTGTGCAGAACCAGGAATTTTTTACCGAGTGATTTGGTGGTTTACCTGCCATATTCCTCCAGCAGTTTTGCAGTTAACATTTAGAATCTGACATTCAAACAATTACATCAAGCCAAAGTTAAACTTTCTTGCAGAACGCTGTGCACTTTTGAGAGTGTCCCCTTTTGTTTCTCAGCCCTGAGCTTCAGAGTTTTGTTCTGAATTGAGGTCATCACGAAGCATGACCTTGATGTAATTCCAAGAGGGCAGACCGTCCAGATCTCCAAAGAAGGCAGTTAGAAACCTTGAAGCCACAAAGCACCTTCTGTGTCAATGTCCTTGAAGATGTTGCAAACCTAAGGCTTGGGCCTGTACATTATTTTCCCTTCAGGACTAAAAATACATAGGTTGAACATTTATTTGAATGTACACTCTTGCAGAAAACATTGATACAATTCCAGAGAGATCTATGGACAAATGATTAAGTGTGCCCTAATTACAAATTGAACCACCCTGTTTATATTCCACACTCTTTAATGGCTGTACACTAACCTTATTTAATTGTTCTCTCTCCTGATGCTTAGGACAATCCCCATGAGTTTGACCCTACATTATTAATGCTCTAAACCCTTGTATATTACACCTATTGCAGTTGATTCATTGTGTAGCATAATGGGTATTTTTGTGGCACTCGCCCTCGGGTTAAAACAGGGTTGAATGTTAAACTGACTTAATCCTTCAGTCTGTACAGCTATGAGTCCTGCAGGAGCTCCCTTTGAAGAGAGTTTTGGAAATGGTTCTCTAATCAATCTAGGGAACTGACATTACTTATTATTCAAGGTCCTCTTTATAACTTAAGTTTTTAAGCACCCATAAAATACTTTTGAGGTATTTTTGATCACTAAGAAACATTTTAAAGCATCTATCTTATAAAGGCAATCCCTTTAAATGTTAGACAAAAGATCAGATCTGCAGAAACAATTGTCTGCTTGTGTGCCCTGGAGGAAAATGAGCGTCATAAATGTTCTGAGTAATTTTTTCACAATTTCTAGGAAATAGACGTTTATCCTAAGAGTCTAATTGCATAACAGTTGTGCTGCAGCATATACACTTCTCTGAAATGTACATGTTATTGTTCTCTTTGAATATTTGTATATTCTACTAGATACTAGAGACAAAGTTAGACTTACGCTATTGACATTTAAACTCAACAAATGCTATATATATATATATATATATATATATATATATATATATATATATATATATATATATATAATGGTTGATTATAAACCACCCTATTAAAAGCATATAATCAACCCCAAATAGCATATATATATATATATATATATATATATATATATATATATAGCCTTGTCATATTTGCCGTTTACAAAGTGTTTTTGTTTTTTAAGTAAATAAATAAATAAATAAAGCTTTTCAATTTCTTACACGGAGTGCTCCACCAGATATTCACTGCATATTGCAAAAGATTGGAACAATATTATTGTAGATTGCCCTTTTAATGTTGGATATAATGGCCAGTGTACAGAACACTATACAGTATGTTGGCTGATTCCATCTTTTCAACACTGTTCTCCAGGAATAGATCCAAGGAGTTCGTCCGATGCTCATTAACTTCCCCTTGGCATTTTACAATGTGCCTTGTGAGCTCTTTGTGCCAAGAACTAACGCTTCTCCTAACAAGTCATACAACTCGCTTTCTCTACTCCAGCAGGGAGACAAATTGCCTTCCAAAATAATCGTGAGGGACGGTTTAATTAGAATTTCATTTGGACCAAACAGGGGAAAAGCGATGCAGTTAACATTTGGTGGACTTAATTGGGCTTTTTTTTCTTCACCTCTTTAAAAAAAGAAAAAAAAAATCTGACGCTACCCTGTTAATCTTTCATTTATAATCAATTGAGTTGACTAAACAAAAGTCTATGTCTTCTTTTCTTCCTGTCTCAGACCATCCTTTGTTGCCTTTAAATGCCCTATTCTGGAGTGATCCTGGTCGTGTAGATCTACTCGATTGTTGACAGTTCATTACTGCGCTTTTGTCCGTGTAATCTTGCTCGCTGCGTTTGCCATAATGAGCTCCGTGGTCAATTAACATGTTTCCAGGAGCAAAGCTGGTTGCTCAGATGTGTAAGAGGTAAGTGCAGAGAAAAGGGCAACGCGGCTGCCTTTAGGTTGTTTACTTCCCAGCACTTTTATTCAGCGTTGGGCAAGACCAGCACCCCGGCACATTGCAGGGCTCTGTCCTCCAGTCTGCAAGCCATGTGTGCAAGACCCCCCCAGCCTCCCCCGCTCACTCACAATAATCATAATCATAGTAATGATCAGGATGATCATCATAATAGATATTGTTCAACACATGTGAGTAGGCTTTCCACAAATACCGACATGTATGTGGTATGTGCGTGTGTGTGTGTGTGTGTGTATGAATGTCGATATATGTGATATTCGATTCAATAAGGTAAATGGTGCAAATACAGTAAACAATTTCTACTGACTTGGATCAATTAACGATTGGAATAACCTTTTTCTTGTTGCCTAGTTATTGTTTAATGAGGCATGAGAGTCGCACCAGTATCATATCTGCTGTGTTTGCCTTGGCATTAGTATGGTTCTGACCTTTTGGGAGGGACACTTTTTTTTTTTCTTCATTCCTCAGGAGAAAAAACTAAAACTTTCGGCTCTCCCCGGCTCCGTAATGCATCCCTGCGCGTAAAAATAACGGGTTTAAATACAATAAATATGAAAAATCGCATATTAAGATTTCGTTCATGCATTTATTGGTAATGAAGCAAGGTAATCCTATAATATGAATAAACTGACCCAGCTGTTTCTGTAGTCCGATACAAAGAGAGCTGTGTTTTAATAGTGCTTAATAGAAATCTTTCATACTGAACACAAGCAATGTATAGGTATGTTTGTACTTAATTAGTTGATAAACACACTGCGATATAATGGTGAAAATTAGGACATTTCTCATAAAATATAATTTTGATATAGTAATTTATATATTGTAAATAGTATTTTTTATTTTTAGTTTTTTAATTATCATTTGGAAAATGAAATAGTAATATTGACTGGTTTATCTAAAAAGACAACTGCAATTAAATGAATACACATCGTTACTATTTACTGAACAGCATGCTTTCAGTTGATGTATGAAGTTCAATATTTAGTCTTTATATCTTATTAATGTACCATTTAAGTGGTCTGTCTAATGATTAAGTTCCCGAAAGGAGGAAAGGATGGGAAAGTGTCATTAATCATCTTTACATTGTAGGAAACCACCTGTTTGGATCTCCTTTTCGGTCCAGTAACTGGAAAAAGGTGAGCAGGCCATGCAACTTATATTATGAGTCTTTTAATCAGTCCCTGGGCAATTAAGTGTTAATTGCACTAATTGGGAAACCAGGATTGAGCAGCACGCACTGGGCTCTGATCAGGATTTCTGTTAGTGCCCTAGAATAATATTGTTCCAGGAGACGTGTGCAGAATAGATTATTGTATATTAAATTTGGGGAGACATTGATCGGGATAGTTGATGTAAGTCCAAGTACTCGATTATCCATATTCTGATCAAAACAGGCTGATATGGGAAGGCTTCCTCCTGGGAGTGTTTAGATGATTAATGTAATGGGCTTTGAAGAGTCCATGTTTTATCTGGTAATTTGTGTCATTAACTGTGAAGTCAAGTGGAAGATGGCATCAACAGAAGCTGGTATTTCAGAAGATTGTTTAAATATACGCCACAAGTCAGGGTAATATTAGATATATTAGGGGCTGCCCTAATGATTCATTGGAAATGCTGTTGATAGAGCCCTAAATGGATTAGTCTCAATAAAACTACATCTGTTTGAGTGACAAAGTATTTAAACGGTGCGGAACAAAAGATGTGTGTATTGCACTATTTTTATACTACAGCTTTAATGCAGTAATTGCTTGACAATATTAGATACTGTCTATATATATATATATATATATATATATATATATATATATATATATATATACACACACATCACACATGCATATACATGCTAAATGTTGCCTCATTTGTGACATCGTTAGTTAAAATGAAAATATACGAATTGTGTCCTAGTATTGAAGGAAACACAATGGGCACAAATCGCTGCCGCATGTTTGAAAGCGGTCCTGTTCGACAAAACACCAGAAAACCAATTAAAATTCACCATTCGTTGCGTTAATGACAAATGACTGGTAATTTTGGGATATTTGTCTCTGTTTGCTCAATAACTACAAGCATCAGGATTTCTGGTCCATACAGGGGCACACATAGTTTCCGACTATTACAGGCATGTCCTATACAAAAATAAATGTTTAATATATTTATACCGTATGACTGGTATTACATGAATGTGTTTTGTTATTCTTGTTTTAATAGACTTCAGTATCTGAATCGGAATAGTTACATTTGTTTAACTACACATACAAATACAAATAATCATAAAAAAACGTTAAAATATATTTATTGTCCTCCAAGTCCAGAATTTCCGTATGTGTGTCATTTCAAGAGGCCTATTATTATATTATGTTTGTTTGTTTGTTTGTTTGTTTGTTTGGGTACACAATATAAATGTATTTCTACAAACGACTGGGGCTATTTTGTTTTCAATCCAATTCAGTCCGACTCCTTACTGTTGTTACTTTATTAAATATTTTAGATAAATTAACGAGTAATATTTAATCAATAAAATCATGAAAAAATCCAATCTGTTTTATTGAAACCGAAGAGATCAGGCGAACCCATCATACGAATTTATTAATAGCGACCTTCAAGTTTAAATACATAATTTCGATTATAAATAACAATATACTTCTGACCTACTGTAGGATTGTGTTTTTCAATCGAAAAGATAATTTACACACAAGATAATAATCATAATTATTATTATAATAATAGCAATAATAATAATAATAATAATAATAATAATAATAATAATAATAATAATAATAATAAATGTGTCCTAAAAAATCGATAAAAAAATGCCCCGGTAAACTGTGAATGAATTCAATATTTATTAAGGTTTTAAGATACTTTGTTTAATATTTTCTCAAATGTATTTATAAATGGCGACATGGCCGATTTTCAAACACATTGACTTGTACATATAACTTTAATTTATTGCCTATAAAAAGAAAGTCTACAAATACTTAACGCTGCACTTATTACAATACTTGTTGTGAACAAGTCCTACATTACAAAAACATAGAAATGTGTTAAACATATCTTAAATAACCTTTTTTTTTTTTACAATACCATAGTCAAACTGTCTCTACAACATATTGTGTCTTAAATGTAAAATATTAAAGATCAAGTATTTCCTTTCGTTATATATTTTTTTCCATTGCATTTTATTTGATTTTCTTTAGAAATCTCCATACACTTCTATGTACAATAAAACTGTCCAATTCAGAGGGATAAAGCAGACATCAGCCCTGGACGCCTCTTGAAGGGTCATTCATTGCAGTTAAAGAAGAGGCGTTGTTGTCGTGAAGTTTTCTTATATGTTTCTTCAAATCAAAGTTCCTACAAAACCCTTTCCCACAGGTGCCACAGGTGAAAGGTTTCTTATCATTGTGGGTGTGCATGTGGAAAGTCAAATTGTAAATCTGATGGAAGGCTTTGTTGCAGATTGTGCATTTGTACTGCTTCTCGCCACTGTGCGTCAGTTTGTGGTTCTTGTAGTTGCCTGAAAAAATAAAATAAAACAATAAATATAAGAAATAAAAAGCAAGTGGACTACAGTCTATAAAGTTAGTAAAATATTTTCCCAAGGCCAAGAGTTCACAAGCAAGTTACTTTAGACAAAAGAGTTTAATCTCATTATTAATCAGCATTTTGCATGTGAGAGTCAAGAAGTTGTCAAACTTGGTCAGAATCAAGTGCAACAACAGCCCAAAACTGTCGGATTATGAATTAGGAAGAGGTCTGTTTTGTGACCCATGGCGAATTTGGGAGTCTTGAAGGGAAAGTTAGTTAGTGTAAAATGACATATCCTATTTGCTGTCAAGATATCAGCTGAACGCTTTGTATTTGTGCCACAAATTACAGCACATTGATTATTTTACATATAGTCATCCATGCAATTGCAAGTATTTTTTGTAGCCTAAACGTTTTTCTTTTTCTTTCTCAACAAGTCAGCAGTCATATAATACTAATAGCCTATATATAGTTTCATTTAGATATTTGCGGTTCATGTTCATATGTCGTTTTACAAAAATAAAATAAAATAATATTATATATTCACTTATAAATATAAGGTTGATATTTGTATTATTCTGTAGAAACGTAGTAAAATATCCTTACCCTTTTGGTGGAAACCTTTGCCACAAAATTCACAGACGAATGGCTTGTATCCAGCATGTATCCGTATATGAGTGTTTAACGTGGAGCTGCGGTTAAAGGCTTTTCCACACTGGTTACATTTGTGAGGTTTTTCCTAAGAAAACAAACAAATAAAAAAAACATGAAAATAAATATTAAATTTTATGAAATGCGATATATTTCTTTAAAAATAGTATGATATATTATTCATTTAAATCTGTTCTAGAACGTAACATTAAAATATATACATACTCTTAGAACTAATGTGTTAAATTGAACACATTCTGTGTTTGTTCAAGGACAACATAACTTTGTGTTAAAAGGTACCAAATTCACCGAAGCATAACACAATAACGTGTATTTTTAACACAATGTGTATTTTCCAAAAACACAGTAATGTGTTTTTCCCACACAGACTTGTTTAAAATACAAATTCTTGTGTTGTGCTTTGGTGAATTTTAACAAAAAATTGTGTTTAACACAGTGTGTAAAAGTTTACACATTTGTTTTTACAGTGTATATATGTGACTCACCTGTGTGTGGATGATTTTATGTCTGCACAATGTACTGGCTTGGCGAAATCCTTTCCCGCACACTTTACACACGAACGGTCTTGCGCCGGTGTGCACCGGCATGTGACGTGTTAAATTATAGTGCGCATTAAACACCTGAAAAATAAATTATATATATATATATATATATTTATATATACACATTTATTTATAGCTTTCAAATCGGAATAAATACATTAAAAGAAAAAGAAAACCAAACCAAAAAAACTACCCTATGTTTCATAATTTAAAATAGATTATTTATATTCCATATCCTTATTTTATTAATTAATCCGTTTCACTTTCGGATATTTTGTGTATCTTAACGATGACTGTGTAGTTTGTGGAAAAAAAAACTAAATAATTAAACAGACACATTGGTCTTATAAATCAGACTGATCTTGGTGGTTACCTTGCCGCAGACTTCACAGGTGAAATTTTTCGGTTTCCCATCAGATGCATTGTTGCTCAGTTTAGTGTTTTTTACTCCATGTTTCTCCGACGCCAGGCTATGGTTGTCCTTCACAATCTGATCCAGCTGTCCGGGGAGATGCTCCTTGTGCGGGTATTGCGGGGTGGGCAACTTCTCCGCCGCGGCACCCGCAACTTTGGCATTTTCCAACAAGAGTAATTTCTGGTGCGCGGTGAGTGAAGTGTGTGCCGGGGAATGGACAAGGCTGGAGGAAAATAGCAGATCAGAGGGGTGATAGGAAGAGTCCAGATAGTTGAAATAATACAGAGACCCGTTGGTGGGCATTGTCACTGTTTGGTGGATGACTTGGGGCTTGATGATCCTGCCGCTTGGTAGTAACGAGTGCGTAAAACCCGAGTCCGTTTTACAGCACAGACCACAGCTAGATTTGCACATGGTTCCTCTGAGGTTAGCTTTCCAAAATTGGGAATAGTCCATCAAAGCCTTGGCTTGCAGGTCGTAGCTTAGAGGCTGTATTGGGATCATACAAGGGATAGGTGAGCAGAGGTTGACCATCTTCTTGCCTCCTGCGATCTCACTGCCATGGTCAAAGGAGCTCTTTGGGTCCGAGGTCTTGGACATGATCCTTTCAATGGAGAAGGCCAGCGCCTTGGGGGTGGCGGAGGGTCCACTTCTGGTCTCATGTCTTGGACAGGACATCACCGTCTCCAAAGGAAGAGAACTGGCCATCCTGGCAGAACTTGGTGTCTCTGAGCAGCTCCGTCCTCCCCTCCTGCATTCCAGAAAAGCCAGGACACACATCAGTTTAATAAGCACCTTGGTTTGACAATGTCACCCATTGACATTCAAATGGACATCCCCCCGAACAATGGCACCCAGGGGGTACCAGATTAATGCTCATTAACCAGTGCACACAAAATTAATAGGACATTACAGAGCTGGTTAGGAAAAAAGGGGGGAAAAAACATCTACACTACTTCTGAATCGACAATCTGAGCGCAAACTTGTAGAAGAAGCAGGGTTGTGGTTTACCTTGTCTAAAGCGAAGAAGACAGATGTATTCAAGTCTTGCTGCCTGGCTACACTGGCACACATCCTCCTCAGCCAGAGATCACTGTCTCCTACATCACATGCAGTCACTGGTATCAGGGTGACAAGGAAATGCCACCACCAGCCTTGTTTCAACTCCCACCCCCCTTTATACAGACCCACGGGGGTGGGATACATAACAGATTAGTATTTATATTATTTCTCTACCAGTCTACTTCCTCATCAAATCACAGTATTTATGCACCACTTGTTTTATTTTTTCATCAAAAGCATCAGAAAATAAACATTTACCAATAATAACATTAAGGGCTGTATTCTGAAATGTATTTTCAATAAATCGAAATTCTGAACATGTCACCATTCAGTTCATTGAAAGTCAATTCGTTCTTTTTTCTCACGTCTGCTGGCAATGTTAAGAATAAGTAAATAGTTGATCTGTGTAAATAAGAATCATCATCATTATAAAACAAAGGACAACAACAACCCTAATAATAATAATAATAATAATAATAATAATAATAATAATAATAATAATAATAATAAATTAGCATCAACATCATCATTATCATAATCATAATAATAATAATAGTTTATTGGTTGTTATTGGGTTGATTTAATTGGCCCAGTATTTTAACCAAAGATTATAACATTTCATGATTATTCTTTAATGAAGTATTTTGAAGTGGAACACACTAACAGAAAACCGTCCGCACGACATTATGACTTTCAGTGTTTAAGAAAGCAAATACTATATTCCTATAAAATGTAGTGTAGTAAATTATCTTTATTATAATATTAAATTATATTATTATATTTCTTATGGCTAAAAATTAAACACGTCTTCCTGTAAATTGGGTTTATGAAATAAAAACTCAAGCAATATTCTGAGATTTGTAAACCTCGTTAACAATAAAGATTTTGGATCCCCCTTAGTCTGACCGGTTCCCATTTTCATTGCGAGCCCTTAATCCCAGCTTTTCCCTCCTGGTTTATACTCACTATGTGTATAATTGAGAAGGTCCAATTTCCACCTGTTTAAGGAGCAGATTGCAAGAGCACAGCCTCCCTCGGATCCTATTAAACGTTTTTCCTCCTTCACCTATTCAGAGGAGCCCATTTTCCAGAGCGATTCATGGAGCTGAGCTCTGAGAGAAAAAAAAGAAGCTCTTTCACTTTGAGCCACTAAAGCACTGCGTGGAACCTGGTTTTGTGTTTTTCTTAAATAAAGAGACGGATTAAAAAGGGAAAGAAAAGACCCAGCCTGACCAGAGGTAAACCAAGCAATGAAAAGAGCCCTTTTGAAGGCGACAGAAAAGTTTGCTGGAATCCAGTTTTGTGTTCTTGCTACAATGACCAGTTGCCCCCTCTTCTGTGTTCATTTGGGGCACTTTGAATTCATGTGTTTGCAGACCATTTCACCTGAGAATCACAACAAATTATTACCACAAAATCTCCTAAAAGAACTTTTTAATTATGTGCAATGCACTTCTACAAAAATGATAGGACCTTTATTGTATACGTTACAGCTTTTAAGACGCTTATATACATATTACACACATGCAATAGAACATCACATTAACATATATATGTTTATATATAGACATATATAGACAAATATATGTATGTATGTATATATATATATGTTAATGTGATGTTCTGTTGCATGTTTGTTTGTGAAATGTAATTATTCGACTAAATGAATAAGCAAGCCCTCAAAGTATGATAGATTGAGATATAGAAGTGCGATTGTGTTACGATTGTATTATGAATAAAAAGTTTCCCCCCCAAAAAAAACGTAATATGAATACTGAAGCGACAATATAAACAGTCCAAACAGATCATTTTCAAATGAAAAAGGGACGTTTCATTATTCGTTTAAAGGCAGTTTGTATTTATTTGTTTTAATCTGCAAAAGAACAGAAATATATATATATATATATATATATATATATATATATATATATATATATATATATATATATATATATATGAAAAGGACAATAATCTCAAGCACACTGATACAGTGTAAGGACTTTTCTGAAAAATAAACGTATTCATAGATTACATTTTGAAATTGAGATGGCTCAATAAACAAATTGGAAATAAATATAATCACACTGAAAACCCAGTGATACACCTGCAAACTGTAACGAGCAAAGGATTTAATTGTTACTTCCACTCATATGTTAATGATCTGACTCTAATTGGAGTTGATTCAGGCGTAATTACCCAGCTCCCCCCCCCACAATAAACATTGATCCTATTGCTGCAAACCTCGGCATTAACACGTTCACTAATTGACTTGTACAGAGACATGTTCAAAAGAGGGGAGAGAAGGGATGACAAACCTGCAAACATCCAGATGATGGTGCTGAATGTACATTGCACATTGGTTTGTTTACCAGGTTTGTTTGAGACAGCAATTTAAAACTGTTATTGAAGTGCACCATGTGAGCAGACTGCTGGTACCCGGGCATTTGGGCACTTAAAACCCTGAAGTGTCAAGATCCAACAACGAGTCAGTCAAATAAGAAGTAACCTACTTTAGAAGTCGTTTTTAAAAGCGATCAGACGCAGCAATAGGCTAAGTCTTGTTCATCAAAAGTTGCATCTGTATTGAGCGAACAGCATTGAAGCCTTGGGTAACTATGGGATGTAACAGAGCTACAATATAAGAAAATTGACAAACGCCTTTGCGTAGGAGAAAGAAATACAAATACTATATATTTGCACTTTGGAAAGGATGTCATGGAGGATGAAATACAACTTAAAATATAACATTTACAAACGTGAATATCAGAAATTATCCCCCCCCTTTAGCTGACTAGTAACCTATTTCACTTAACACCTCACCAAAATGGGGACAGACTCTTGACAATTATTTATAAAATTAGTTTTTTATGTATACGTATTGAAAGTCATAACTAATTTTACGGAAACATGGTCTTCTTCTAGATCTATGTGTTGTTTTTCAATCTCTGCTCAGGTAGTATCTGGTTTATTATAAGTAATCATATTTTAAATCAGTGATTATGCTTCCAGACGCTTGATGATCTGTTATTGATGTTATAAAGTCCTATTATATTTTTGCGTAAAATAATAAGACAAGGCTAGTTGATCATTTTCAAATAACATGTTTATTGTTGGTGTTTTAATGTATTTAATATAACACCTATGAAACAGGCAGAAGTCTTTGCAGCTTCTATGACGTGACATGTATACTATTTTAATTTTCTCGGTTTACTTACTATTTTCATATAGTTTTATTCACACTCACACGCAATGAATTGTGGTAAGGATTCTAAATAACAAAACGCTAGATTAAAACAAGTATTACACTATTATGAAATTTGCTACTTTTTATTTAGATGTTTTGTTTCTATTATTCTTTAATGCAGGTACATTTCAACTATGATGTCAATAACAATAGAACGAGTAAATTAAATACCAAGTCTAAATAATGTTTTGTAATTTTTCTTCCCCCAACGTGAATCAATGACATAAAAGTATGAGAACTAATTTTACAAAAATAATGTTTCTACATAGGAAACAGGTAAGGGCTTTACAGTGCAATGTGAAGATGGCTGTGGTGCCAGAAATGATTACAGTATTTGTAGATGTCAGTTTGAGATTATAACTTGACAGAGCATGATGTGATTTAGGAATACTGAACACTATATAAACAGGAACTGCTGCCGAAGGATACAGTGTCTCAAGAAGAGGAAATGACGCAGAAAAGAGGATACATGAAATAAAATAAGACTCATGCCACTTAAAAATTTAAAAATCTTTTAGCTGAATTATTCAAACATATATAGTACATGCACACTCCCACAATGGTGGATGTTAAGAATAGCATTTGCCATTGCTCTTCACTGGCTTGTATTGGAATACCCTATTAATTGTGTATTTATTTGAATATTTGTTGTAATGCCATAAAACTCACCTCCTAGAACAAAGGTACCTGCTGGATAAAACGATAGAAATTACGATAATATCGTAATTGAAGGCTGGCAGTCTGAATTGAAGTCAAATGTCAGCATGCCATGGCACCTTTCTTCCGTAGCCTTTTACTCAATGCCTTGACCTCCTGATTTTAATTTGTGTTTTGCGAATGGCTCGATGTTTTGATTAGGTTTTGGTTTAAGTTATTTAAATGTTTAGGAAGGACTCGCTGTCACCCAGCAGTGCTACAGCATGCCTTTTATATAACCAATGGCACTATTTCTGCATGTTGTTATCCTTACACAGTTTGCAACACTGGTGTGAAATAGTAGTGTAAAAATCACATTATAAATGAACAATCATAAACAAAAATCTTTACAGCATTTTACAGGTGGCTCTTGACAGCATCCCACAATGTGATGTCATTAATAAGGTCTTAAACAGCCCATTTCAACACATGGAAAATAATGTGATTTAATCAGTGTACTAAGTATTTCTCCGAATTAAATTCAAGGAAAGACGATTAAGTCTGTCAGCCTGCAATCTTTTATTAAACAGTTGGAGAAATCAGTAAATCAGTAAAAAGTGCAATATGCAATATTACATAATTACTTAATCTAAATGTCAATATATATTGAATATATTCTTTTTGCAGCCAAGGTAAAAAAAAGTCTGTCACACAGAACAAAGAGGCACAATACGTGAAAGCTTGTTTGCCCTACATGGTGTGAGCCATAACTAGAATGGAGATCTGTTCCATATAGAATAGTTCAATATGGTCAATTATGGGATGCTCTTCACCATACTATGAGAGTAATATTAATCCCTGTGCATGAAATTAGTAGTGACACAATGTATGACAAGTTGCATGACAGTCCCTGTGGAGAAAAGTGAGAAAGTGAGACCATTGGGAAACACTTGTGATCCAATCCTGTCACAAAATCCTGTGCTTCACTTCTAAGCTATAATGTGCCAGCTATTATGAGTCAAAGTGTTTTTAACATTGACAAACGTGAGATTGATTATCTCAAAACTGCAGGAACTCTAAGTCACTTAACAACATGCAAAAATAGCTCAGCGTTAGGCTATACTTTTAAGTATGCAATATTCACATTTTTATAACAACAACAACAAAACACATGTGAAAATTACATTTGCGAAATCTTGCACTTACAAGGAAATTTAATTTGCATACTCTCATTAAGTTACTTATACACTTTAGTCTCAGTAAGTTTAAATAATAGGAAGAAACTAAATCACAGACTAATTAAAAATGTATATACAAAAAGGTATATTCAAACAAATAGTAACTATGTCTTTGGTGATAAGCCTGCTAAGTCCTGCAATTAGAAAATATTCAAAATATCACATGGGACAACTTGTGGGCACATTAAAATATATTATACTTTATTCACAGAATAATATGTACATGTATATATTAATTAGGGGATTATATTCACAATTTATTAAGAAGCAAAATTGTTTTAAACTTTAAACTGATTATCTTGTTCCTGATTCAAATACAATAACAGGGTAGTTTTATCAGCCCAAATAGTTTTTGATCATACACTGAAAGTATCTCACAACAAGTGTTTTACATATTTAATAATGGAACAGAAATTCTTAAAGTTTCAATAATGTAAGACATATGTGATAACATTTTACAAAACCCCAAAAAGGAGATAGTAAGTATGGACAAGATTTCCACTGCACACAGTGTGACTTTGTTTGGTTGTGTATGACCCCTTTGTGGTTTCGCATTCATTTTTTGGGCTGAATATGTCGCTTTTTACTCCTGTATGAAATTGTTTGCTCGTATATGATTAATCTTTTTTTATTATTATTATTATTACTAATATTAAATTAAATTTGAACACAATTTCTGCAAGTATGTCATGAATATGCTTATTCCCCCCAGTGTGAAAAAGATAGCTTAGCTGAACAGAATGCCGGCAACTGTTGTATAGCCAATTATACATGATTTGATCAATAGTTTACACAAACACTATTTTAAATGTACAGAAACGATTCATTCAAACGTGTGACTGTTACGAACACATATTAACCACTGCTACCATACAAATGGTGACGTAGGCTATTGACTATCTAAAAAAAAATTGGGGGGTGGGGGGGGGACAAAAGTTGTGATTTCTTTAGAATCCTGCTGCAATTAATGGATTTTAAGGATAGATTAGGTCTCTAGTATGAATGAGAAGTGAATAATAAATATAGTAATCCATCCCTCATGTTACTGAAAAACTTTGCGTAGGTGAGAATCGCGCAATTCGAGGAGCACGATCACAAAAGTAACAATGGAAATGTGACTATAGACGCATTACTCAGACACTGTATTGTATACCCCTCTGAACCCCTCATATTCACTACATATTTGGTTAATTGACATAGATATAGATTTGTTGCTGCTACCAGGCCTCCTCAAACCATTGTCAAGACACCTTAAAATGAATTCAGGCAAAAGCCAGAGGCGAAAATGTTGCCCCTCAAAGGCAAAACTCCGAGTGGACTGACTGCGCAGGCGCTCCACCTTCCTCCCAGAATCCCAACTGCGCATGACTGCGTACTGAGCGCATGGTGACTTTCCACAATTTTCTTGGTTGCTCTGGGACATTCTCAAACAATCTTTATTTTCCTGAGTTATATATTTCTGACAAGACAATAACAGACACATTTTAATTTTGAACTAATTTAAAATCGATTTAATACAATTCTTGGTCAGGCACTTTGGGTCTAAGATTTGTGACTCCTTGCTGCCCTCAATTGTTCTGTTTCTATGTTGTGTAATTATATTAGTTTTACATTGTAGGAGTAAAAATGTTATATTAAAACTTTAATTTAGTTGTATTTATTAACTTAAATAAAACAAAAGGACTAGAAGATTGTCGCCATAATCATGTTTCTGGTTTGATTTTAGATTTATTTAAAGGCTTTAGTAAAATAATCTCTTACAGCTCCCTGCGCTCTGGAATTAACTTAAACACTGAGAACAAATATGTGGTTGCATATATACCAAAATGTCATCCATATCGAAATTGATTCTCCTGCTTGGATGTCCATTTATTAATCACATTAACGTGAAAATCGCGTAACTCAAAATCACGTATCTCGGGGGATTACCGTAAATGTCTCCGAGTAGCTAAATTGGATTTTTTATACATTGTAATACATTTTGAAAGCCTACTTACTGGCACATCCAGATAAACCTGAGAATGGTCTCTCCAGCTTTCTATTGGCATTTGCATTCCTGAACATTTTTCAGAGTTGGCATACTATCTCTCCATAGCGAAAAAAGCAGGAGTCACTACCCCCCGTTGTAGCTGGTAAGACTATGAAATATACCGGTAACAGACAGATTATTCCCTGTAATAATATACACACACACACACACATATATATAATATTAAAATGTGCTTACTCGCTTTCTTAATTAGAATGTAATTGCATGAGACGTGTTGGTATTTTCTCATTCTACTATTACAGCACAGTAACTTGCACTTTTAAACATCAGTTTCTGTGCTGTATATTCCACTGTCCTTTTTGACAGAATAAAAGCACCGAATAAATAAATTAAGTTGCTGGTGGTCTAAGCATCAGTGAAGGAGAAAATATTTTAATGTCAATGAAATGCAGTTTTCTAGACCCCCAGACTGCAAAATGTGTTTCTTTCTGAGTGAGCCTTTTTGTCAACCAGCTTTTTGGTCCTGAAGCCTTTCTGATTCATTCCCAACTGTCAGATCTCCTGCCTCTCACCTGCTTGACTTCTTTCCCCGTCATCTGACTTGTCTCTTTCTTTTCCTTCAGTTCTGTCATAATTCTGGACTGTTGTTTGTTTTTGTTGTTTACGGGCATTTAATTATCCCATTCTGAGTTCTGCCTCTATG
Organism: Amia ocellicauda; assembly: GCF_036373705.1. Lineage (NCBI taxonomy): Eukaryota > Metazoa > Chordata > Actinopteri > Amiiformes > Amiidae > Amia > Amia ocellicauda. The sequence continues at coordinate 6,648,928 of NC_089852.1, forward strand.
TTGGGGTTCCTTTGTCTTACCTTTTATTTTCTAATATCTGTTTTAATATTTGTTTTTCATTTGAAACAGATTCGTTTTCAGGTTATAGTCTGTACACATTAGGTTGTATATGGGAAACCTAGTATGCTCCAGCTGGAGTCATTTTGTTGCCAGCATGGATTGAAGTGTCCATTTCCCTCTGCCTTTTAATTTGTGTCTTGTCAACCCTGGTCTATGTTTCTGACCTGTGCCAAAATGCAGAAGGCTCACCATCCTTACATTTCTTCGGGGGTCTGCCCCATAAAGACGTTTGAAGGTGTCTGTGATGGTGAGAACAGGAAAATAAATGGGAAAAGAACAATAGCAAGAGGAGTAAATAATCAGTCAAAAAGGTGTGCGTTTTTGCTGAAGATGACCTAAGATTTCTCTTGCTGGAGGAAAAACATGCACATTATAAGCAAAGCGATCTAGACTGGAGGTTCTCAGACATTTTTATTTGCAAACCACCCGAATAATGGGGAAGATCTTGAAACGCAGAATAAAGACATTAATACATTGAATTTAACAAAACTGCATAACAATCTACAATGAGGAGAACAAATTGGTTAGTCTTGCACCACAGCTTTGGCATTTTATACACAACATAACAACACCACAACAACGCTACATGTAGACCTCCTCACTGAAAACCTAGACACTCATATCTACTACAACAATAAAAAAACATGACCAAGACCTATTAACATACATTAAATTGCATGTTTTTAAAATCAATAAAAGTTAGAAACACCAAGTCATTTCTTAAGTTTTACTTGCATTAGGTTTACTTCACTTAACAAAAACATCAGCTCAATACTATTTTTAATTAGACATATTATTATTTAACTAATTTAAATCCAGCAGCCTCTTGTCCAATCACCTGCAGCATGATATTATCCCAGCAGGGCAATCTAGTTCAAACCTTAACCCTATTATGAGCCGAGCCCTACACATACCACAAGAGTTAGATCTGACATCAGGATTGGGGTTCATGTCAGCATTTAATGTCACATGTGAGAGATTAATGTCTGATATAGGATAACTGTTGGAGGGTTGCCAGCCATGTCAAGGATTGCACACATTTCAAGAAAGAAAACATTAAGGAATCTTTTATTTTGTTCCTATCAATATATCATGTACAATTACCTTACGGTGCTGGGTATTACAGGTCAAATACCTCAAACTTGGCAACTAACCTCGAAGAATGTTATTATAATCCTGGTGAATGTAACTGATACTGAGCCACTGGCACAGTCAAATTATTTGCACCCACCTCACAATCACTCTGCATACTCTTTCAGTTGATTTATTTATTAAAGAAGTGATCATAGTAAGGTTTTCTTGTATGTATGCTTTATTGCAACAAATGGATCATCATTCACCTAAAACTCACTGCCATATGCCAAATCAGTTTGCAGACCATTTTAAAATCCACTTCAATGTATCTATTATGTTATTAGATATATTTGTTTTAAATTTTAAATCACAATTTCCACCACTCATCTTAAACTGGTGAAGTAATCGGACAATTATGTTTCCAGATTTTCATAACACATAGTAATTTTCTGTTGTATTACCAGAGGGAAGTCGTTTGTACATACTATACATGTACAGTTTTGCAAAGGTGCTGGATTAACAAATATGAAGTACAAGAACCAAATTTACACATGATCTACACACAATGTACAAACAAACAAGGGCAAAGGTAGACCTTAACATACTTAATAATACATAATACATTTTTATGATCTTATACTTCAAATCAGGTATGTTTGTAGTGTAAAGCCAGAGCTATTGTATAAATATAATGTAGTATTTTCTTAAACAACTATGGTCACCAAGAGTCGCAATGTGATGTGGAATCTAATGTGGAATAGAAGAATAGAGGTTATCTCTGTCAGTGTCACTGCATGAACTCTGTATGTTGTGGATTACATTTTATAAACCAGTGGTATAGTTTTTGCTTTTGATTAAAAAGGGGGGAAAATGCTTGTTACTATGATCACTTACGTGTCATTTTGTTTATGATGGTGAAGCCCAGATGTCATAGTTGGATGTTTGTGTCAGATTGCTTTAAACTGTAAGCTATTCATTTCATAGAAGGGATCCAAAATTAATCAGCCTGCTTTTATTTTGTTCTTAAGAATAAGATAAGAAGGTTCAGAGAAAAAAAATGAAGAGGAATAAGAGGCTTTAGCAAGCCTTTATTAAAGAGATCTGAAATGTACCTGGTTTATTTTTAAATAAGAGGCATTCAGACCATTTTTCCCGGTTAAACAACAGGCTCATAAACCAAAATTTGAAAACAATCTGTTTTGTATACTTTTCTTGTTGTGAAAGATGTAATGCATTTAATACATTTGGATACTTAATCCTTCACTGTCAGCATGCATTTTGAATATTATTTTTTAAATGGAAATCCATGCATGCTAATAATTAGTGCATTAATTGTAGCATGTTATTTTTTATTTTTCATTATATTTACCCTGTCTGTGTTGTTTATTGTAGCATCCAGCATGAAGCAAGCATGCTGCTTCTAATATCTACACAACAGACATCTTTGTTTTAAATCTACATTGCATAAACAAAAGTGTTAGACTGGGAACAGGTCTTGCTGTGATGGTCAATTGGTGAATCTTTTATTTGGATACTGTTATCTTTCCTATTTCCTAACCTGATTGAGGCTTAAAAACCAAAGCAGCTCAGATCGTGCTGGAATAAATCTCTTCTTTCATTAATCTGCTGTGATGCCGTCTCTCTTTCAAAATTGTTGCATTCAGGCAGGATTTATAAGGAAATTAAATATATAATATCTGTGCTTGAATGTCAGATTGGATGTAGGGATAGTGGGATTCTTGATTATACCTAAATCAGGAAAAACGCTGCCTCTGTAAACCTTACGTTCCAACAATTAGGTCACTATTGCAGTGCCCAATAACATATTTCAGCTCCATACTTTCTCATTTGTCTTTCTCTGCCCTGTGTCCCCAGGAAGAATAGTAAATTGCTTTTCAATCCTCACTTTAATTTTTGGAAGGAACATATTTATGGTGTATTTTGCTTCCAAGCCTAGAGTTCTGATAGCATTTGTTCTAAAACCTTGTACTAAAATAATTATTTTGTAAACAAACCAACAAACAAAACAATAGATAAGGAACAGCAGGAGATGATACTGTTTTTACATAACCCATATGTCAAATCAAATGTGCTGGAAACTTTCGTCTTTTGAAAGTGCTCGAACCAGTGGATTTAGAAAAGAGAAGGTTTTAGAATCAGATATTTGAATGGTACATTGAATTTAATGCTATCTATATGCTTAAATGATGTATAGTTATCAAGTTGTTCCAGTGAAAAGAATATAGAGTTTCATATTAAAGTTACGATTTTACAATCTAAAATTAATAACAGATTCAACATTTACTGTTAAACTCTATATTCCCATTCCTTATATGTTATTCAAGATCTCTCCATTATATGTTGGAGAAACTAGAAAATTATAGTTTTGGTGATTAATGCTGAAATTATCTGGACATTATCTGTGGTAGCATTAGTCTGCCAGTAAATCCCATCCCTAGAAGTGTAATGGTGTGAAATCACAAAAGGTTATACTGTTTCTGGACAGTTGTAAGGTTTGTACAATATGAAAGGAGACAGATGTTTAATACTTACTACCACTAAGTAGTTTTATATACTTTAAAAATATTAGTATTATCATTATTATTGTTGTTGTTGTTATTTATGTATTCATTTGAAAATATATATAATTATTTTAGTGATTTTTCTTGTAATGTACAATCTGTAATGTCAATAAAGCTCATTTGAATTAAGTATAGCATTGAAGTAAGCATAGAGTTACACTGAAATGGAATTCTGTTTTTAAATTCACCTCTCTTATCAACACTCAGCAAAGTCCTTTATTATAGGTCTTGCATTTGAATAATTATCAGGATGCTATTGTTGAAAAACATTATGAAAAATAACAAATTATTATTTTAAAGAAGTTAAAAGAACAGTATTAGGTATTAAGACTAAGTTACCCAAATAAACCCAATTATCTCAAGGCTTTTAACCATAGCATTTAAAACTTGACCAAAACCTAGAAACATAAACATTTTACAAAGATATAATAAAGTAAAGAACCAAAGTTCAAAATAACAAGACCCCTCAGTATGATATCTTGTGGTCATAAATGTTACGCCGCTCCCCCATCACATACACCCTCAAGCTTTGACATCAACAGGAACAGATATATGTATATAATGTATTATTTCTGTCTGTTATGAAATAACCTAAGTATCCCTCTTATTTTAATTTGCGAGTTGCAGTCAATTTAATCCTTTGATCTCTGTGATAACTGCTGTCTTGGACTGATTTGCTTGTGAGATTTCTTCTTACTTGATCTTTGAATAATTTTAATCAGGTTGAGAAAATCTGCTTGAGGATTGCATATCATCTTTAAACTATTTTCGCAATCTCCTTGTGCTCTGTAATAGAAACTCTGAAGATGAGCTATTTTTTAATCTAAACCTTTAATCCAAAGCGCTTACTTATAGTAAAAGATTATAAAGTGCTGTAGGTGTTATGTGCACATTGTTACTGATGTAGTTCAGTTTGAGAAGATGTTTTTTTCAAGGTAGCCACAATATTAGATGTAACCGTGTTTGTGATAACTTTATGAAAGAGCAACTGCATAGGTAAAACTTCTAAATTAAAATCAAAATGTTCAAAATTCTGTTATCAATCTTATTTCAGCTATCATTTATAACTATTAATAGCATAATCATACATGCGGCTGTGTTCCCAAGGTCTCACATGTGTTTCTTATTTGAACAGAAGGCAGACACTGACCCATGTACATTTTAATTTGAATTATTGTTCCTTTCCAAGAAGATATTTATAACATGCATGTGTCATGTTGCTACTTTGCTTTATGAGAAATACAGTACAATAAATATACAAAAGGTGTCTCTTATTCACAGGGTACTGGTCATACTTTCACATCTGTTGTTTCTAGATAAACACAAACAATGAATAAGAACGTGTTAAAAAAAACACAGACAACTTGAACACTGTTGGTAAACTTTGGTTAATGTGGCTCAAAACTTCAATGAACAATGAAAATATGTGGGCTGGATCTTACACACTGCTTGCACATAACAGATAACAGTTTCATCCACATTTATTATTACACATACATTAAAACAAATAGGCATTCTAACAAACAGTTATCTTCTTGTGTACTTTTATAATTTAGTCAGATTTAAGCAGTATCAATCAGGAAGTAAAACACTTCATCCTGAAATAATTGTTTGTATTAGTCATAGAATGAAACAGAGATAACAAATATCAATCATCTACCTTTCTAATACACATAGAACCCCTTTCCTTTACTCCAGCCTAATCAAATGGTTCACATGTGACCATTAAAACACTTAAAACAAACCAAGAAACAAAGAACAAAAACACATAACAACCATATATATTTGTACAGTTATTTATTGAGAGGCCACAGTTCTTGCATATTACAACTGTAGGCTTTTATAAGGCAAAAGCAAGATGATTCCACCAGCTACTTCACACAGAAACAAAAGCTTTTGGAAAGGGGACAATCCCTGGGACATGCAGCTACTGCTTAAAATGCAATGTACAGCGTCATATATACAAAACAACAGTGGGACAAACAAGAATGTGGGACATTTCATACTATTGAAATACAAAAAAAGTAAACGGCACATTTTCCGTTAATTAAATGGTTAAAATAAGGAAGATAAGGGAAAAAATCCTTTTTGTATCTTCAAAAAGATTATGTAAAAGTGCTACATAACTAAAATATAACAATTGAAATAGTTGCAGGTTAGTTAACATAAAAAAATGTTCTGTATTATTTCTCCAACAAGATATCACAATGGAGCAATGAGGATATTGCATTTCTAAAATACCAACTCATTTAAATTAAAGTTGTGGCTCAACAACATCTTGTTGGTAGGAGGTGGTGATGCCCGATGTCAACATGAATGGAGAACTAAAACCTAAACGGACAATGGCTTTAAAAATGTGCAGAGTATGGGAACACATTTTTAGCATTTAACTTAAATACAGAGGGTCATTTTATTTTAAGCAGTTGGCATCCACTTAAAAAACGAATGAAACAAATAAAAATGGTCTATACACTGATCTTCACAACAATGTACCATCAATGTATGTACAGTACATTAAAGAAGCGCCATATAGGTTTGCATTTAACAGGGACACACCTAGCAGTATTCCTAATTATCTCACTTAACATTGTCAAACAAATGGTACTCCATATTGCTTAGGAACATAGAAATGAATTTAGAAATCAATGAGTCAAAGATCGGTGCTAACTTTATTATAACACAGCTAAAATGTCAATCTTGTTTTCTTATTCTTTTTAAATTTCTTCTTCTTTTATTGTTTAAAGTTCCTTCATGGGCTTTGAAGAGCGGACGGAAAAATTCCTAGAGTGGCTAACTGAATAACAGAGTTGGTACATGCATTGGTTACCAGGCTAAGTCAAAAGTGGAGCACTATTACTGATGATCTAATCATCTTCTTCATCCTCTTCATCACTGTCCTTCATCGTGATTCCTTGCATGCCGCCGCCTTCCCTCACGGATGCTGTCGCCTCTTCAAGGGTCAGTCGGTTCCGAACAGTGTCGTACATCTTACTGTTTAAAGTGGAGTCGAGCACTCCCTGCAGCCGAAAATCCCTATATTTTTTCTACAAACAAACACAAAAGACATGCATATATATCCTCTTTTCTGAAATGCCACTTCTTTCAATGGCTCAATCTTTCCCCTTGAAAACGATGAGTATCGTGGGATTTTAAAATGTGTGACTGCTGCATCAGTTAATAGTTTTTAAGTACATATACTTTTGGAGTTGGTGACAATTCCACTGAATAAGGTGACAGTGTTAGTCAATGATATGCTTAATATTTAACGTTGCAGAGAAGAGATTGCACACCCTTTTCCACACAGACATTTCCAGTTATTGTGGGAGAATTTACTGATCTTTGAAGAAAATACAATTCAAGAGAGATCTGTCTGTGGAGGTGATTTTAATCTCATCTGGGAAATCAAATCAAAATATGTGAAAAGGCAAGAATCCCAGGATGAACAGAACAACAACTACTGTTTTAATCTTTCCTGCAGGTAAATCAAATCGTGCAGCATTGAGACTTTAGTGCCGATTTCTAGATTCCCCTTTTCAGTCAAAATGAACAATATATGAATAAAACACATGATGCACTACTTCCAGGGTTTACTCCCACTAGCACTACTATGAGATCACACTGAAATATTTATCATGTAACAAAGTATGAAATTCTACTTTCAGGGCATGTTATGTCACCTCTGTGGCTCCTTCCAGTTAATCTAATACACCTATTGTATGTAGAACTGTTTCAATTAATTCCCAGAATAATTTTGATTTGCATCCTGTAAATGATCTCTGAAACACATACCATATCACCAGCTGGCAGGCAGTATGCTCATTTAGCAAAGGACGGGATGTTATTTATACAAAGGGTTTGGGACGGGTCCTACAGAAACCAGTGCTGCTGTGCTAAACTTTGTAATTGAGTTCACTGTTTCTAAACTAAACTATGCATGGATGTCATATTGTTTTAAACTGTGGATTGCTATATTGGAATGTAATTTACTTTGAGTATTTCATATCTCCCCCCATTTTTAATGACTTCACTCAAATAACACCTGAGCTTCTTTGTTCATTAACGTTTTCTATTTAGAGAAAATGATAAAAAAAAATCAGAATAAACAACAGATAATATTATAATATAATATCTTACATAGTCATCTGAAAAAAAAGAGTCATATTATAAAAAGGTAACATACCTGTGATCCTCTAATGGCGTGAAAACACGTACTGCCTATTTTGCTCTTAAAATTTCCTAGAGGGTTTGGCTGACCCTCCCACTCCCTCTCTTGAACTACTGCATGCATTTCATTGTTGAACTAATTTATGAATAGATATTTTAATACGAAAACTTGATCTTTATTGATCATTCTTGCTCTGCTAGGGACTGGTATTGTTTGTCTGCATTACCTTTACAATCCTAATAAGAATTTTCAGCTGATAAACATGAAGTTGAAGGTCCATTCGATCGGTCAGCCAGGTGCCGAGGAGATTCATAGTGCTGGTGTACCATTGCTGAAAAACAGACAAACAGCATTCTCCAGCAAAACAAACACACAAACAAACGGAAAACAAACGGAAAAACCAGAACAGACAAACAAAAAAATCAACAGAAAATAAAATAAAATAAACATATATGGTCACTGTTTTGCTTCTTTTTGCTTTCATATATACATCCACCATCAGGAGCTCATCTTGAATTAGGTTGAGACAATTGCAATCTCAAAGTCTTTCCATGGCTGGAGAAGACACTTCAAAACTGATTCGATTTTTTCTGAAAATCCTTACTTAGCCTCCCAGATGACAATCTTTCAAAAAGTAGACGCTGCCCAGATGGCATGTGCCCAACAAAAAATGGCTGTATAAGTAAGTAAGTAACTACCACCAAGACAAAACTAGCATATTTCACTTTTGGACGATGCAGAATGACTTAAGTTCATGGTAATTCACTAAGAATGACTAGAGTTCACTGACTGGGAGTTTTTAATTGTGTGACACTACATGAGAGTTTGGCAGCATTATCTAATTAGATTAACCACCTTTTCAGGAGTGGCACCAACAAGTTTTCATTTCACCTGTGCATTTTAATCCACAAGTCTGAAGTAAAATAATTTCCCTCTAACTATCAAAATCTTGCTTAAGAATTAAACACTTTGTTGTCTGTCACAAAACAGTCACAGGATTCCATCACAGCAAGCTCTCTATATTCCTACATTGAGATCCCATATACACCATCAGAAACTGGACTTTTACACACCAGCAAAAAAGACAAAGTTAGTTTCTCCTTGCTACCACAGCCAAGATAATTCTCAGAAATAGATGTGATCAGATATGTTTAGTTCTTGAGGGATTTTAGCCTTCAGAAACATGTGCCCCAACCCTGTAGTATTTCAGTCTTTAAAATGCCCGAACAAATGCCCCCAGCAGAAAACTCTGCCTCTTAATCCTGAAATGCCCAAACAGGTTTGTGTAATCGAAGGCTAAGGGAAATATGTTTAGTCTTATTTGCTACCAGTGATGTTGCTTTTATTTCAACCAGCATAAGCTTGTAAATGTAACACCTCTGGCTTTTTTGTGTCGGTTCACTAAGGCGTGTCTCTGTATATAGAAAATGACACTAACTCCACTTTTACTGCCAGTACAGATATGAACATCTTGTGCAGTAACCATTCCACTGCAGATATAAGACCACACAAATAAACAATGCAAACAAAGCTGTTATTTCTGTGCCATTGAGAAACAAACAGGCAAGTATGTAAGTATACAACAATTCAATTCTAAGGAGAGTAAAGTTTTGAAATAATCTAGTTTTACTAACTGAAATACTGACCACTGCTACCAAGTATATGTTGATTTTAACAGAAGGTCTTCTTTCCTTAAAGATGGAGTATAAAACGTGTGGAGAATGTTCCTTTCACCTGATTTAAATCACACTATTAGTACATGCTGAGTAGTGAATAAAATATTCTGGGGTGAAAAAAAGCTAGACGTACTACTAGTCTGAATTAATTTGCATATATTTTTGACACCAGCTATGTAAATTCTTGATTTAATTAATACTATATAGTGAATAATGTGGTTCCATGTAACTAAGTTGGCATTAATACCACTTAACTGTTCTGAGAGTAGAACAGTCAGAGACTTCATTAAGACTTTGGCAGATATTATCAGTGTACCGAAACAAGGAAATAAACCCACGCGGTTCTCTGATTAGTCATGAACTATAAACCATTCTGGAATTGTAATATATAGAAATGTGAATTTGGCAATATGAATTAGGTATAATCATTTTAACTGATTATCTTGACTATCGTGGGCAGCTTTGTTAAACCATTTAGTGATATACTGCTTAGGTTTGGATAGAATGGCTGGAGAAAGTCCAGCTGTGCTCCCTAATGGAAAAACTTTAATGAAAAAAGCGTATTGTAAAATGCCACCAAAACCACCTCTGTTACATTTTCTTTTCAGGTTAATAATGTCTCTTATAAATTCAACAATTTATGCCGATTCTTCCTTTCTTTGATTTGTAAGGATCTCTGTAATTTTGACCAATAGTCCAAACAGAAACATTTCCCATCCCTTGTTCACAACTCCCATTTATTTCCAGTAATTAATGCACTTGTCCATATAATGCCTGGAGGCAAATCTCTTTGTTCTGTGTTGGCCATTTTTATGGAGAAAGGTTATTACCACATTATTACCCAAAAAGAGATATCTACTATCAGTATATGTATTACATTAAAGAACAGTCACAAAGTATGTGATCCAATGTTGACAGTACGTCCTGAATAATACCAAAGACAAAGTTAGTTTGACCTTTCCTGGCTCAGAAAAAGAGAATCTATCTGTTGCGATAGATAAGTAAAGATATACTGAAATTAGTAGTGGATAAACATTACACATATCTTGAGCAATATTAGAAATCTACTCTGTACAACCGCCGTATTGATAATACCAAACAGAAATGATATAATGTGGACTGAATATGAACATACTTTGCCTTTGGGTGTTTAGCATTAGCTTTATGCCTGTGAAAATGCTTGCAGCAGTGTTGTAACAGGCGGATTCCCTGCAGCGCGGCAAGTCCCTGAAGCCATTGCACTTTCTAACACATGCTCATATATTTGAGCAAAGAACCTCATTGCATAGATCTCGAATCGGCAAGAACGATACTACTTTTAATCCTTTATATTATTTTTTCAAAACTGGCCCAGACCATGCGTATGCCATCTTGTCAGTTACATTCATAGATCTATATATTTTCAAGTTTATACCTAATATTTATTAAAAAATCACTCGGAGACTGTGGAAACTTTCAAACCTGGCAAAGAAAACCTATTTAAAGTATTTGTGTAAGAATATGTTTTGTTACTTAGTACAAATACTGAGAAGCACAGAAAGGTCTGCTAGTAAGCTGTTACTCTACACTACATTTTTAATGTACTGCTTTATACAGTTTCCCTGGGGACTTTCCATTTACATTGTAACCCAAATGGTTCGTTTTTCAGAGAAGTCGGTCTCCAAAGCAAACACATTAGAACAGCGGCAGCAGAAGGAACTCAGTTTGTTTTCCTCTAGGGGGTATGATTAAACAGACACCGGGGTGTAGCACGTGAAATGAACAATAAAGTAACCTGTTTATTATTAACAGTTTTGAACCTAAGGCTTGCTTTCCCATTATTACACACGGTTTTCCGCTTCTTTTGTGTAGTCGCATTCTGAGTGACATACAGTATCTGTCAGCCAAATAACATAATTGTCTCTGAATACATAAAGCAATAAGCTGCCATGAATAAATCTGCAAGAATCATACTGGTTACAGCCTATATTTGTGAACCCCCCCCCCCCCCCCCCCAAAAAAGGAAAGAGCGACGTGGGGTTCCAGTGCTTGGGGGGAGGTACGTGGTGTCATTACACGCACACACATGAACATCTGCAAGCCCGCTTTCTATAGCAAGAGCTGAATGGCTGTGTGACCTCCTGCTCCCCGCCTTGAACCCGGAGTTCGCACTCATATCTGACATGTTACAGGAAGCCGCCGATCACCCCAGGGGTGCAACAAACAGAATTCGGCACAACCAGATGCAGCTCCGCGGCTTAATGCACCTGAAGGAGTTGCGTTTCCCTTTCAGAGGCCGGCATTTCTGGTGGCTTAAGGTCACCGCGAGCCTTTGTGAGGGCTAAAACAAAACCAGGAATGCTAGGGAAGGGGCTGGGCCCTTGGCGGGGAAGCGGAGGGATTACAAGCAACCTGTGACTCTGCCTCTTTCTGCCTTTGCTGGTAGTTTTTTGTGTGTGAGTAAGTGCTACACAACAGATTGGGTCTGGTTATAAAGGCCTGGGACTGTGCAAGAGCGCCCTGCTGGGACCCAGCTGTGCCTGCAATTAGCAGGAGGCATGCAATGATTATTGTTGTAGTGGCTGATGGCAATGCGAAGTGACAAGTCCTATAAAGGAGGCTGTTGTGGCAGGGATCCAGTTCGGCATTTTTTTTTATTCCTGAAAACCATTAATCTAGAGTTGGTTTGTTGGTGATCGAAGACACTTTAGTATCTCCTAAAATACTCTCTTTTTCTTTTTTTGAAGGGGGGCGTGGTGGTTTTTTGGAGAATGTTCTCCTTTTTATTTTCTTCTCTCTAGGTCAGAGCATTTGCTGCACTATTTAGCACCAAAACTGGCCCTTTGCCTCAAATTAGCAGAAGGTCTGCAGTGAAGGAGTGCAGATTAGGCCTACAGAATGGCACAGCAGGTGTCTGCTGGGTGGATTTGGGGGTTGAGAAGTCTTTAAATCTGACTACAAGACATTATATACTTATGACAAAAGGACATAGTAATCCTACCTGCTTGCTTTTTACTGCTGCTGTTTGCCTATTACTATGTGCTTTATTGCTCATGAGAGGAAAACTATTGATGATACAACTCAATTACCATAGTAACTCACACCAGTGACCTCTTGTTTCAGCACTTTCTATCCGACTTGGGGCCATCCATGCAGTTGAAATCTATTTAGAAGCATGATCAATCCTATGCTTGTAAGTTCACAGTATAGCTGCCTTTTTCTCCCTCAGAACCAGCACTTTTTTAAAAAGGCTCTGAATAGGAGCATTGAAAAAAATTTAAGGTGCCAAAAATCCTATGGGTTTCAAACTGCTATAATTGCACTACTGGCACAAAAGAGGCAACAGCAGAGACTTCACATTGTTCGGGGGAAACTCACTCAAAAAATGTGCTTGTACTGCTACTGAGATGAACAGATAGTATATTGTTAAGAGAGTAGACATATTTAAATCCATATGTGTGTCTAGAAAACCATACATGCCTTTTTTTTTAACTGAACTAAAGTTACTATAAACTTATCAACATCGAATGTGCAAAATCTGAAAGCAATGTCAAAACCTCTTAAAATATATTAACCCCCAATACACTTAGTTAACATTGGTGACAATTACTTAAACATACACTTCAAAGGAGCATTCAAAAACAATAGGTAATATTGTTGTGTGTGTATGTTGTTGAACTTAACTGCCCTCCCCCCAAAAAAGTATGGAACATTAAAAAAGGAGCTTGTTGTGAGAAATTTATCTGGCAGGAATTGTGGCTGGTGCCGTGTAATTGAGTAAACACACAATGACAAAAAAGCCTAACAGAAATGAGTTAACGTTCAATGAAATGATCTATTATTCTCACAATAAATGCACCAAATTCAAACATGGATAGAATAAGAAATAAAACACTTGTGGGATCACTCTATAGAGTGAACAAAATTAAATAAGCCACCAAGTACTTGAGATTCACACTGTGCATGTGAATAGAGGAAACCTCCTAAGTTGAATGGCTTGCCTTTTGGGACCAATTTGTCTCTTTTCACTCTTTATTTCTCCCTTTTTGCTGACAGATGTACAAAGGCGGAACCGCACTGTGCGGCTCATCTACATGCACCCGCAGCAGCTGTCACTTTTGTCAAGCAAGTTAATCAAACAAATGCCACCATATCCCACTTTCTATTGGGAAAAAGCCACATTACATGGTGGCACACTGAGCATCAAAACTTCATTTCACCAAATCACAAGCCCTTCCACTCTTGTACCTAATTCCTCAAAGTTTAATTACAGCGCGACTGAGACAAACAGGTGATATTTATCAATTAAAGCCATGGTTCCTTGCGAATTAGGTTCACCGCTGACGTTTTTGTCAAAGTTGTGTGTACACATCAAGTGACTTCAAAAAACAGGTTCACTTTTAGACAAGATGTTACTAAGAAAATGATTTGCTTAATAAAAGGTTTTCTATAGAACATATAAGCTCCTTAAATACAGTATCTGAAGCGTTTTTCTAGAATGAAATGTTTTAATATGTTTTAAAAGGATTTCATATATGTACCTGTTTGTCTGTTTAGTCTTTTTTCTGACCTACTATCAACCAGATTATTCCTTCAAAAGCTTTTTGTGATTGGTTTATTTCAGCATAAAGAGAAAGAAAGGAAAGAAAATAAGAGGACATCAAAGCACAGTATTGTAGTAATATCACAAAGGATCGGGGCTTTAAAAAAAACAACACATTTTAAACTATCTGTTATTGAACTCTTAGTATTCAAATGTATTTTCATACATGTTTAATTTCAGGTTTAGGTCCACTTCATCCAGGAAGTATTAGATAGGAACCTTTAACCTAAGAGTTACGTTATATTTCCAATTTATACAAAAACTAAATGTTGATGAACTTTTCTTTAAAGTGTGTGCGTGTTAAATGACGATGTTCAAAAATATGTATGCTTTCAAGATATTTGTCTTTCTGAAGAATCATGTGTACTAAATATATTCAGTATAGGGATATTGAAGAACCCCTTATTTATTTAAGTAAAAAAAAAAATGATTCACTTTTGCTTTAAAAGCCAAACAACTCAGTTTTTCTTAATGGATGAACAACAGCAACTAAAGACAAAACAAAGAATCATTCCTTATTTTGTAGCTGACATATATATATATATATATATATATATATATATATATATATATATATATATTCCTTGTGCTCAGTACATTTTTATATTGTTTATACCAAAGCCCATATCCCAGCAAGTGAGCTTTACAGAGGGGAATAAAATCAATTCACTGGCCTAAGCATTCTCTAAAGATTGGGTCTGCATTATTGTATCGAGGTAGAGTAACAGAGCAATCAGTCAGAGGTTTAAGATTTAAATGAACAATCAGCTCTGGGGAAAAAAGAGGATCAATACTCTTATTCATTGGAATCCAAAAGGTACACAACACTTTTATGTACACCTACACCTAAATGCTACATTAATATAGAGTAGCCGTTGTACTTCTATTCATGTCTGGGGCTTCACCTTACAGAAAGGAATCAGTCTCTGAGAATAAAATCCCTTACAAGAAAAACATATCTTTTCACTGTGATTCAAAGCATAAGCAGTTTCCAAATTAAACGAGCGAGGAAGGCTTTTAAAAACCTCCCTTTCAATCCGTACTGTTGAATGGCAGAACGGGGTAAATTGAACGTGAACTTTAAACACAATGTCTGTTCCTCACACGGATCACTTTTTGCCAGTGAGATCACGCTGTTTTTTTTTCAAACTAAATAAATTACAGATATTCTATTTCTGATTCTGATATGCTTTATAACCGGCAGCCTTGCGTTTACTTTCTGTGCTAGCTGAAGTTGATTAAATTGTTCACTTCAGTATGTAGTGCATGTGTAGGTCAGTAAAATGGTTAAGTGTCCATGACAGTGAAATGGTATTCTGAGTCCGGTGCTGTAGCAAAAGATCACTGATCGTTGTTACCAGTTCACCGGCATCAGGCCCCTATCACTACATGCTTAAGTGCTTACTTTATAGTAAGTGCAATCTCACTGATCTGATAACTGCCAAGGTCAACGGAAATACTCAGAATCAATCAATGAACAGTTAATCCCCAGAAGGCAGATTAAGTGTATAATTGACCCATCTAATCCACGTATACGCAGTCGACGTTTTCCTCTGTCCAGTTTGCATTGGCACAGTGCCTCTAAGAAATCTATCTGGAAAACCTGTGTATCACTATGGCAGTGGATTTGGTCAGAGCTAAAGAGATGGCTTTTTTTAATCATTGATCTCTGGGCTGCTGGAATTAAGCAGATGAGCTAACGTTAAGCACAGCTGTTTTAATCCTTATCTCCTCGGCTGTTCTTTCAAGAACTACAAGGGGGGAAAAATAAATTAATTTTTGCTCTGAACTTAACAACCTTAGGCGTCTCACAGTGAGATTTCATCTCTTATAATAAATGACTGGGTACATCTTAGGCAGATTCTACATTTGAAATTAGTCGTCAGTAAAACCTACATCACAAAAGCCATCTGTACTTTTGGGGACGTTCTTGTCACATTAATAATGCGAATAACATCAAACCCCTAGTTCAACAGTTTTATACTGAAAAACATTTAAAAATGTGTTATATATATATATATATATATATATTTGGCATAGTAGTACAAATACTATAAACACTGAATACATTTTTAAGGTATACTATATTGTGGATGATGAACTGAATCTGCAGGTATGGATATAAGGCTATTAAGGCTTTGCTTTGTTTCTGCAGCACCGCTGTATTAAGTCACTGAATTTTCTGGAACACCGATTAGAAATCTCTTATTCGAGTACTTATCAATTAATATAAGCAATAAAGTTAGAGTTCATTTAGATAGGAATGTGAGTGGTATAAATAGCATCACCATAAGCAGCTAAATCCATTAATGGATATTATTCTTAGATTATTTCTTGAACAAAACCTCCTTCCAATCTCTGACATGTAAAAAAAATATTATTTTTAATGTCTCATTAAGAACAACTAATTTGTATGAGAGAGTATTATATTGTAAGCATGACCATATGTGCGGTCTCAATTATTCTAATATACCATTAAATATGCAGACCACTGACATATTTTAAATAAGTGAACCATATAAATGTAATTTGTTTATTGTGTCACTGCCTATCTATTTGTCAAATGAGAAACACTTGACCTCTAGGGAAAACGAGGCACTTAAAATCTATTTATATATACATTTAAATATTATATATAGGGCTCCTCACATTGTCCATTTCAATGGTTCCTATCCAACCAATGTAGATAGTCTGTATGATTTGTATGATTCAGGCCCTGTTTTTACAGCCTATTCTTCATTTTATTACAATGCAGAACATTTGGAATATTAGAAGCTAGATAATCTTCCAAGAGCAATAACATCTACTGTATATATGATCAAGCATTGGTTCCATACTGATACTCCATACTCTGGGTATATGAGTACAGAATGGAAAATGGGAAAACTGCAAGTCAATGAAGCAATGGGAGGATGGGTGAAGAAAGTACTGTGCTTTGGTCAAATCAGTAAATATTACCTTCTTATATTTTCTGGTAAATGAAAGAACTAACATCACCCATCCTTTTCAAAAAGCATAAACAAATCAGGTAAATAAAGTAAGATTCTGAAGGGGGCTATTGAAGGCACCTATAATAGATGTATTTCTGTATTAACCAGCGATTATTTAATTAAGAGAATACACAACCAGCTTACTAATTAACTAACCAACCAACTAACTAAATGGCTATTAATTTCCCAAATAAAATAACATTATGCCATTTTCCTCTTAGTTTTATGATAAATAAACACATAGTTTGTTTTAGGTTTTTGGATTGCAGAAACAACAATAATTAATATGAATACTTACATTTATCTTTCAGTAGACTATCTAACCGCATCCCCAAATAATACAAATAAATGAATTAATAAAACAGATGTCTGTTTCCGATCAAATAATTAAGATTAAAAAAAAGGAAATGGGAAAAAATGGATTAAGCAGGCAAGGAATATTCAGTGCTGTTTTCTTAAACCTTATGAATACACTTTTTCTTCTTAAAAATACACATATATACATATATACATTATATACATATATATATATATATATATACATATATTGCAGATGAAAATTGAGTATAATTAGCGTCTTAGCTGTTAAATGTATTGTAGATGTATCAGCAGAGCTTTGTGTAGTTTAAAGATAACAGCACATTGTATGATAACCAAGAAAATGTTATATCCCTCCAAAAAGAAAAAAAGAGAAAAAGAAAAGGCACCACAAAAATAGCAATTGGTCAAATTCAGTCATGTGGAGTGACTAGGCATGTACAGGGGGTGACTGACTGAGATTTTAAAGATGGTTCTTTCTTTCTTTACATCATTCGTGGTTTGTTTGTTTGTTTGTTTGTTTTGATTTGTCGTTCTGTGCCTACGCACTTCACACTTGGTGTTAGGCAGGCATGCACAGCATTGAGGAGGGGCTGGAGTGCTGTATGCAAGTATGAGGCAGTCTCAGAGGATGTGGGTCATGCTAGTAGATGTACACAGGAAGATTATTTGACTCTAAATCATGCCACTTGATATAATGTGATAAAACATTTAGATACGAGAGATAAGTTCCATTTTAATCTCTTGGCGAAAGGAGGCAAGAGTGAAGACCAAAAAAAAAAAGAGAAAAAAAGATTTCAAAAAGATCAGGTTGAAATAAGAGAGAAAGAATAGGAAAAAGGGGGGAATGGTACACAGGGTTTTGCTGACATTGTGAAAGTGGAAGCCAATGAGCAAAGGACCAGAGAGGAAGCACACGCTTTGTTAAGCATAAAAAAAACAAGAAGAGAAACAACAAAAAACAAAAAAAATCCCAAAAGCCATAATCCTTAACAAGACACACCACTGCAAGAAGAAGGGAAACGGAAGTGAGAACGTAGAAATTTGTACACCATTAAGAGAGGAACAGTTATTACTCAAGAAACACCCTGAAACAGTTAGAAAGCAACAGCACTGGGTTAAAAGCAATAGAAGAACACATACCTAAATATATAGGGTTATTCTTAGCAATTAACAAGATAGAAGACAACTAAAGTTGGCCTTAAAGATGCAAGCAAACAGAGACAGTGCTATATCCAACAGAATGGAAGACAAATTAGTTGACATGCATCACAAAGGATTATAACCAAGCTGACATCTTTGCCATCACTTAAGGCAGTGCTCTCTCTTTATTTTACTTAAATCCTCATTACAATAAGCCCCCAGGCATAGTGCTCTTTGCTACCTTATTTACATTTCTTAGCAAAATAAATCACTCTCGGAAATCTCTTCTAATTTTCTAACTTAATATCGTACTCTGGTAATGCCATGCATAATAATAAAGGACTAACAAGTGATTTTATACACACTACTAGTGAAACAAATGATTTCTGACAACAGTTATCAGAGCAGCTGCCTTTTATGTTACGACTATGTTCAACTGACCCGCCTAGGTTTCTTTTACAATTGTAAACACTACATGAATGCAATGTGTCTAATAACTGCAGCTGCTTGAGAAACTGACCAGTGCTATGCATGTGCCTTTCTGCACCAATGTTGCCTGATTAGTGACTTAGAAAAGCAACAGAAAAAAATCCCTAAAGTATAAACATAATAATGGACACTTTGAAATGTGTTGAGTTACTAAAGATGTGTATTTGAATGTGCATGTATTTAGAAGTGTGTTCGTTTGGTTATGTATGTATACATGTATGTATTTATTAAGAGAACACTGCTTAAGATAATCCTCATCGTTTTTTTGGACACTTTGCTAAAACAGAAAGTGCAAGAAAAACAAAGGTCCAAAACATTATGGCATACGAAAAGACCAGAGCATAGTAGACTAGAGTAAAGCTTCAGAAGAGATAGAAAAAGAAATAAAGCATTGGTAGAGAAAGATTTCTACAGTTATAGCTCGTCTCAAAATGTGACTTATCCCTCTGCATATTGTTTTGTCACATTTTGGATGGTCTCCTCCCTGAATAGGAGGAGAAGGCATTTACTTACATCAAATAACCTTTCTATATACATCTCCTCATTGACCTTGTCACGTAGGATATCCTGAGAGTGGCGCACAAAGGTCACATAGCCATCTGCTACATCCATCCCGGGTTTCTGGAAGAAATAAATAACAAAAGGGAAAAGGGGAATACAAGTAGAACAGCAAACCTTTACCACAAACTAAAGAATGAATATTGTTAGAGACCTGTGTAATAGCACACACACATTGGACCCATTTGTCCTATAGATATGAACGTGGTACATTTTGTAAACCAACCCACTCACATACATCCATGGGATTATCCTGGTTTAGTCAGAGCCCTGAAGATGTCAATCAAGATGCTTCAATTAAACTGATGTGAAGAATAATTAAGTAATCAACACATCGACTGCTGGCTAATTAAAAACAGGTTCAAGCTAAGCTGTAAACTGATAATTCATCTGAAAAAATAACAACACAAGATGAAAGAGGGCTATGAGCTATGATGGGTGAGAAATAAATAGGAAGTAAAGGTTAGAGAACAAAACATCTGGAATAGTGTGGATTCATTTGACAGGTATTTTTGTGTGTTTATAACTCCTCAGACAAAAAAAAAAAAAAGAATAATCCTTTCCAGAGAGTACCTTTTACACAACCAGCGTGTCCCTTAATATAATCAAACAGCAGTAAGCTTTTATTAGACTGGATGTCATCAAAAAGGAAGGACTAATGCATAGGCAACTTCCAGTAACATTAAAATTCACCTCAAAGGCATTTCAAATTGCTCCACTGTTCAATTTCCTAAAGAAATACATATCCATCCATGTCCAGTCATTGTCAATCCACTGGCAATAGCGTGCTTTCTAGACACATTGGGAGGTGTACATGGATTGGATCTTGAAACTATTTTTTGCAATTTATTTATTAAACAATATTACATTGTTTCCTTTGAGCTTCGTTCATATACTATTTATTAATAATATTGAGTCGCTGATATGAATCTTTAACACATCTTGGGCCTGATTAAATAAAAAATGTTTGAGCTGCAAATCACATAATAGTATAAAATCTAAAATGATCTGTGGTGCCAAATTACCTTCTTGCAGAAATTGTTTTGTACAACAATGTTGTAGGAGTGGTCACATTCTAGTGGTATTAAATCAAGAAAATACTTGCGAGAAACAACCTGCAAATGCTCTCGGGGTCTATCCAACAGAAGGACAATTTAAATTCAGGCCACTGTGTATCTGTTTGTGTTAGGCAGCTTCTCATTAAAAATATAAACATAATAGCATCTCGACTTAAATTTTGTCTGCTGTGTTACATCCAGGTACCGCCGAGGAATTTGTGTAAACATAATCTACATTCTTGCAATTCGTCTACCGTACAACCACGTAAAATAAGCACTCACCACACCCATTAATGTTTATTCCAATATGATGCAGTTTTAAAATCAAAATACGGACAAGGACAGATTTTCAATAATCAATGCATTGATTATCTATTGCATCTCTTTCTCTTGTTTACGCTAATATTATTATCATTACTACAGTATGTCAGCCTATAACATTTCGTTACCAACTTAAACTGAAACAAATATTAGACATTAAGCATTGACACAGTAAACATGAGTTGGTAAATGTTTTCATTTACGTCTGTGTTCCCTCGCAGTGACCCCTTGTGCTCCCACCCCCCATTTTAGCTTCAATAACAGCTGATGTGATTGACCTGCAGGCGGTTTCTCGCTGCCTGCCCATTTCAGAAGCCACACCTCCCTGTTCGCAGCTCGTGAAGTGGCCAGAAGTGGCGCTGCAATATTCAGAGCTGTGACTCCTTTGTAACTTTTCACGTTAGCAGCATTCAAACATTTTTTATTTAATCGTGCCCCTTGTGTAGAGTGCTCATTTTGTATCCTCGTTATTAGGGTATATTTTTATGATAACCCAAAAGCTGATGTGCTAATTACTTAATTATTATGTTCAGTTTAATTGGATTGGTTTCATTGGCATCTTGAACTGCTAGTTCGTAACTTCAAATTTATCAGTCAATTTGGTTGTCTATGCCTATACATTATTACTACTGTAGGCACTATTGATTAATTTATGTTTTAGTCTTCATCCATTAATGTAATAAACTGTCCAAAATGGAAATAGCACATAAAAAAAAGGAATCCTTAAAAAAAAAAAAAAAAAAAATATATATATATATATATATATATATATATATATATATATAAGCAAATAAAACCAATAATACAATTATTCTCAATTCAATATATACTTAATAAAACAACTGAAATTACAAAAGGGTGTTTCATTTTCAACATTTTCAAGACCCCAAAAATTGTTTTCTTGTATCTTGACAAGAAAGGAATAGTTATCTATTATGTTGACAAATTTTCATTTATGATGCCCTGAAACGCATATGCAAACATACAGTTTTGTCAGAAACTCATTAACAAGCTGTAACACAGGTTGTTAAATGTGTTGCCATTTAAACATCTAAAGTACCCACTGAAGACAATGTGCTTGTTAATAAGCAATTTGATTTGCTTTTCTCTTAAATTAGATGTACCTTAGACCAGCACATAACCATTCATCAGGAAACATAATTGTCAGTCACTGTAAATTGAACTTAGTTAACACATCTGAATTGTTTCAAGGGTGCAAATGAGCAAGTTTTAGAATGTAATTTTATTTTGTGCATTAAGGAAACAATTATAGAGAGAAGGGTAGGATGTTGGCCCTCAGGACATAAGATGCATTGCTTTACACTCACTGATTCAATGACAAGGCATTAATTTAAAATCAATGCATTCAGTGAAGATGTGTTAGCAGTTAAGTGATACCCTTTGAAGCAATTTTCATACAAAATGAATGAGCCAGTCTCATGACAGACTCATAAAATGTTTTATATTGCACAACAAAGCATTCTGTTAGCTGGACAAACTGACACATTGTCATTTTTCATATTATCCACATTAATATGTGTTCGTGAAAAAAAAAAAAAAAAGAATAGGTAAAGTTCTCTCAAGTGTACATTTCTAATACAAATGTTGGCAAAATGCCATCCCCTTGCAGTTGGGCTCTGAAGCAGTTTGTGAATTACTTAAAAAATGAAAAGAACAAAAACATTTCACTCTTCTGAACACATTTAGTTTTTGTTTCTATTTTTACAAGGGCACATTCTCAATAAAAAAAAACTAAAATATGATCGCTAATGTTTCAGGTATCTTAGGAGACTGAGCCTTCTACATCACTGTACACTTTTACACATTGTGAAGCTCAGTTATGGATATTTATGCCACAAAATGCCTGTTTCAATTTAGGTGCTTCAAACTTGCTTATAGTTCAACCCAGATCGAGTCACCAGCACTTCAGCATTCCCAGTCACACAGACGAATGGTATTTGTATTACAAAGCCCCATCGTCCATCAGTAATAAAATCCAGCATAGATATTTGTAAAAAAATAATATGAAAAGTAACAATAACATCATCTCTGTCTACATAATGCTTTTAATGCAGTACAGGATGTATTTTCAAGATGCACACTGCACTTACAGTATGACTCCATGAAATAAATCCTAATCGAAACACCACAATCATTACCTTTTATTGATTGTGAGTCAATAAGCTGGAGGGCAGTGTGAGAATCCAGTGCATGTCACAAGGTAGAAGCACTGCAGTACAGACACAGATTCCCATATTTATAAACCTTTAAAACGGAGCTGAACAATGTGACAACATACACAAGAAAATACCACATTAAGCCTCCTAAGATAGCTCATTAGCAATCAAATTTAAAGTTTCATGGAAATATGTCTGTAATCTTTTTTTCTTTTTTGTTTAACGTTATTGCTTCCCATTTCTTTTTATGAAACTGCAAAAGAGTAATGACACAGAGACAAAGAGACACAAACAAATGCATAAATATTAACTGTATTTTCACTTACAGGTACATCCACATACTTTGAGGCTGCTTTCACCTTAGATGAAAGAAATCAGGGAAAAACGGTAAGACTTAAGGTATGTTACCACAGTAACACGAGATCAAAAACTGCTGCTTAATGTCATATGTGCAATTTGATTATTTTGTGAAATAATACAACATTCACCTGAGTTCCTGTCATGTTTAATGCTTGGACTTATTATGCCAGGAATTTTAAATAGCTCAGCAATATCTAGACAGATTGATACAGATTGTCATTTTTAATGCTCTTTAAGGTCTGGGACATTACTTTTCCTAATGGAACTAGAGCATATCTTTTTAAATATTTTGTTGATAGATATTGAATTTAGACCTCTGTAACACTTAACAGTAAGCACCAGCAATTCAAAAGTATATTTAATGAATTTCACCTAATAAAAACAATAATAAACAATATTTCCCACCGAGCATGGTTTGTTTGTGAGGCAGGAGTTAGAAAATAGAGTGAGGAAAACAATATTTTCTTACTGTAAAGGACAGGAATGACGAAAACAGAGTCCCCTCGTCATATCTTGATAATTTAGCCAGGACACTCTCCAGTATGATAACAAACTAATAGAAAGACACATGGTTTAATCATTCATATTCAAACCGGTATGTAATTTGAAAATGTAAGAGGGAAAAATACAATACACAATTTAATTAAATTTAATTAGAAAAACAGGAAAAGGTCTGGTTGAAAATTATGGATAAGTACACACTAAAAGGTGTACTAATTCTCTAATCAGTCATATTGCATAGGCAATATTCCAGAGCAAATATACGGCTAAAAATCTAACAGTATTATGTACAATACAATCTATGCAGACAAAATAATGATTTGTACATAGCCATGAGAACCTACCAGATTATATTTGCAAAAAGCTTTATTTTGTATAATTTTCAAATGTAATGATTATTTTTTCTTATATTCTTAAAAAACAGACATACCTTTGCAACCAGGAGGGTTATCATTTCTTTGACAGTTTCTTCAATGAGATTGTCTATTTGGGAGTGGTACTGTCTCTGCACAAAGAAATAAAGAAATACTATATATATATATATATTCTTAATGGTATATTACTTTCATGTATGCAAGTGCGATTCTTCTCCAGATGTATGTATACATCCTGTGTTCCTTTGGTTACTATAAAAAGGAACATTTCACAGTTATTACTATTCCCCTATGATAATTGCTACTTGAATGTAGATAACACGGATATTATACCTTTCATGAGTATTCTCTACATATATTCAATCACATCTATTATATTTGTTAATGAAATCAAAACAATTAAAGTGTTGACAGAGAGGGAAAAACTGCTACAAATGCTAATTATACATTTGGGAAAAAGGAGTGAGATTTCAATTGAATTGTTAGCCACACTTACCCACTCTTTAACAAACTTTCACAAGATTGAGAAAAAGAAATAAAAAGAAAGATAAAGGAAACATGGTAATGATGAAAATGTTGAACCAAAGCAAAAAGGTTAACACAATATAATATCAAAGCATAATTGTAAGCAAAAGCAACTGAAACCACAGCATAAAGCTATAAAATAACACAGACAAAAATAAGCTGCTGTATACTAAACTAATATTATGTTTGTATACACATACACACGCACACACACACGTTGTGTATACATACATAACATGTATAATAATATATATATATATATATATATATATATATATATATATATATATATATAATTTAAGCAAAACAGAAACAAGCAAATATATAGAAATAAACACAATATGTGTGTATTATCTGATAAATAGGGACTTAAAGGTTTTACATACCAAACATCAAAACTGCAAAATAAAAAGCTACCTTAAATTCTCTACAGGATAAGCCCAAAATGAATTTGATGAAACAACAGAATCTGGAGTGAAATGTTATAATGTTGTTCTTTTTACATGTTGATGTTTTTTTCTTTTATACCAAGTGCCAAGGATGTATTGTTTTTGACAACAAAGCAAAGATTTATCTAATTAATCATTCATAATATTTAATTAAACCAGGCATTTTAAAGACTGAAAAAAGCCTTTTGGTTACCTCTTGGCCCATTTCCATGCTGCAGAGTTTTGCAGATTGAGCCTTGGCATCTACCATCACATTAAACATTGTACATATTGACTGTGGGACACGGAAATCTGTTGTCCGGCTGGTTTTCTGCAGCTTCGCTTCAAAAGCAATCCTTGTTCTGTAAACAAGAAAGAAGCAGAACAAAACACAAAAGCTGGAGCCTTCACCAAATCATATTGCTACGCTAGCCAACAACTAGAAAACTTGGAAAATGTTTGAAACGATTCACTGTCGAGATGCTCCCTGCAGACCTTGTGACACAGAATCCTATCTATCTACGGGTTTCTAACAGTTTGAATCAGCCAAGATAGCTAACAGAGCCTACATTGTGTAACTAATCTCAAGATACACATATTATCCTTACAAGTATGGTGAAGTGAAGAGTATTTCAGTGTTGACAGAGGAAACAAATTGGAATGAATGAAAAAAGCAGGATATATTTTGAGAGCCTCTTCTCTTTTATTGTCCTGACTTACCTTTTCACACATGACTCAATCATATCACTGGACATGAGCTTTAAACGGCTCTCCAGGTGTTTGGCAAACTCTTCTTCGGGCCAGTGGAGGTCTCGAATGAAGGTCTGCAGAGCATCAAGCTTCCAGAAGAGATCTTCAGAGGTGCCAGATCCATTGCTGGGAGAACAGGACATTAGGGGTCAAAATGGACCTCTCTCCTGAGAAACCTTCCCATGTGTGGAGACGGTGAACTATGTTAGGGTGCAGAGTAGGTTGATGCAATACAGAATACTGTACGTCTCCACCTCTGTAATTTAGGTTTATTTTTAACATTTATTTTGTTTTGTAATTTTTACCGTAAAATGATTTTTTGTTTTTTTCAAACATCCGAAGGCGACAATTTTAGCAACACAGTACTCTGTTTTGTTTGCTGAAATCAATTTATGGTAAAAATACAAATTCAAAAAGAAAAATGTATGTCAAATCAATGACCGCACAAAAACTGTATAGTTATTTTAAACTGGGGGTCATGCATCCTGTGTTTCGGCTACATATCATTGTGCTTTCCAGGATAACCATCTTAGGTGGGATGTGGTATTAAGCGGTGAGTGAGGCCTTGTCTGATCCATTCAGTTCTCAGACGACTATGCTTTTGTGCTCGTCCTCCTCAATAACGAGAGCAAGGGCAATAGACTTTGATAAAGCGTTTTTTGCCGTCGCATGCCAAACAGACCCTGGTTGGCCATACGTTGACGGCATGCGCGGCAATCTCGAGAGTTGCCAAACCATTTGTTTACTGTGAGGAAGGTGTCATTTTCAAAATAAAAAAGAATAAAGCAAAAGTAAGAATTCAGACAGCTTTCCTGTCTGTGTCTTTGTGCCCAAGATGTAAGAAAGAGCCGGCTCTCGCACACCACTTATGCCAGAACAGTCGTTTCTAGGGATGTTAAACACACCATGCATTATCAGAGGGTACTGATATCCTCGGTAGAAACATATGAGGGTGGCGGTTTCTACCATGATGGATGCCAGCTGCACTGAAGTTATGGCTGCTTCAGAGCAATAGCTAAAGCACAAACAGCTACTGCAAGGTGAGAACCATATTCCTGACATGCCAAAGGTGGCCCACCAGTACGAGATCCTGGACTAGCAAAGTGTTCAATTCCAGCAGGGTCTTTTAATCCTCAATACAGTTCATATAGACAGCTACATGGAACAGTAAATATCTGCATTCTAAACTAGAAACAATATACTTAAGGAAGTCAGAAGATGTTGGAAAGATACAAAATCACATTTCAAATCCTCATTTATTCTTATTTTTTGAAGGGGGGTCCAGGAATATACAATTAGATGATTAATATTTTGAAAATAATAACAACTACAATAGATACATAAATAATAATAGGAATAATAATAAAACAATGTTGATAACCTTTGGTGATAATAGATAAGAAACTGTGTGCATTTGTTTTTGAGAGGGGCGAGGGCAAAATAGACTATGCTATACAAGACAAATTAATTGGAGAGACAAAATAGGGTCATGTACAATCACAAACACACATTGATTTGTACTGATAAGGGGTGGTTGGTATGTTTGTATAGCATACTGGGTATGTTTTTAACCTGAGATGATGGTTAAAAACACAGAGCATGATTTGTATCTTTCCACCCTACGGTTAAACAGCATGCAAGGAGAAGAAAATGAAAAGCCGTCAGGTTCTCCATTTTAAAATGCTGCCTAATCTAGCCTTCAATACAGTAAACTTCGCATGAAAATGACTTAAACTGCAAAAATATTGTGTTCAGGTTAACACAGGATAGTTTGTTTAAGGTCCAATTCATGTTTCTGGAGGAGAGAGATGTTTTATATCACATTTGGGAATTTGATTGTGTAAGTCAAAGGCAATTGTAGGATAATGATTTTGATTGTAATGCTCTGCTGTAGTTTAAGGCCAACAGTTAAAGGCTGTGAAATTCTGTTGGCTGACAGATTTTATAAAACATGTTGAACCATGGACTCTTCGCTTGCAATTTGTAATGACAGCATCTCACTCAGTTTGAGACTTTTTTCTGCAAAGCTGAAAATGTTTCACTTTCATTTTGAAAGACAGAATAGATAATGTGTCACAGTTTGGAGAAGTGTGGAGGGAGAAGGTTTTAATTAGCTGCTGTAACTGTATCTAAACATAGTTTGCAATTACCTTTCCTTCATTCATATTCATTTCCAAACGACCTCATATGAAGCTTCAAACCAAACAAGTGTACAATGTGGTGATTTTTTTTTTAAAGGACTGGAGCTGCTTAGTAATCAACAATCCATTGTACCGCACACATTATACACCAGCAGTGCAATGATACACACCAGCTTGCTTGGTAGATATAACTTTCAGTTTATGGCAGAATTTGAATGCAAAATTAGCAAGAGATTTTCTTCAAATCAGCATAGTGTTAGCTGTATAGCCTTTTTAGTATACAAGGTATGGAAAATGCCAGAATACTAACTGGAAGTGATAGCCTTTTTGATCTTTAAATGGAAGGGGAAATATTTTTTGCACAGTAGTAATATAACATGAATCCAGAAATATTTGTATAATGAAATCTATAAGGAGACATATTCATGCCAAGGTCACTGTCGATAATAAATCAGATCTAATGTGAACTCAATACACACTCAGAGTCATATATAGCAGCCATCCATGACGGAGTAGAAAAGCTAGGCATTTGTGGGAGGTTAACTGGTAGATTTGGTACTTTAGGGAGATTCACATTTGGTAGATTCACATTGGGCAGATTACTTGTTAAACTCCTGTAGAAGAAACAGACAGAAAGAAAATACCATAACAGTGATAATGCAGATGTAGCAGAAGCAATGTGACACTTAACCAACTAAGAAAAAGAAAGAAAACAAAACAATATATATTGAAAAGAAACAAATAGATAAAAAGGCACAGCAACACAAACCAGAAGTTAACAAAAAAAGCAATAGTTTTCTAACAGAGCGTGAGGAAATGAAGTTTAAGCATCTGTTGTGATTTCTTTAGAAGAGGCGCAACAAAATGAAAACTGATAATTAATAGGTAGCAAACGAAAGTAACACAGCAAACATCAAGAGCAAAAAACGGCATTTCAACTCCACACAACATACTGGTTGCACTTACAATCTCTGATGATATTTAAAAGCACAGACTATGGGCATTAGTCAAGAAATCAAAAGGATGAAAATCTCATATTACACATTATTCCCTTAGATTGGAGTATAAAATCTGTCAAGTTTACACATAATAACACCTTTAAGTGTGTTCAGAATATCTCAGCAGTCACAGCACAGTAACTTCATATTGCAAAGTCACTTTGTTTGACAATAGACTACCAACACAATTTCCAAACAATGTACTTGGGGCATACACAATATAAGCGTTTAAAGTATTGGTGTAACTTGTGTACTCTTCCAACACAAACATTAAAAAGACATAAAACCAATGACAAGATACACAATATATTTGATTGATGGTTAAGATATGAACAACAGCTATTGACAAGACTATTTATTATTGATGCTTCATATTTCCTTACCTGCATTATGAACCATAGAGATCAATAGAAGACAAACATAAAATATTAATGGTGAATTATTTGTCTTCATACTTTTCATTATCTTCCCTTTGGTCTCAGTTAAGTTTAAGTTAATAATTGCTGCAGTGTTACCATATATAAAAACGTCTTAAACCATGTAATGGAGAATGTAAACTGTATACAATGATACTTATTATTAACAATAGGCTATATGACTTATATCACTGACCACAAATCTACATGTATTTCAAATAAAATCATCAAATAAAATCTGTAGCAAAATCGATTTTTATGATATGTGTGCCTTATCTATACCAAAAAAAGGCATAGTAAATGCACTGCATATCTTATATATTGTAAAGACTTTGGATGTTTAATTATCATCATCATCATCATGAATGAGAAAATCGATATTTTTACATTTACAAATATACAATTTGCAATTTCTTTTGTCTTTAAAAATATACATAGAGTACTAGAAGAATTGGGGTGTGGGGGGGTCCTTGGCTGCATTCTGATCTTTCATACAAAATCTTTTTAGCTAAGATTTTATTTGCCTTACCATTTTTTCTTCTGTTAGCTTGGACCATGAATTTGCACATGCTGGTAAATTAAAAGGTGGACTGAGGAAAATGTTTTTGAATCTAATTTAAAAAACAAACAAACATTATAGCTTAACTTTAAATATACAAGATGAAAAGTTGAAAAAAAGGGTAAAACAAAACCTAAAAACAGCAAAAATAAATACATGAATTAATAAACAAATAAAAAAAAACACAGGAAAGTAAAATACCGCAATAAAGTCACAATAACCAGCTTTGGAAAAGGATAAACAATCTGAAAAATTCACTTTGTTTTTTAAATGAAAGGTTTTGGTATTCTGCAAGGGTAGCCTACATTTGTCCAGTGAATAGGAATAAATTTGTCGCTTCTTCCATTTTATCCTTTGTTTAAAGAGAGATAGCTATGGCAATATTCAATCAATCACACTTACAGCGAATGAAAATGACAAAATTCATTCCTAAGGTAGGGGGTCTGATAATTATACTCACTGTGCATGTTCGTATATATATCAACCTGTTTAGTTTTCACTCTCAGAAGTGAAAATGGAGACAATTTTATATTTTAGGACAAAATAACCACTATCAAATATGTCATGCAGATTTGTTCATCTCCATTAGGGACAAGAAAAAGTAGTCCAGTTACTGGGGCTCTGTTTCTATACCCAAGCCATGACTCTCTCCAACCGTCCTAACTCAAAGTTAATCAAAAGAAGTTCCCTTACTTTACAGGTTCCCACGACTCCCGTTCAAAGCCCCTATGAATTGACTGTGCAATTGATGACTCCATCAGGTCGACATATCTAACCACAAGGGGAGCAAACAGATCTTGAAGGTGTTTGTGGAATTTTCCATTACACAGATTATCTGAAATAGACAACAATGGCCCTGTAAGAATGCTTTATTTTGTTATCATTTTTAAAATTGCTCAGTATGCTGCGACTACACGTTAAACAGAAAGCTTAGGAGACCTTCCCTGGGATCCCGAGCACAACTTCAGATTTACATACAGTGCTGAAAAGCAGAAACTAAATGCAAAATCATGTAGATGAACACACAAACGGAAAAGGAGAACAGTGACAGAAAATGTACATATTCGCATCCGACATGCAGCACATGAAACTCTTTTTGTTACAGGGACAATACAGTTGCAGTGGCTGAATTTTTTTTTACACACAAAACAAAGGAAAAGGCAGGAAGGCATGTTGTACAGCTATGATTTTAACAGGTTTCTTTCTATCCAAAGTGATACCTTTCAACTTTAAACATGGTAAAGGGGAAATTGAACAAAAGGAAAGCAGAGAAACTTTTAAAGAAACTGCGATATGATTCACCTTCTGATCACTGAATAAATATAATTGTATCCAGCGTACTCACAAACTTACCAGAAAATTGTTTCAAACATTCCTAACATTTTTTTAAACCTTTTCACATTTTCTAACATTTTCTAAGCAGACACAGTTGCAGAAGAAGGGCTTTTTGGTCAACGTTAGGTCTGTGGGTT
Organism: Amia ocellicauda; assembly: GCF_036373705.1. Lineage (NCBI taxonomy): Eukaryota > Metazoa > Chordata > Actinopteri > Amiiformes > Amiidae > Amia > Amia ocellicauda. Next base: position 6,680,645 of record NC_089852.1, read on the forward strand.
TTGCCGATTTAACCACTTTGTTTGATTTAACAGTTCTGATTTAATTGTTTTCTCCTTGGTTATCTCCCAATAGATGTGCAACCACTTCACAAACTAGACACCAAAAGTCAGCACCTCACAGTTGGCCATACCTGGAGTATTTCAAAGACAAAACACTTCCTCTTAGTTTTGACACAAAAAGGAGTTTGACTCAGACTGGTTCTGGAACTGACAGGTAATCTGTCTGAAATCCAATAAAAATGAATCTGCAAGGGATAAAAGTGTCTGCCAAATAGTTTTTTTTGTTTTTGTAGTTTATTTCTCAATTATAAAGTGTAGCTTTGATTGCCATATGTATTTGCTTTTTTATGGCATATTTACTTGTATATTAAATTCATTTAATGCCATATTTTAAGCTTCCAAACATCTTTGGATTAGAGTTTATTAAAATATGTGATTGTCGCTGACATTGGCACCAGTCTATTGCTTAGGCCGTATATGGCAATGTAGCTTAATAATATGACAACGGAAAAGCAGAACAAAATACTTTATTTTCTAAATAACCATTTAACCTATATTGCTATAGTCTGTGAGACCTATCAAATAATATTAGACTAACAAAGAAGTCTCATAGAATGCCGAACACGTATGTTGTTAATGCAGGGTATTTACAATACTGTTGTTTCATGTTACATTTTGGCAAGAGTTTGAGGAATAAAAGTATTCGGAGACTGGGCTACGGCTTCCAAGTGTTGGTTCATTATCTACAAACGCTCTGACAGCTTCAGGGGGCACTCGGCTAATTAGTTCCTTCATGAAGCAGTAAACTAAGTATTGCTTCTAACAAGAACAGTGCTGCTGTATGTGTTTAAGGCATGAAGGTCACTTGATCTTCACAGCTTGTGGCAATTATGTACAAAACTGGTCTTGTATGTGAGTTGTGATGATGTGGTAGTATTTTCTTGTCACCGTGTTATAGAACACAGCTGGAAACTAAAAACAAAACCAAACATCCCATTTATCACAGTAGCTCAGCAGAATTATCATTCTGTCTGGAACACGTAACATTTTGGGGAATATTCGAGTTTTAAGAGGTCTCAGTCGAGAGACACAATAGATTTTTCTGCCGAAGATAGCAAAATTCATATAAATGGGGGAAGCAGGATACAGTTATAATTGACATTCCTCAGTGCTTGACACAGGGGGTTGAATGCAAGGTTGTATTCAACTTAAAGCTAACTGTACAGTTTAATTAAGAAACAAACTTAGATAGACAGATAGATAGATAGACAGGTTTAAATACACTCAATACACAGTGGTTAATTAAGAACCTTGCAAATCAGCACATTGGATAGTGTTTTAAAAGGATACCTCTATTCACCTTATTATTTGAATGAAACCTATATTCTCCTGAATGAATAAGTCAAAGTAGCAGCTTAATTGTGACGGGCTGTTTGTTTTTGCCGTTTTCAAGTGATAAAAATGTCAGTAGTACCTTCATTCAGCAGAGGCATCTAACAGTAGCTGGGAATAGTACTTACAGTCGGTTCTAAGAAAGTCGTTCAGCAGTTGGAATAGAGGGAAGCTGTCCCAGCTGTCCGGGGGCTGAACCTCCAAAGCAGCATCCATATCCACTGCGAAAAGGGACAAGAAGGTCTCGGCATGCTCTACCATCAGATCTGACCACCACGCAAAGGCCTGAGGAATTCAGTAAATAGAAGGAGGGAGAGACAGAGAGAGAGAGAGAGAGAGAGAGAGAGAGAGAGAGAGAGAGACAGAAAGAAAACAAAGGAACTGACAGTCAAAAATTTGCTGCAAGATGTCAGGACAGCAGTGTAGTAAACTGGTAGTGTATCTTAAGACAAACAAGTGGGTAATATGGCTGATTGTATAAAAGAACAGCATGTTAAACAAATAACGCCGATTGAAAAGATGTACGTCAGTGTATGGCTGTTGGGAAAAATATTGACCCCCAAAGTGATTTTGATCAGTTCATTCAGAATGATAAAAGTGACTCCATGTTATTCTATAAATGTTATTTTTCAGTTTCTTGTTATTTTTTTAATGTATTTATTTCACCAGGAAATGTACCCATTATGTTATGTTATGTATATACTATGTATGATGCAGTCTACATCTCTGAATGTCACATCATTACCTTTATATGACTAGCGAATGCTTAAACAGAAACTGAAAACAATTCTAATGTTCTATTTGAAGAAAATGAATTGTAAATCAGCTAATTACCAGTAATTAACAAAAAAAAATGTATGTTGTAATGCAAAATAAGTATGCATTAAGAAATTGTTAGCTGCCTTTTCAGGTGAAATCCATTGAAACCAGTGGAGTGATTATGGACAGGGAGCCTGTATTTCATGCACGTAGACTCCTTACATGCATCTCTCCCTTGAACATCCCTCGTACAAGAATTCATTTTCTTTCATTCACATCATCCAAATTTCCGATGTGAATGTGTCACGTATTCATGCATTTTGGCATCTTTATTGCTGACTGATAGCATGCAGCGAGTGAGGCACTAGCAACAGGATCTCCTGTAACAATAATTTGTGTTTTCCAGATTTTGTTTAGTTTTTTTTTTTTTCTTTCTTTTACATAATGAATCTCATTCTGTCGTGAACTGGGTTTCTCATCACATCCTTTTTTTTTTTATTTTTTTATTAAGGCGTATTGTTGGAGGTGGAACGTGAGATGTATCTGCTGCTAGTAATGCTTAACTGCTTGCAATTTTGGGCTTATTTGTCATGGAGAATTCACAGAAATACATTTCAGAAATGCAAGTGGGAGTTGAATAAATAGAAGAAGCATAAATCTAATCGATGAGCTGCATGCTTTTCATATAAAGAGCTTGATAAATTCTGAGAACGTCTGCCAAGTGGGCACAACATGTATCTGACTGATTACTGCCATTTCTTACCTTCGCTTACTTACCTCGTCCAGAACACACAGTACAATTAAACAATTAATCTTTTAAGCAGTAAACAGGGCACAGTAGAACTTGTATTGGCAGTAGTCGAAAGACACTTTTTAAAAAGTAAAAATAAACAATCAAAAATAATAATAGGAACGGAACTAGACTGACATAAGTCTTTCTATCAGATGCATAGACTGGACACACACAGGTAAGTGGGTTTAGGTAAGATTCCAGAGGGAAGAGGGAGGGTAGATACTGGGGTTACTGCTGAAGTGCTTGTCAATACAGCTTTACCTTCATGCACAGGCTGACTAGCAGCCTAAGCACACCAGTGATAAAACTGCCAGCTGCACAAGCACTTACTCTCCGGGTGCCAATAGACTGTGTGGAAAGGTCACAAAGCAAGGGAAACCCAGGTAAAGTCCCAATAGGAAAAATGATTATCTGTAGGACATGCACAAACTATGAAGGGAGGTGACTCATCTCATTCACTGCAGTCACATACCTCTTTTCCCTGCCAGGATCATCCAAGATTGAATGAACAACAGTAAGAAAACAGGGAGGAGATTTAAATAGGCATTACTTGGGGAACTAGGTGTGTTGTCACTTGTGAAGCAGAGATGTGGCAACGAGGCCACGAACTAAAATAGACAGCATTGCACATACAAAACACATTCAGATGGGATAGTTCTTAAATAAACAATGATCACTATCTTACTTAAGTTCCAATAAAACAAATACAAAAATCATCCTTTCAAAAAATAAAATCCTACAAAAAGGAGGAGGAGATCATGTGGTTGGAATGGACTTTGGACGTGACCGTACAGACGTGGATTCTAGTGGAAAAGTGGCCACTTGTGAGAATTTGAATTCCCCAACATCTGTTTTCCGTAACAGCAGAATTAAATTCCAATTATAGCACTCCTACAGTCATAGGAGTGCTATAATGCAGTGCAGTATATCCAGCTCCATGAAGAGGTGGATCCAATCAAGAAATACAACGCCACTTCATGACCCGCATCATTTCCACCCTCTGGAGGCATTCGATCAAATTGTCCAGAGGAGCTTATTAACTGCCATTAAATGTTGACAGCTTTATTGCCTACTTTGCTTATTCACAGAATACATGTGCCATTTTCTCCCCTATCAAATATAATTTCTCATTTGAAGCATACTTATTAACCTCAGCTTGTTTTTGTGGTCTTTTCTTGCTGTTTTAACCAGTGCTTGTCGGTGGCTCCCGCACTCCACTTGCCATCGAGTATTTGTATCAACAATGCAATGCATTATGGTATGGCAGAGAGAGAAGTGATCGGCGTGGCACCGTGCTGCACTTCTGTTCCTGGGAACGCCGAGTGTCTGATACACTCTTCTGCTCCCTACAATTCGCTGGAAGCAGTACTACTGTAGGTTTCTCGCATGCGCTTAATAAATTATGTGATGTGACTTTAATAATAAAAAGAAATATATATACTGTACCCCTGCTTGATCTCCAGTACTTGTGACTGCTGCCTGTTGGGCATATCCAGAAACATAGAATAAATCTTCATATTCTCAATTCAGAAGTGTGCACCTATAGAACTGTATTGCTGCCATGCAAGCATTTTTAATACCACATTTGCAGTTTTCATGCTTAGCAAAATGTATATATACATGTACATATATATGTATATAAATATATGCACACACATATATATATATACATATATACATATATATAAATGTATGATTGGTTTTGTGATTTATATTTAATAGAATTGGCCAATAAAGTATTAAATAGTTAAACATTTCTGACTAAGATCAATATGTATAATCTAATATCTAATATTGCAGGCTTTATGGTGTATGACATGTAGTACTGCTATTACCATTATATAATTCAAACGACATTTGATCGTGATGAAAAACAATTAACTTTTTTCTTTTTGCAAATGAGGTTTAAAAAAATGCTAATATACTAGTCTAGGCCAGGGGTCTCAAGCACGATTCCTGGGGGACCGCAGTATCTTCTGGCTTTTGTTCCAACCAAGCGCCCAGTTACTTAATTGGTCTGATTAGTTAGGCAGTGCATCTTGCATTGTGCACTGCATCGGAACATTTTAAGCCATCAACTATAAAAGACCTTAAAACCATATTATATAATTGACAAAATAACTAGGTTAATTAAGAAATTGAGAGCTAGGATGAGAACCAGATGCCACTGTGACCCTCCAAGATCAGAGAATGACACCTCCGATCTAGACAAGAAAGATACTTTTTCTACATTTTAACATTCATCACTCTATGAACAAATGCAGTTCAGAAGTAAAGTGCAATCTGTTTCACCAAATGCAGACTCCTACAGAAAACAGATAACAAGAATATTCAATCTTAAGGTGTAACAATTATCATGGGATACTACTGTTAAGTGGAAAAACATGAATTAATTGGACAAAACGATAAACAAAACTTTACACGCTACACACATGAAAAACACACACCGATTTTGGACCCATATTTAAAAACAAAAACATCCTATGTGTAGGCATTTCAATATTCAGTAAAGGCTGACAACTATAACATAATTATCAGCCCCAGAGCACTTTTCATTCCAAAACGGATTAATCAGCATGATTATTGCATGAGCACTTGGTTTTGGAGGTTTGAAAGAATAGCACCATTGAACAAGAAAATAATGTGGGAAATTAAGCGGCTCTGTATTTTCCGATCGAAACCCATCACTAAATCTGCAGCTTTGATGTAATCCAGACCTAATGCTATGAAGGAAAAAAAACTTTGTTATGCAGAACGGACAAAGTATTAATCACATTTTTTTTTTTTTTTTTTTTTTAGGAAATATGCATAAGACAATTCTGGTATTTAAAATGTGCATATAAATAACACCTGCAGCAAGACATCTATATTCCAAAACATTGGCTATTGATTACATCGAAATGGGCAACACTTCAGACTGGTTTATTAAGTCACCTGAGAAAAGGACTGAGTGAAACTCTGTCACTCACCTCAGCGTGGTGCTCCTCATTTTGCTGAAGAACTTCAATAACCAATTCGGCGAGACGAATAGTATCTTCTAGTTTTTTGGCTGGTGTGACTAAGCGGCCTACATTTTCTGAAGTAGAAGGGATATGGTTAATAAAACGAGAAGATCTCAATTCCTGCAAGACAATATTACGTGATACATGGCTTGTGATTTTAGGCACTGCTACTTGACATGCAGAGAATGAACATTTGGTGACTTGACACCAGTCTTGGTATGATATTGTAATGGGGAGTGCTCCAGCATTTGTAAGGGTGACAACTTCTATATGGTATACAACAAGTTTCACTGTTAAAAGTTAACTTTTTACAAATATTTAATCACCTAGGCAAAGTAATGAAGAACAGTTTAATTATAAAGCAAGCGTACAAACCTTTACTGTTAGTGTTACAAACAATCTTGTATCCTGAGTATCACAGACAGATTTACCAGCCACCAACTTGAAACATGCAAGTGACAGTTTTCTATGAAAGCTGGAGCACTGAGATTTAACCCCCAATATAACATGTAATACAAACCAGTATTTTGTTGATGTCAAGTGAAAACAAAAAAAGTTACAATTATCATGCAAAATGCTATGCACCTTTAATGTTATTTTGTGCTGACATCCAGACTTGAAAATGTTGCATATGTGACAGACATTACTAAACATGAAGTATGCAAAACAGTTGTATTATTATGATTACGATTGGTATTACTTAACTTATCTCCTCAGCTAAATACTACACCTCTAACTTCTATGTACAGAGGTCAAAGAAAATAAATTAGTAATAGCAAGTCAAACATTAGCACATCGAGTTCAACCAATGAAGTAACAGAAGATACTGTAAATGAGAAGCAAATAAAATGTTTAAAGGGAAATAAAAAATAAAAGATCATTACAGTACTTGGTATTTGCCTAGGCATGCCCTTGAGTCTCTGATTTATCATTTCTATCTGCGACTGAATGGGTGGAAGGGCTGGTGGAGGCTTGGGCCTAGATTGTGGAGCTGCCATGCAGTGTGAAAAAGACAGTAAAAGGAAACACACGTGATTTAATGAGGTGACAACTTCAGTGAAAGAACAAAAACACACACATACACACACACACACACTGATGGAAATAGAAAGGGGACACGCTATCTCCTGCTACCACTGTATTGACTGAGAAGGGGATCCAAAACTTTTAAAGCAACAAAACTATTATCACAAAAAAGTTCTAAGTTAAAACACTGTGATGTCTAATTGTTACAGCGTGCTTTCACTATTATTCTATGCTTCATTCACCATCTATCTATTGTCAAGGAATGCTAATATTGTTAAATGGGTTAAACAGTTGAGATTAAATGTTAGAATTAGCAAACTTATGTTTATCTGAGAAGTCCTCTTCTACACTAACAAACAAGAGTATACCTGGCTTCAAATACATGAGGTAAAGCTAGCTGCCCAGACAAAATAATTTAGTTTTTAAACAGGATCCTCTAATCTGAGTGAAATTGTTAAATGTAAATGCTTCGTACAGTTTAAACATGAAAGGAAAGGTCCCAAAGTTGGTTCTCGGTCTTTCATAATTTATATATGCCTGAACAATTATAACTTTACAAACTCAGGTCTCACCTCTTGTCATCCCTAAAGCCCAGGCCATGTATGTTAAACTGAATCTATTGGTTTTTTGTTCATCTGTAAAATTCGAGGACAGTGTTGTGTGATCTGGGTATGCGCAGATGTGTCTGCTGTCTTCAAGGTTTACCCAAACTGATTGTTAGACAAATGAATGCTAGCTGGAAATATACTAAATAGAAGTCAAATTTCATATATATTGCATACCTGATGTGAAGAGAGGAAAACAAATCTAGTTTTGCTAGAAGAGATACCTGGATAATAGAAAAATCAATTTCCTGCATATAAGCCCTTTACCTTCTCAGCCAATAGCCTTCTACAACACACAGTGTCAACATCAGGTGTTAATTACGTTTAACCCTTTCCCTTTTAGAAATGCTAACAGTTTTATACAAACTAGTGCCTCTAAGAACTATTATACTCAGAAAATAGAAGCTTAATTGAATCTGAACCGTAAAAATTGTCTTATTTGAAAAAGGTAAAGGGTTAAATCATGCAGAAAGCGTTAGATAGCTATATTAAAGATATGTCACGTATAGCTAAGCGTAATATTTGTGTGCTCTTGTCAACCTACAAGAAAAACCACAGATGATAAATATATTGGTAAGATATCCACTGGATTGTTTTTATAGTTACATTCAATTCTAAATTGAGAATTTAATTTATTGGGTGGCATAAATTGGTATTACACTAAGCTATACGGGAGAAGAGATTAAAACGTTGTTCTTTAGATAAGAAATGGTAGAAAAACTGAATTTTCTACTATTATCTTCAAGGCCAAAGCATAAGCGTGCAAAGCGCTCAATCAGGTATTTCTTGCCTGGCACAAATTGTAGTGTACAACGGATGACCACTCTATTATTTAATTGATATGAACTAATTAGTCTTGGGATTTCAGCATACAACAAAACAAATTTGAATAGTGGGTTGACTAGATTCACTTAATACCTCTTAAAAACACTGAAACAACATAAGTATCTGAAATACCTGATTTAGGACAGTTTGCATATGTCTTTATTTTAAAATGTAGACTTTTTTATTTTAAATAAAACCAGATATACTAGCTTTATACACAAACTTTTATAACCATCTGAGCCTGTAGGGAAATGTATGTACTTCACATAGCAGTGTATACTACATATTTCAAATAATGCTGCTGAAATTTGTCCCTGAGAAGTCTCCCACTACGTAATACTACTTAATAGTGGTCTGTAGTGGTATTCTGTCTATGTTTCTAAGTGTAAATGGCATTAAAGATGATTTTAGCATCTAGTTTATTTATCTTTAGTGGCATATTTCTCGGTACTTAGCTCCACAGTGGCTGTAAGTGGGGGAGACAGAATTTCACGGTCTCACAATTGCTCAGCAGTTGCAATGACAAAGAAAGCATGGTCCTTTCTGTGCACTAGGTCTTTCTCACTTCTGTCCCATGCACCAGAGATTAACAAACCTCCTGCATCTTTGGAGTGGAAGTCTTTTCGGTAATGCTAAAGCACATATGAACAATTGCTATGAAAGCACTTAGTGCTCTCTGTGTCACTTTATGGTGTTTGCGGCTTAAGCCTTGCTTTGTCAAATGGAAGACTGCTTCCTCAAATAATAACACAAATAAAAATGATGCCATATTTGTATTGCTACCACACAGGAGTGTTTAAGATCCTACATCAAAGATTGCAGTAAATTACATGAATACTAGAGAACTCATGTAGACATGAATAATAAAGGATTCAATTGAATAATCTATCTTTCTATCTATCAATCTTTTAGGCAGGACTTTTCTTTTTGAAAGTAAATTATTATAGAGTAAATTTAGGTGTATATCTTTGGTTTATAACAAGCAGTGTTGATTCATTATTATTCATTTTATTTTCATAAGAAGCCCAAGTCTGGGTGCCATTAAACTCACAGGTGAAACTTGAAACAACAAATTATGTAACATTTCCTTTAGCCCAGATGATTAACTACACACCTAAATGTGCAACACTGATGTACTGTACTGTATGCACTACTCTGTGTGTCTTGTGGTGTGCTTAGAAGACAAAGGGTGTGTATAGGACATATTCAGTGGATCCTTTATGCATTACAATATCAAATTGTCTGGGGTCAGTTGATTATCCAATGTACATATTTAGAAAGGATTACAACTTAAACCTAGAAAGAGCATAGAAACCACTGAATAATTCTTGATTTGATGCAGGGGAAGGCAAATATCAACTATGAAGACTAATTATAACTAACTACAGCTGCTAAAATTATTAATATTTAGTTAGCCAAGTCTTCATAGCTAAAAAAATACAAAAACAAAAACAAAACATTCTCATACTTAATGCATCATCTCAAATGTATTACAGCAAAAAGCCTTGAAACATTAAATATATCAAATAACACAAACAAATCATATTTAAAAAAATGTTTTCACTTTCCTGTTTAGTTTTATATCAGAGATGGTTAGGAACATTTTACAGTTTATATGGTAGATGCTGTTTAATTGTATTGATCTCTTTTCTTGAGACTTTGCCAGACCAGGAAATAACTGCCCTTTAACACATTGGAGATGTTACAATGTATGCTTAAGAGACAGTATTGCTTTTAGTTTTAGATGTTAAATTCTCCACAGTTCACTTCTCTGTTAAGTTTCTATTTAACTTTGGAAGTCTAATTACAGTTAGAAAGTCTAACTTTATTTTGTTAAAGAAATACTGTCTCTATGAATATAATTATACAAATAGCCCTACAATACATTCATGTTTATGGGAACTGTTTGCCACTACTAAACACTACTGCTGACAGCACAAACTAACTCCTTATGAGGTTGTGCATTTCCAGAGCTGGAAAGCATTTCTCAAGGAGCTTGGAAAAAAAAGCTGTTTTCCAAGTAACTAGGCTACAAGTTATACATAATATTTCACCTGGATCCTTTTGATTTTCTACATAAAGGAGAGAGGAAAGAAGAGAGAAAAGAGAAACAAGAACAGATACCCAGAATTAATGAAAGAGTGAATAAAAGGGCATGTTCCTAAATCAGGTGACACCTTAACTCTCCAAGCCCGTCACCCCTTCCAACTTGCTATTCTATATACCAGTGGACATCAGTTATGGTCCCCAACAGAAGTTACTAAGTTAAATGCAAAGCCAAGCGATGGAAACACAGTTTTCAGTCCCATATACAGTCAAACAATGCTATAACGGTAGCTTGAGGGGAAAAAAAAGGTAAGAAACAAAAAGACAAAAAAGCTGTTAAAAAAGACAAGACACATTTATGAATCGAATTAAAAATGTTTCAGATATGCATACACACAGAATGTTTTTTTATTTATTTCCCAGCTCCTGTTTTCCAATCCCTCAGTTCCCAGCACAATAATGAGTCATCTCTTTGTCTGTATTGTGTACCAGTGACAAGTGTTCAAAAAACTGAGGGATACATAGAAGCAAAGTAAAAATGCATTCAAGTCACAGACATGAACATTAACGCAAAAAGCTTACAGATATTTCATGTTTAGAACAAACAAATGGACCAGTCGTAAATCCTGTTTGTAGTTGACAGTAACTGATTAGACTTCTCACACTTGGTTTCACAGACAGAAGCAACAGACAAAAGGCAAAAAGACTTGAAGCAAGAAAGTGATGTTGGTTGGGGTTGGTTGGGGGCTTGCTGGCTAAAAATGGGAAACAGAAAGAGTGAGAGACGGGGGTGGAAAGGATGAGGTAGGTACTCACGAATGGTTAAATCCATCACTTGAGAGGCCAAGCAGAAGACAGGATGTTCATACATTTCTCTCTTTTTCCCTATAAAAGAGGATTTGGGCATGCAAGAGGCTTAGGTCAGAGGTAAAGAGGTTAAAGGTCAGAGGAAAATTGTATGTTAGGTCAGAAGGAGAACAGTAGTGTTGTGTTGGTTGGGGTGGAGTGGGGTTACAGAGGGGTGGAGGGGTTGGTTTTTATCTGTATTTATTTAATTTTTTTTAGATCAACAAGACGAGTGAATCAAAGAACAGGGGATTGCTTTTAGACAATTCGATTTAACCATTCAGCATGCCCAGGTGTCAAGGTCGTGACCAAGAGGAGTCCAAAAATCTCTATCAGATTTGAGCAGCTCTAATCATGGTAAAAACATCATGAGTAAAGGAAAACAGAATTTACTAGGTTTGGCTCCAAGATACTAAGGGTGTATGCCTTCAGTATCTTAAGCACCCTCAGGTATTTCTTTATAGACATTGACTAAAATAGACAGACATTTTGTTTAGTTTTTTTTCTTTTCAAATGTGTATTTCGATACCAATGTTTGGGTGTTCGTATGTATCGTACATACCCATACACCATTCACATGCAGAATACATATACAAACATGTACAGATACTGCATGTGGTGTCTTGAAGATCTCCGATTTGTTATAGAATTGGAAAGTGCACTAAACATTGGAGTAAGTCTATGCCTATCAAAGAAAACCTTGCACATGCAGCTGAAAGATGTTGGGTTGCCCGAGTAAGCAATCCCAGCATGCTTTGTATATTGGCTTCTTAGCCACTTTTTATAAAGGCGTATAAATAAGTGACGAAGCCAATAAACAAGGAAAGAGGAGAAGCAGAAGAGAGCAGGTAGTGAGGAGAGATGAAGTACTTCTCTGAACTAGGAGCTGGAAAAAACGTTTGTTGCTTCAAAGTATTCCCACACCTACAAGTCACCATGTGAAAGAGGTCAGATCGCCAGAAACCAGTAGGAATTGAGGCACAAAAGGAATTAGGGTACAATATGAGATCTATATATTGGAATTGAATGCATTTTTACTTACACATCTCTAATATTGTGTATGTGGACTACACCACAATTAAACTGACCTGAAATAAAAGGCACAGTTATATGAAAAAAAAAACCTGCAGTAAGGCTAACAGTCAAACATTCTTCAATTATAAAACATTGTAAGTCGAATATCCTCTGTCAATACACACAAAATCAGACCAACAACATATAAACCTGCACAAAAGCAGATACATCCACTGCCTTCCTGTCAATCCACGTTCAAAGAAATTGACAGCCCACTGCTGTGTTCATCACTGGTACACAACAATCACTTATGCGATTTGTTTTCTTGTAATTGGAAATATTGGAATTGGGGGTGGAGGAGTAGGCGACATAATCTCTCCAGGGCCTATATTTATGAGCTGAGCACGTCAATAGATCTGCACGTTCCCTGTTACAGCGGTCTCCAAGAAGAGTACATTGTTACTCCTGCAGGTGGGGCTGTTGTAAAGCATGTACTGTGATTTTGCAACATGAGGAACAGATCTCAAAGGCTCGTTCAGACCTACAGTCTCTACTGAAGGTCTCATAAAATGTTATAAGCAATTGTGTGGGATAATCGTCAACATTTCATACATGTGTTTGCTTTCTAAGGTGGAACAAAACACTGAAATATACCAATATATAAATATCCATTACATTTAGTAAGACTGATTGGACCTAAAGTCTAAGTGTAAAAAAGACAAAGTTTAATTGCCACCTGGAAAGAAAAAGTAAACCCCCTGCCACCCACACATCACCCTTTATAATATTGCTTGGCTTATATGAAAGGCATTGAAGAAAACAAATAATTAAATCAAATAAAACAAATAAAAAGTGACAAAACAGCACAATTTACAGCTATCAATATAATATCAACAACATGTTTACATTCCTTGTTATTTAGATAAATTAAATACAGTTGCATGTTCCTGTTCTATTCAGCAGGATCCCATAGATATTAACTGTTATTTCTGCACTGTCTACTTTGCACATTTATCATGCTGTTTGGGGTGTAATGTAAAACAAATTACCTTCAACTTTGGCATACTCAGATAGCCGGGTATAGTTGACCAATGCAGCTTGTTCGAGACATTTGCGGATAACAGTTTTCACTTCCTCTTGTGGAACTGGTGTTACTATATCCTTCATAAGAACCTTAATGGCAAAACACATGCAAATTAAAACTTATCTCTTTGCATTTTAGAAACACCATACTACAGGGGTTTGCAATGTTATAAATGTCTTCTATGAAGGTTTAGAAGCTATGTAAATAAAAAAGCAAACATTCATGTCATGTTAAGCTATACTGATGATTTAAAAATTTTACAATACTGAATCTAGTTAGGTTTTTATGCTCTGGACATGGATAAATTGTTTCTAACGTAACTAAGAATATATATAATATATATATATATATATATATATATATTAAAAATTATATATATAATATTACAAATTACAGACAACATACCCTTTCTAGTAAAGACAGAGTAGCTTTTAATGCACCTTCAGGTCGGCCAAACGGGAAGCAATACCTAAACATACAAACAGCAATTATGAATAATCTAATATTAAAATGTCTGCTTTTACTTACTTAATCATGCAGCAACGGTAATTTTTATATGGTGTGTAGATGCTTTACAAGGACAAGAAAATACTGAAAATTTAATTACACAAATATACGTCATCTGTTCATTTTATAAATAAAAGTGAATTCATTGTCTTAAATTAAAAATATACATTGTCTTCACCAGACCCATCATCTAAGAACTCAAAAGAAGCATGACCCTCCGCAGTCCTATATATTTTCTTTTCTTTTCCAAGAACAAAACAAGTACTAAATTCACACTAAAAAACAAACGACACGTTTTGCATGCATTTCCATACCTGAAATGTGTTATCTGGTTTTCAAGAAGTAAACGCAACCGTTCTTTGATCTCCTCGAAGCGCTCTTTCTCCTCAACGGTTACTGTTCCTATTCCATCAGGCCTAGGGGGGAACCACAATTAAAATCATATAATGATGTTAACGTCTAAAGCAGAGGTGGCGTGCGGCATGTTCTATCAAACAGTGGTCTTCAATCAGAAAGGTCTTTGTGTAAATTGGGTATTAAGGTCAACGTCTCATATTTGATGCTGAACAGCACGCTTCACTTTTTTAAGAGACTGGGAACAGTTCAAATATTTGTATATGCTTAAACAATAAAATATTTCTCTCTCTCTCTCTCTCTCTCTCTCTCTCTATACACACACACACACACACACAGATTTAACAGTATTGTATGCATCCCCTTATTTTAAGAAATATAATGCACTCCTCTACACCTACTAAATATTTGAATGATATAGATTTCCTTAAATATTCATAACAATTACCTTACTCTTTTGTATTTGTATTAGGTGGGCTTTTGACATACAGTTTACATGTCACATATAGACCTTGGCGGTGTTCCTAAACCACTGCACATGTAGGTTGAGTTCACTCCAGACGGTAAAGTGCAAATGGAGAGACCTATATCACTAATGTCTTGGGTTCCCTCTTTCCCCGCCGCGCAAGAACAATAAAGGAAGCCCTGCATATTTACACCGGCCTGAATTCCATAATAAGAGGGTGGTAGGAAAACCTAATCCATTCAGGAGCCAACAGTCCAGGCAAACATCATTACTAGTCTTGTCAGTGAAAAGCAATGTATGGGGATTTGAGCTTGCCTGTGCAGTCTCTATCCTCCCAGTGTCTGTTTCTGTGTTGTAAAACCTCTTTCAATTGAATAAACTGAGCACTTACTTACGGGCCTCCTTCAGTGTGCCACCTAAGCTGTGCAAATCCCTAGCACCAGAATGGTTAGGCAGCACAAAAGCCCCAGCAAAGGATTACAAAACCTCTAATAAACCTCCAGTCAGGGGTTAATTGGCTGGCTTTATTTCCCCCTTATTTACAGCAGGCAATTCAATACCTCAGGGCAGCAAAAAATTGCAAATTACACTGTTTTGTTTTTGTGACCTTTGAGAAGAAATGTCTTAAAACGAGGAGCTTCTCAGACTTTGGTTGTGCATATGGAAACAATTAGATGCAAAAGGTGCAGAGAAATCTATTGGCAAGTTTCTTTTCTCATTTAAAACCGAACACCGATGTGTTGGTTAATTGTGTTCTGCCTATCTCTTGCGTTGAGATAAAATGGTTATCCAGACATTAGCGATATGATTAGAAATAATGAATGTTATCGTATTTATTTTGGTAATTCTGTGTCATGAGCAGCTTATAAACTGGCCTAGATCTAATGACTGGTTTTGGAAATAAAAAAGACGTGTCAGATAACTGGTACTACAAAAATGTTTTTATAAAATGTATTATGGTCAAAACAGTATATGCTTAGATACAGATTTACAGTGATAGTGTTGAATGGTCACCTGCAGAATATTTACCAGAGCTAGACGTGTGTGTATCTATACATCAACGTCTCTTTCTATAACTATAGGGTTTATGTGTTGCCTATTAAAGTTCTCTTGAGTGTGACTACATTCTACAGGTCAGCTGTAGCCATTTTTGGAGCTGTATGGATGTCTGGAAGGACATGCCAGCTGAAACACATCACGATATCTGGGACTTTCTTTTTTAAACAGCTGTGGACTATATTGTATCTGACATGACGAGCATCTTTTGAATCCACCTTTCAGATTTTCGGCAAACCATTTTCTCACTGTCCTTCACAAAGATGACATTTTCAGCAGCACGATGAGAAAGATGTCATGTCGGTTGCTTTTCAAGTTATTGTCACTGTGGTTAGCACCAGTTCTGTCAAATTGACTCTCTTCACAATCACCCATCGTACGCCATGTCACAAATAATAATATTTACTTTTAGGCTTTTAGTCAAATTTTACATCTACGTACAGCAAGTATTGCGGTTCTGTTTGTGTCAGGGGGACATTTTAGTTTATTTCTTTGGGGGGGGGGTGTAAAAGGTTTTATGAAATGAAGCTGTAATTTGTACTTTTTAATCTAAAAGAAAAACTTAAATGATTATACACCAAGTCATCAATTCATGTCTTGCAAAGCCTCTCATCTTCCTCGGCGCTTGACTATTAATCCCACATATTAATAGCGTCGTTTTAATGAAGAAGACTTGCCAACTTTCCAGAGCAAAAAATGTGCTTCAGGGGAACCGTGATCAAACAAAAATGATCATGTAAATGCCTAAACGATTTAACCACGAATCATTAAAGAGCACTTCTGTCGACATCTGCACACATCACTTAAATTCTCTCCTCCACAGTGCAAGGAAAAATCATAAATCTGAATATTAAAAAAAAAAAACGGCTTCCTTACTATTTGCATTTAAGTTAGTGGATATGTCAGAGGGGTTAGGACTTGGCTAAACATGTATTTTTCGCAGCGCCAGTTTTTGTTTCAGTCACTGATCAGATAGCGAGCCTGGCTCAGTGTAGCAGGACCTCGGACAGCGGCTAGTTAGTTTCTTCTCTGTGACGGCCTGTCATGCTGTCAGTCCTGACCTCCAGGCTGTCCTGCAACATCTGAATCACATTCTCCCTGCACCCTCTCATTGACTGCAAGCTACTGATGTCTCACTGTCTGACCTGATAATAACACAACACAAATAGACAACCCACCTCAACTCCATCACTGTCTATCACTGGAACAGCAGATTGATAGCCACATGGTGCTCTGTCTCTCTTTGACCTTCCTCATCATACTAGAAGTGACTTGTTTATTTAACAAAAGCCAACCCTGTTTAGCAGCTACACCAGCTTAGATGGATAAACCAATGTGTAACTAGCACATATGGGTGGTGAAAGCCCTTCACTTAACATGGCGGAGATACAGAGGAGAGAATACAGAGATCTCGCAGAGATCTTGTTATTGTTTATTGGAAATCAGCTATAATATGTTTTTTTTTAATTTCCATTCAAATAGAATGACAAACGTTTGAATCAACGTCTTATAAAGCTTTATATAATTTAAAATGAATGCCCAACATGAAACAAAGATGACAAAAACCACAAACATGCTTTTTATTGACAAATAACAAAAACAAAACATGATTTACTTATGGGAAGGAGACAGAAATTCAGATGTAAGGAGCATGAGGTAGAGCAAAGATTGCAGTAAAGCTATGCAGTGTATGTCTTTCTCTGTGTGTCATTAGAACTGACTGGTATGGAGATTTCCATTTCAATATTGTGTTTCTGTGTGGGACAGCAGGACTTGGCCTGCTTATTGGTAAACGATTTGACTGTTACCGCAGAATCAACAAAATATTTTTGGCAGAAATATAATTATATTGTTTGTGACTCATTTGAATAATTGCTCAAATCAAAGCTACTCTATCTCCAAAAACAAAATGGACTTATCAGTAGAAGATGAAAAATCTTTCTTACCTTTTTGGCTCTGGGGCTTGTTGAGATTTGGAATCCTTTTTTTTTTTAGAATCCTTTTTGAAATCCTTTTTTGAGTTAGCCTCGGGCTCAGTGACTGAGGGGCTCTGTGATTTGTCCCCTTCAGCCTCTGTATTATGTGGCCCACCAAGTAAATCTGGCATTTTCTGACTTTTGGTTATGCATGGTGTGATTGTTATTGACATTATGAAATAAGCACAGAAAAAAACAGGAAAAAAACAGAAAAAACAAAACAGAAAAGTAAGGAACAGAAATAAAAAGAACAAGTAAAAGGAAATAACAGGAAATGACACCTGATTTCAAACAGAAACATAAAGACAGAAATAAATTCAACACAAAAAGCAAGATTTAAATGAAAAATAAAGCAATGGAAAAAGACATGATTTGTAACCTAGAGAATGTGTTTTCCCCGTGCTGTCTGTCAGCTTTTGTTTTCCAATTTGACAGTTACTTTAAACAAAAAAAAATCCTCTTGCTACTTCTGATTTAATTGCCCAAATTAACATTTAGACTCTAAATGCACTTCCTGAATAAGAATGTAAACGGTTATTTCACTGAAGTAGTGGCAAGGGCCTTTTATTTACCTGTTCCCATGTACGTGCGAAGCACAAAAAGCAAAGCTGTAATGCAGTAGAGTCGGGTCAATCATGGCTCCGTTTTCTGCTCTTTCAAGCAAGTCATTCAGGTAGCATAGATGTCTATGACAACCTCGTACGCCATTGCGGGCGCAGTACTCATCGAGAACAAACACCTGGCCTGGACTGAACCAGCCCTGTGTGAAGAAACAGTAGAGTTAAGACACAACATCACAGTTAACCAAAAAAAAAACCATCTGAATAGAATACAGCCATAAAAAAAAATAATCCTGAAACAATTTTAGACAACATTCAACATAGTTGCATTATGTCTTCTTGCAAATCTCTTATCAGAGGGAATTTTATTTTGAAAAAGTCTTTCTGCACTTATTTCTGTACTATATACTTACTAAACTGATAGGGAAGGTGGAAAAAACATCCGCTGGGAACATACATATTTTCAACATAATTTGACAAAATAGGTCCAGATCAAATAAAAACTTGTACCCTCCCACTGATCCCAAAATGTCCAGTACTTGCTGGTGGCTTCTTGTTTGACAAAGAATTCCTCCTATCCAAACTCACCACATAGCACAGTGTTCCATAATCACAATCAGTATATTTTTTATAATCAGTATATCACAGTTTTTATTATGCTTCTCGCGTTCTTGATTGTTTTCCTCCTTGCTCCTTTTCCCGTAGCCCTTGACTGTGACCCTACATCTTGACAGCACTTAGCTTTCACCGTCCAGGATGTAGGAAGTCACTTACTGTACTTGTGTAAATTGTAAATTGGAATTTGTAACATGTATTATTCTGAATTGCTGTTTTAGCTAAATTGATTTTGTAATGATTGATGCCTTGTACTTCACTGTATTTTTGCACGTATGTTGTAAGTCGCCCTGGATAAGGGCGTCTGCCAAGAAATAAAAATAATAATAAAAATAATAATATATGGGTTGAATATCATAATGGCACAAAGAGTCTCTCGGTTTCTACTCACCAGACAAGAGTAGGAGTCATTAAGCCTATGGTCCAATGTGAGTCGCTGTACCATCTCGAAAAGTGAAGCGTGGTCAAAGTTACAGGGATTAGCTGAGATAAATTCATCCATTCCATGTTTTTGAGCTCTGTCTGCATCTATTTGGTCATTGCACATAGAAAACAACAGGATTTAGAAAAATAAAAGGTCAATCAGCTGAAAGACTTTAAGTAAATGAGAGATTATCTACAGTACAACATTCAAAACTAGACTTCACTTACGGTAGTGATTTATCTACTCTATTGCAAATCAAATCGTGTTACGGGTACATTGTCAACTTGCATCTCATCAGAGAAGATAAAACTTAACTGGAGTAAAATACAATTTGGCAAATCTTTAATGAAATACAACCAACATGGACATGTAATTCTTAAGTTCATGCATGAGTCATTTTGTTTAATTATCCCTGATGTTAAAGTAAACAGGATGTGTGTATCTCCTAATTATTGCTGGAGACATTTGTGACTTCTTAGAAATGAAATACAATGCATTCTTTATTACATTTATACAATAGATTCTGCCATTCGCTATTGGTGAATTTCATTCATTTCCTAACAAATGATGAATCGTGTGCTAAAAAAAAGCAACAAAAAAACAAAGAACAATTGATTCTTAATCGGCTGAGATAAGATTTATGGAAAAAAGAGAAATTTTGCAAAAAGAGAAAAAATGTCCCAAAATTCAAAAAAGAGCATTTACTGTAACCATTGGCAATTGTACATAGTTGGAGTTGGTTGAGAAAATAGTTTGACATAGTGCCTGTTCTGCTAATCATCTCAAAAGACAAACAGACTTGACACAGCAAGGGTTACAGTCTGCCATTTATTATGAATTAATGCCCTGAGTGCATTCACACTTCTCTTTTCAGAGGGAAGCCTGTAGGCACAGCCTCCTAGGGCCTAACTAATTAATCTCAACCTGTGTAGCTAAAATACAACTAAGTCCACCAGTGAAACAAATGGTGCATACAATCTGGGAGTGGTCAAGTGGATGCCCCCCACTCTGCGGCTTTGTTCATCAAGGGGTAACTAAATTAAAAGACAAATTTTCACTTTTCATTACATTTAGTGGGCTTCCCATTACAAGAAGTCCCTACAAATGCTGAACAAATAAGACTGATTTTAATCCTTGCTCTGCCTACTACATCCTTTTTTCCTTTTCTTTTTTTATCCCTTTTCACCCTGGATATATAGACCATGTTGGGGCCAGTCTTACAACATTAGTTTGAAGATGTTTGAGTAAAGCCAGTATAAATGCGAAGACTAAAGAGTCCCTTTTCTATTATTATTATTATTATTATTATTATTTCCAAATGGTCTATTTAACATCCAGAGACCTCTTCAAAATGTATAAACACTTATATGAATAAGTAATTTAAATAACTGAAATTAATGATTAATTCTCTCTTTTTCACAGACACTTTATGGAGAATCTAATAGAAGCTACCTGAAAATGTTTGAGAAAAACAATACATGAATATATTCAAACAGCTTTTCTTACACTTGGTGGGAAAACAATGGAGATTAAAAAAAGAAAAACAGAGAAATAAACAAAAAAACACCGAAATGATTGATTTATGTTAATTTTTTTAACCGCTGAATTAAGGACATCTGTAAAGCTGTCTTTTTTCTCTTCCAGTTAAAGCCCTGTCGTAAACTACCCAGCTATCCACAGGTAAACGATTAACAGGATCCAAACAATTTGCAATGATATGATGCATATGAAAAAAAAAACACAAATAAAAAAGGTGACTTTGTATCCCCCTCATCTGGTTAAATGTGTGCTTGTCATATCTGCTTGACATTAAAAGAAAGAAGATGGGGGGTTTGGACAGTAACAAACAATGACACTAGTCAACCGCATCTAGCGAAAGGAAGAAAAGAAATGACAATGATTGATGGCAGCTATTCATTTATAGATACTTGCTAGAAGAGTCTTGAGTGGAACATTGAGGCTATTTAGCAAATTATTTTTTGAGGGTTGGTTCTCCCCTTTATGTGTGTACCATCAAAGTGGCTGGAGAGGTTAGGAGTCCTCTCAGCCCGCGGTCCTTGCTTTGCACGGCACAATGCGCTACAGGCAAGGCCAGCTGACAATACAGGTTTTCCTTTTTGATGAAACCAAATAAGAAGCACCTTGCTCTAACACAGGGGGTTTCCCTGCGTCTCGCCAAGGAGCACTGGAGAAGAAACGCGAGGTTCAGAAAGGGAGTTCTGAGATGAGGGCACTCCTTTCAGAGCAAAGAAACAACCGCAGAAGCCTTTCTACTGTCCATTCTAGTCTGAAGTCAGTGAAGAAGTTGAAATCGCTTGCATGGAACATCTACCCTTTGTTCCTCAGTAAAATAAGTCGCATACCGAAATGATCCCCCTTTAAAATCACCTTCTTTTTCCTTTGAGATCATGTAATTTGATTATACGATTTAGTTTTGTCAATGACATTTGGATCAAAAAGCCTTCCTCGGTCCCCAAAATGGTTTGACTTTCCCCTGCCTCCTTAAAATAGATATATAGGCATATGATATATGATATTATAGATAAACATGCTTTTATAGGTTAGGGTGATTGTCACTGTGCTTTGAAATATCATGCAAACTGTGTTTTTTTGGTTGAATCATTGTTTTGAATTTTCCACATTCCTTTTAGCATTTGCAAGTTGACAATACTTAAATATGTTGCAGTGTTTTTATGATTGAGATAGAGCACTTAAAGCATACCACTACTGTAATATTCTATTAGGATAGCAATGCATTTTGGTGCAAATACATGGGTATAGCATGATGCTGTCAGACCGGAATTGAGTCATTCTTAAAGAGATGGGGAAAGAAAATCCTGTATTTCCACCAATAAATGTAATACATCACATTGGTATTTTCCTAGTCAGGCATCCATAAAAAACAAACAAACAAACCAAAGAAAAAGCCCTGCCTACAGGTGTCAAAATAGGTCTACCTGCTATCCAAAGGTACAGCTATAGGAAAACTGGAGTATTTTATGGTTAGGAGGGGTGGCAGCACCTGCTCCTTCTCATTGGCATTCAGAATACTCCAAGTACATATTTGCCAACTCTCATAACAAACTAAATAAAATAAAATAAAATAAAATAAATTGAGCCCTCTACAGTAAAGCAGTTATTTCACATGATTACCTACACCTTTCACGAATCTCAGTTGTCAAATTCACTGCTATGAAATTCAAATTTAATTGCTGGTGTTCAAACACACTTACTCTTTAGACATGTTTCAAACTGGCTCACAAAGTGCTGTAATTGAAGATAATAGATACATTCAAAGGTTTAACCCCTTTTGTACAGCAGTGTATTATGCTTTTTTCTTTGTTTCTTTTAGTAATTTTCTGTCATTTCCTGCACATCATGTAAGAATGCATTTTTCCACAACATATAAATTAGAAGAAAACAAAATCTGTTGTATAACTTAGAAATTAAAAAAGCAATTAGTATACATAATAAACAATTCATTATAGTTGACTGTTTCATTGTTTATTGCTTTAATGCTATATATAATGTGAGTAAACTGATATCCTGTGCAATTGCTTTGCTTTTGATGGTCTTTGAGAGAACAGGCTTATAGATATGGGGCAGGCGCGTTAAAGCATTTGTTTGTCTTACACAGCAGAGGGTGTAATCAATTCGCTTGCAAAGATCTTTGCAAACAATGTCAAATATGTGTTTTTTTCCACACAACCATGATTTAGTGATAGAGCTACTGTGACATTAAATAGGTTCATATTTATCTGAATGGCAAAAAGAGACATTCAGTCATCAGCTTTACCAAGAGGAGCCTTTAACACCAATACGATTATGGAGAGAAGGCAATTATGCAAAAAAATAAAAAAAATAAAAAGTCACATGCATCCTAACTGGCAAGAATGGAAGCTTAAGTTTCAAACCTAAGTTGAGGAAATTAACAGAAATAATTGTCTACAAGTTCTAAACATGAAAGAGATTTGAGAAGAGAGAAAGCACATTGCATATGTCAGATAATCTAGGTTGATTATCTGAGCTGTGCCAGCTACAGGGAAGCACTTACCCTTGAGTCCAGCTAGAAGTTAGCAGGGTAAGAAGGAACAAACCAGAATAACATAAAGACTAGCAACAAGGCTCAGGAAAGCAGACAGGAGCCCTGACCTAGCAGCTAAAGTACTAGGGTACAAGCAAAGCATGAAAAAGAAAACATAACTTAAAACACAACTTCTACCAACATGAGATAAACGTTATTGAACATTCTTCTGTGGATCACTGTGCTGCAGATGATTTGTTCTCGTTGTTATTATCTGACTTTATATTATTAAAAATAAGGACCATAACAAATTTAATTAAACTTTTGATATATATATATATATATATATATATATATATATATATATATATGATCATATATGATGCCTAGGTGTTAAATAAATGGGAAGTCAGAGAAAATACTGATACTGGCCAAAACACTTACCTCTGAAGCCGAATATCATTTATCACTGAACATGAATGCTCATTGTAAAATTTCACTAATTTATTAGCGTACATTTTTGTAACAAAACATACTGAAAATGCATACAGAGAGTGGTTGTTGTTCCCTCCAGGTTCTGTGGCTTCATAAACATTTAGCCTTTCAATGATTAATACAATATAAACTCCAACAAGTATTTATCTTTATTGAGAAGGACAATTGGGTTTATAATTAGCTATAAAGTTAAATATTGTTGAGTCCTATATGTATGGGAGGCACTGGTGTAGTAATATTAGTAAACAAGGTACCTATAGTCCACATGTGTTATTATATTTGGTTACATCTATATCATAATAATTCAATAATGTTTATGAAGGAATAAAGCAGTATTCTATGCTATGTGTGAGGACCAACGCTTGTATTTAACAAATCTTCTGCAGCAAAGTTCTGAGTGCTGTTTCACCTTTTCCACCTAATGCCACACAAATTTGCCACATTAAGGAAACAATTACGGCATTTCAGCAAAGGCGCCGGTGTTTCGGTTAATCGGTAAGCTTTGAATGGCATTTGCTGGACTTGGGAATGAAGTTATTACAAAATGTCAAATGTTCATATACTAGACAAAAATAAATGAACAAACAACATAGATTTATGTTTATAGATTCTGCATAGAAGTTTATGCTTTGGCTGTTGCTAAAATAACCTGCATTTAATGTATTCAACAAAATGTATACAGCATCTTTATTTATTTATTTTAAACAAAACAAAACAAAACAAAATTTTATGACTAAATCTTATATTCAACAATTATATACCGCAATGTATTTGGCAGCCAATTCGAGTTTTTCTTTCTACGTCTTTATTTTTTATTTTTCATAATTTCCAAAAACCATATGCAGAAAATTGATTTTATAATGAAAATATATTTTCTCTACAACCCATTTATTCTAAACAAAAGGTTTAGACATTAGGTAAGTAGCAAATGAAACTACATTCAATTAATATAAACTCCAATGTTGATAGGATGCACACCAAAAGACATTCATTTTGATATGAATAGCAGGATCTATTATGGTATTGTTTTAATAATATACACAGTGATATATTATGGTAAAAGTCCCTACAGAAGCTCAGATGCCATATGAAATTTAGATAAAGATATGGCAATGTTTTACCATCTACTTTGAAAAAAAACACACTGATGTCTTTAGAAAAGTATATAGTAGTAAAACACAGGATTTAGAGAAACAATAGACAATTACGAACAGTATGATAACAGGTAGCTGCATTGCTTCAGACAATCTTACCTTTACTTGAATATCAGTTCAGTAGGCTGCTTAAAGGTGCAATGTTTAAAAGCAACATATTGGAAAACATGTATATTGTGGAATAATTTGGCTTCCCCAGGGAAACTAAGCTAAGCTTGTTAAATCGAGGAATCCTGGCTGAATGATTTTGTGCTTTCACTTCAAACCGCGCTGAGTGGATGCTTCCGCAATCCCATGTTGTTGTTTTTAATCAACACCAGTTTAAAAATGAAAATAAAAATAAAAAGAACAGGTTTTTTTGCACCTTTAAACACAGTTCATTTTGAGAAAGAGTGAGCTAAAGCAAGTCGTTATAAAGTAAGTGAGGTAGCCCATGAAATGTCAAAAGCTCATTTTGGTGCTTGACAGCTGTTTTGAAAGTGCCAGCATGTACTGCACAGTATATGGTTTTAAAATGGTAAATGTTGCGAGTGAATGGCGTACAGCAGTATGAGATGTAAAGGCTTAATCAATATTGTGTTACTTACAAAACTGGGAAATGGGAGCGTCCAGCTGAGGGGCATTTCCTCCCTTAGCATTGAGTTTCTGAACCTGGGTGGGCGGCACTGGTTTGTGCGACTGGCCAGTGGCACGATACATCGCCTGCACCCACAGAATGCGGTCCTGCTCGTCGTCGCTGGCAAAGATCACAGTGTCTCCTTCCTTCACGGCGTTGAAGAAAGCTCTGCCACCTTCCAAACCTGTGGGATACGGAGGGAGTCATTACTGAGGGAGAACACACCGCTCTGTCACTGTTTGGATGTGAATTGTTTTATCTCTTTTGATGCCATATCCCTGACACATCTGCGTTTCAACGCGATTGCCCGAGGGCCTGAATTCAGGTCTGATATCAGGTCTTGTCAGGAGGCCACAAAGCTCTGACTTCTTTTAAGGGATATTAACACTAGTTTGTCCCAGTCAGCTCTGTTTCGATGTGTGCGGAGCGCATCCTACCCAAGTGTGTTACATTATCAACATTAACTTGTACACACAGCTGCACTTATGCTTTGTCACCATTGACACTGTTGATTTGGATCTGCTGTCACTCAACAAACACTCCAGCGCTTTTCATTCCAAGAGATTTCAATCTGTGCGGCACATAAGGAGGCATACTTTATTAATACTGTCATCTCAAGGATTTATATGAATGCGGTAGCAATTTTCAGCCATATTGAGATTAATGTATTTTACCAAAGTTACGTAAGAACCATCTAAGAGACAACAGCTGGACGCAGGCATGTCAGATTAGTTTATGCAATGAGCGCTTTGCTGTGCTATCAGTCCTAGACAGCTTATCATAGCAAAGTGTCATCACCAAGCTCCTTCTATAGGGGCAAGTGTCTAACTGTGCATTGCAGGGGCATTTCAGTATTTCTCTAGTTGCAACATAAAGGACAAGACTATATAAGATAACACTTATATGTTACAAGATAGCTGGTTGGTGTATATTTACAACTTCCTTCTCCATGCTTTTCTTTAATTGTTTTGTTTTGTTTTGAATATTAAAAAAATCCAACAAATGCAATTTTTGCCGATAGGATTTCAGCCTGACCGTGGATGTGTGTAGGCCGAGTTATTGTCCGTAGAACACACGCCACCCAGTGGACAAAAGTCATTACTGAATTTGTATGGCGTATATAACCTAAATGCATTTTTAACAGAGGATTACATGTTTAGACTGTGTTATTAGATATTTTATCTATGAGTTAGAGTCATCGTGATAGTCATACAAATTCTGTATTTTATTCTAATTGAACCGAAGTCACAATTTGGAAGATGCACATTTCTAATGTTTTTCTAGAATCTGAAAGGTGCAATTATTATTATTTTAAGTTATTATTGTATGGAAATCTGTGTATTTCCATTTGACATTTTTATACCTATGTAATATGTGCCAGTCAAATAAACTGAATCTTAGCTAATCTGAGATAGAACAAATATGCAGATATATTATTTGTTCTTTAAATGTAACTTGTAAATCTGTGGATTTCTCTGATATTCACCCAAAGTGATCATATTCCCCCCTAGGTAAATAAACATGATGCACCTAATAAAAAAAACAAATTGAAAAGGGTTTCGAGTGCTGTTTCATATATAAACTTAAGAGAAAGCTATCAATTTTAATCAACATTGTGTCGTGCTGTGTGGCTACAATAAACCAAGCAGTTACAAATATAGCTGTGCCCTTTTAAACACAGTCACTAATTCAATTCTTGTTTTTCTAGGTCTGTTTTTTTAATTCAGTCAAGCCCTACCGATCTAATTCTAGCTATTTAGCAAAACTACTGCTTTCACCGAAATCATTAAATGTGTGTGTGCCTGTGTATATATTACAACTATGGATCAGATATCAGATGTTGTTTGAAATGCCACATTTGACCCGTGAACATGCGTGTGTCATCTCATGTGACACTCCTCTGTGGAAGCGCTGGTACCTGGCTGTGGGTCCGTGTAGTCCACAGTGTATCCATCAAGCTGTAACAGCTCTTGGGGCTCGGCTTTCTTCTCCCTGTAACTGCACATAGCAAAGGTATACTGACTGACCTAAAACAGAGCAGAAGAGACAACATGTCAGCATGCAGGTTTATTGAAAGCTGTCAAAAACAACACTTCAGACACGGAGGGAAGGACATTACACAACTTGCTGGAAAAAGAAGAGAAATCCACACGCAGGAAGTAAAGATCGCTCTGCTGGTATGTTTATTAATTTAGCACATTTGTCTATGTCGTGATCTGAGCTCTCCAAACCAGACAGGAGGCAACGGTACTCGGCTAGTATATGGTAACCGTGTCTGTCAGAGTGAAGCAGTGCCTCGCTCTGATGTTTCTCGAGCTCTGTCATTCAGCCCAGACGAGTCCAAGAGTGACACTCTGTCACAAACAATGTGAGACGGATTGCTAGGTGCCAGTCATATTAAGGCAATCTTGAAATCACAGCGATCAATGCAATTGTCACCTCTGCTGCAAGTGGCAGCTCTCACTCCACAGAGTTTGCTTCTGTGTGACATGATAAATTCAATGTCATGTTCTTGATGCAAGCCTTCCTGGCTGCAGGGCGAGAGTTGGGCTCGCCAGCACTGAAACGCCTTCGGGACGCCATCAGGCCACATCAAGGCCCCGCAACTGTATTCAGCATTAAAGTTTGGTATTGTCAAGGACTAAAAAGCTGTTATAGTAAAGCAAAGGATTGTACCTCCCACAGGCTAGTGACCTACTGTCAAACTGACAGTTAAAGGATTTTAAATGACTTTGCTCTTGATTATAGCTCATGCTATGCTCTTTTAAATAACCTTGTTATTGTCAGTATTCTATAATTTGCATTCTGAATCTCCAACGCCACTCGGTGTAGCACTTCAGTGTTTTATTTCATTTAAAGCCATCAGTAAATCCTCTAGATCCATCTGGCACTTTATCTTGTTGAACTACTTAAGCTTTCATTTTGAAGCCAACAAATTAAAACCAAATCTTTTAATTGTTTCTTTAGGCTGTTTTTGAGGCTATCCCCCAAACCTCAAAATAATTAGACTTCGCTTTGCACCATCTCCAGTCTAGTTGTTTAATCGTTCCAATTTAGCCAGTACTCCAGTGACATGCAGTGGTCACATGTGAGAATTGCACGTAGCTTCTTTTAAACTCAAATCTCCTGCATTTTTATGTATCTGTATTTTTTTCCTCTTGAAATTTCAGAGCATTTAATTAAAATGAATGCTTAAAAAAAAGAAGAAGCACACATTAAAGTTGATTGTTGCTGGGGATATAAAATTGTTTCATTTCACAAACAGCAGCTATACAGGTTTTAATTACAATGTTCATTTTACATGGTAGTGAAGGAATTTTGAACAAAGAACTACAAATCTAAAGTATATGTTTTTAAACAAAGCTGTCAGTTAACTCAGAGTAACACTGCTTGGATTTATTGCATAGATGATGTTCCATGTACGTATGTTCCATGTAACAATATATTACAGTATGTACTGTGAACATTGTATAACATTGTATATCTGCAAAATCTGCATGTTGAAGAATGTAAATCTGACAGCTCTGTTTGCATCATATACCCTGTAGAGGAAATGCTCTCATATAAGACAAGAACTATAGAGTGACCACATAAAGGACAAATTAACTGTGTGGAAAACTAGAATATCGAGCAATTTCTGCATTAGAAACCATTCTGCACTTGTTTAATATTTCTGTAAATTGCTTACCTTGTTGTTTGGCTTTGTAATTGAAATTAAAATGAAGGACCTTGGTAATTGTGGTCATTCAATATGCCCATTTGTTTTGTTTGAATTAAAACCATATTTCCTGTCATTAATTTAAACGTAATATTAAATATTCATATTGAATTAATGGGACAGGATTTCATTCTGATATTTGCATGTGTATATAATTCCCATTATTATCTATTTTTAATATTGTGTACTTAACAATAAGGGGGTTCTACACAGTTAATTCAAATGTATTTGGTCAGCTTAAGATTTTGTTATTCACCGTCAATCAAATAGAACAACCTGTGCACCTGGAGGTATTTCAGCCTGCTTAAAAACAATTCACCACAGCCAACCGACCAAATACGTTTGATTTAATACTAGCTGTGCATTTCCTATACCATTCTAGAACTAGGAAGGTTGAAAGGATGTTTCTTGATAGAAAGAAAAAACAAAAGCATGGTGGTGAATACTTACACGAGACTTTATATGATTAAAAGAGAAGAGGCAGAAAAGGAAAAATAAACACAACATGTGAAAAACAAAGTGGCTGCCTACTGACTGGCATTTGTCACTAGCAGTAATTAGCTCGAAGGAGAGATGAAGCGAATTCTCTGGAATACTTTAGCTGCCAGTGTTGAGCTCTGCCCTAGATTGTCAAGCCCCTGACAACTCCTAGCTTATGGACAACTGGTAATCTTTTCTATCTACTACATGAGAGGCATGGTATCTGAAATAAGGGTGGAAAAAAGAACAAAACATGAAAGATGAGACACTGCAGTGCAGCTGTCTTATCTTAAGGCTGTGTTTTGGGTTGAGGCCGACACAAACAGGCTACAGAACAGCAGAATGTAAACCTGGCTTCCAAACTCTTCGTGGTGTGGTGTTTAAAAACATTATTTTACGCTGTGAAAACCTTTGCAATCCAGACCATCAGAGATCCTCCCAAAGCCGCTCATCTGTGGTAAACCCCTTTTAAGACCAATGGTTTAACACAGTAACAGACGTTTACTCTCTTAGTTACCTGCACCAGGACAAAGAACCTTTTCTTCCATCTCTTCCAAACATTTTTTCCAATTGCCCATAGATACCTGGAAAAACAACAGTGGTTTATGAATGTATGGACTGGATGGTTTATTGCCATCATCACTGATGGTCCTCTCTCAGAATCTGTCTGATGTGGTCTGCTTGTAGACCTAATTTTGGCTCAAGCAAACAAAACAAATAATCAACAAAACATGTTGTTAGACAAAAGAAAATGTGCTACTGATGCAATATGTTGCCAGGAGAGAAAGAAAAAAAACGTTGCTGCCCTCTGCTGGTGAAACTAGATCAGAGCTTCAGCTGACAAAATATTTACTAGAAGCTTTAGGTTCAGACTAATCTGTTTATATCAGCTTTTAGAGACACTACCAGTGCTTCTATTGTACTAACAGGGCTCATTCAGAGCAAGTTTTTTCCTCCACTTTAAGTGGGTGAAGTCTGAATCAGGGACTATTGGATTGAAGTTGAATTGCACAAAGCTAAAAGGATAATGAGGCTACAGGAAATGAGAAGTATGGGAAGGGTTTCTCAACCATGGCAACAAGGTTAAATAAAGAGACATGGTTAAACACTCGCTAAGGAAAATGAATGTGCAGTACACTGGAGTATACTGCATTTGTCTCAGCCCTAAAAGCAGAAGAAGAATACTCTTAAATATCTAAGTACTTGTTACTAAATAATATAAATATCAAGTAATAATTGAACACACTATAATGAATTTTAATATCATTGGTTTATTTTGCTGCTGTAGATCCTAAAAAAAGAATGTTCCTAAGATTCCAAATTCCTTTTGTGGATCAGAAGGCAAAAAGGCCTACGAAAGGAAAAGCCGCAATGAAGATCTTCCCTTATTCCATTAGACGCAGTACCTTTTGGTTAAGTTACTGGCAACGGGCATGTCACGATGAATAAGATGGCACCAAGGGAGGCACAAAGGCAGTGGATGCCAAGGGGGAAGAAACTGGCTTTTATAGCCCCAGCACCATTACAAGAAGCATAAGGCTACACGCAATCATTGCTCTTCCCCACATTGTGCCCCGTGCACACACAAACTAGATACACAAAACATATGTGAGGGTGTGAAAGTATGTGAGTTTAAAGAGACTAGACTGATTTCTCTGTACCTCGGGGGGAAATATAGCTTGGCCATAAGAAGTTATTATTTATTTGGATAACTGTTATTATTTTAATTAGTAATAGTATATTAGTATTATTTTTGCTGTTGTTACTTATTTATACATTTAAATTTTTATTAAAAACTAATTGTGTGGATATTTAGAATGCTTTTCCTGGATCGAATCATTTAAAAATGTTTTGTAAAGATGTGACAATATATTTTTCATATACTCCCAGTTAAACATTTTTTTTAATTATTGTATAACGTTATTTATACTTAATCATGATGGACTATTACAATCTAAGCCAAATCAATGAGGCTGGATGCTTGCTGTGACAATTTACATTGCAGGAGAAGAAAACATTTCAGTTTAAACCGGTTCCAAACATCCTTCATTCAATAACATTTCATCGAACACAATTAAACACCAGATACTGAACAGATGGGCATCTAGGTTTCATTCTCCTTGTCCCTTTGTCCAGTTTCAGTTACTCAATAATATAAAACAAAAATTCAATCGACCAGTACATTTTATTTTAAAGACACCAGATGGCATCCTATATTTTAAATTCCACCGCATGAGATTGGACAGCTCACCGATCCCTCTAGTGTCTGTGGATATTAGGTGTCGTGGCTGTAATCGTGAATCATATCATTTCTCTCGGTCCCGTGTGTACATCTGGAGATGTTACATAACAGTGCATTGTCCAAAGCTAACACTTACCCAGAATGTTTCATATTCTGTGGTTTATCCATACGAATGGCAAGCTTGATTTTCAGATCATGATCAGGGCAATTTTTAGAAACAGTCATTTTGTGTAACTCGGATTGTTTGGGGCTGTTGGGTGTTGGATGCAAGACAACCTGAAAGAAACGACAAAAAACATAAATGGAAAATAAATAAGGAGAGCAAGATAAAATGAATACTCCTAATTGATGCCTTACAATTTCCAGCCGACTATTTCTGAAACATGTTATCTGAAAGATTCTGTTAGAATAGTGCACTCATTTTTTTTTTCGAATTTATTGCATCACTCACCAGTTATCATCAACATACGTCAAACGTTAATGTTTTCCTTTTAATACCCGAGCAGCAGCAGTACTTTTGAGACAAAAAAAAACTGCTGAGAATTGCTTCTCATAAAAATCCAGATAATCTGCTTTGAGAGCTTCAGAAAACGAAGCGCCGTTCCAACAGTTTAAGAGCTTTGACAGAGGCTGCTTCTACTGCACTGCGAGATTAAAACGTCTTGTCAAAGCTAAGGTCAGCGAAACGTCAGTGAAAGGTGTCATTTCAAGGCTTTCCACAAACTAAGTGACAATATTTTCCTTTTATACATTCGATTTATAACATTTAGCAAGGAAGAGAATATCACTGAAATACATACACTTGTTAATCAGCGGTGATAATACAATTAGAAGGCAATGAAGTACATTGAAACTTTGTGTTCAACCCTCATTACAAAATAATACAGTGTGGATGGGAAGGTTAGATACTACCACTACTGCACAATTAACTAACTCTTAACAATCACAATTTCAGATGTCTTGAGCAGCTGATAGATTTATTATACCCATAATACCTACAGAATATGTAGACCAGAATTATAAACTTCCTTATGATCCCGAAACTGAATTGGAGCAACGCTTCTAGCAATGATTTTTAATCAGTTACTGAGTAGGACAATAGTCACTATTAATAGCCAGTGTCAAAGACTGAGTTATTCAATGTTAAACTCCCCCATGTAGATGTTTATGCCACCAGGCAGTTAGTTTAAACAAGGGCATGAAACAACCTACAGTGAAAACAAAATGAACAGTGGCAAGTCAGCACGTTTGAGTTCAGAATTGAGAAGCAGCTCTTCCAGTGACTGGCTGTGGCTTTAGAGGTAAAATTACTGTATTTGTGCACTTATGTTGTAAGTCGCCCTGGATAAGGGCGTCTGCCAAGAAAAAAATAAAATAATAATAATAAAAATAAAATAATAATAATAATAATAATACTTAACTAAGAGAAGGAAGAAGACATTTAACTTGGGCTGCTAAGTCATTCAGCATGCAGCCCAGGAGGGTTTATCATCTGACATGAAAACAAACCACTAGCAACCTGAAAAGGGCCTATCGTCATATGAACTATGATGGTCATTACTGATTTAGCCGTGCTTATGAGATGTGCTGCTTCTGACAAACTAACAAGCTTGGCAAACACTCAGCCTTCCCAGTCCGGTTGGGATCAGAAGGAAGAAGCAGGGAGATATTATGAGAGACAGCTGGAAGCTTATCTTAGATCAAAGCCTGCTTTCAAATAGGAGATGAGTATTCCCTACCCGTCCCAGTTCCTTGTCTTCCAGGGCCAGCACTCCGGTGCTCTCGGTGAACAGCTTCACCTTCACTGCCGGGAGCGGGTGTGTCGTGGTGAAGTCACCTTGAGTTCCCCAGCTGGAAAACAAATGCACCGTCAAGTCAACCTGACACAAAAATAACTTTCCAAGCAGGGAAGGGCCTACTGATACACCTTATAATAGGCAAGACCCTGTGTCTCAGAAGGTGACATTGACTCGATGACTCCTATTGAAATCCGTTCCCTTGACTGAAGAAGTGCAGACTGGAAAAAAAAGCATTAAAGCGTGTTTTTAAACAATCAGCAGTCACAATTCCATAGTCCCCCTTGAAGTAAATGTAAATGCTGTTTAGGTGATTTAAAACTGATCTCACCATAACTTGAATACAACCTACAGGGTGAAATGAGTACCACATTTGGAGCTATAGTTGTGGAAGTTGATAGTAATTATTATGCTAAAGTTATGCTGTTTTTATGATTAAAATAGCAACTGCACTCATCAGAAGCAATTAGAAAACATCAAAACTGTAATTGTGGTGTGCATAGATGATTATGACCTTCCATGTAGGGATTCTATAAATATAACCTCATTAAAAAAGAATCTGCATCTGTCGTATGAAAAAATATGCTTTGCCACAGCCTGCATCACGTACCGGTACTTGTACCAGATCGAAACGATCTTATCCATAAACAAAACATCGCAGTCGAAGCCTCCCTTACGGTGACGCAGAACAAGCGAAATCACCACATGCCTCTTATCAAACTTCTACAGCCTTTTTTATTGCATTTCCAGCGTTGCTTCCCAAACAAATGAAGCAATGACTACGGAAGGCAGAAAAGGCATTTAAAATGGCACCCGAAATAAATGAAACACCTTTGTAAACACGGCCATCCATATGAGCTAATGCACTGGAAACATAAGGAAATATCACTGAAAGCCATCTTTCATGTCACTCACATAAAAGATTTCTGAGGCAATGGGTTGACTGAGAAATGGAATCTGGCATGATGTCATTAGCTGCTATGGCAACAGCCAGTGCATGGCCATGATTCAAGTCACCGAGAGATCATTTGTATTCATACGGGGTGTACAGTTTATGTGGACTGAATTCCAGATGAACATCGTTGATAAAATTAGCTGCTGGGACTAGCTAGGGACATATGTCTTTGCAGGTAATGAAGACGTGATGATTGTACTGTTAACATGAAAAGTGAGTAATGACCACACAAAAATTCAGTTCACTGTCCCAACGCACATCTTCTTGTCATACATATTCTGTCTCCATATACGCCTTCCTGCGACAGACTTATTGGTACTTTCCTGCAGGATAGAAGCATAAGGATTGTCTTTCCTTTCTGAACTACACTGAGAGAGAGAGAGAGAGAGACATTAATGAAAGCCCATGCTATTCTAGAAGGGTTTCAAAAAGAGGTGCAAAGAATAAAGAATGAAAATATGGAATTCCTACACGTTCCACAGTTCTGCGATTTTTCAAGATCTCAGATTACACACTGTGACCACAATCAATACTACCAGACAAACCCGATGACCTTGATGTGCTAAAGCTCCTTATTCATCTCACATTTCAAAAGGAGCATTAGACAAATATATACATATTAATCAGAAAATGAAATATTTTATATATCTATCTATATATGTATAGTAGTATAGTATAGTATAGTAGCTAGATAACATTTAATATTCCTGTTCAAACATATCGGCCTATACTACTTCACTGTCTGCCGAGATTTCCATACATGTTGGTGACCTACTTTGACAATTTATCAACTAATAAAAGTAAAAGCATCAAAGCATCTGCCATTTTAATCTTGGAAGTTTTTTTTTTTCCTGCTGTAAAGGCCAACTAAAACAACCAGCCTGCATTCTTACTTATTTCTACAATCCTGTGGCATTTCTGACAGTCTGTAAGAAGTTAATCTTGTTGGTTTGCTCCCCTCAAGTATTTTGACAGCTTTGGGCATCCACCGTGAAATGATGCTGATGCAGCATCATGTTGCAGCCTGTGCACAGTGAATTCTAAAGACAGTCTACCAACACTTCTCCACGCTACAAAATACAATTATTAACACATAATGACTGCAGGGACACTGCTCTGCTTTTGTGCTACATTTTGCCTGAAAAATAAGTAATTATATAATTCCTCATGAATATTGTTCTCTAAAATGTATATGGAATAACACCTGTATATAGAACAATTCCTCATATATGTCCTAAACTGCACTATTGCTGTAATGAATATGATTTTCATTAATGAGGTATATATAAATTATTTACATCATTGTTCATATTTAATAAAGGAGTAACAGAGATCCCCTGGTTTGACTGAAGAATACAAAGACTAGATGTTTGCCGAGTGATAATATCTCAATAACATCATGAATCTGAAATGCAGGATCTGCTGTAGTGTATGAAGTGTATGAAGAATGGCTTTTGAACTTGCCGCCAGTACTGAATAGTTTTCTAGTGTTGCCTTTACTGTGCCGGTTGTCCCCAGGATAAAAAAGCAACCTGAATGGAATTATCAAAGAGAGCTGATACTCTGATTTTATTGGTAGAAAGGGATGTTGGACTAGCATATCCATGGAGATTTTTCACATTTACAAATGGATCGATCTAAAAATTGTCACATTATGCAGCCTCACAACACTCTTTATTTGAATGCATTAGTCAAGCATGGTTTTAGTGTCTGTCACTGTCTAAGACTTTCTTTCTCCTGGCTCCTTACACCTGATCTGACTTCATTACATCCGGAGGAAAAGGCCAGATCTGATCCCCATCTTTAACTCCTAGACAAGAACAACTACACATATCAAGCTAGCACCCTGTCATATACTAAATAGTCTGCCAACAAAGTATTACATTTATATATGTTATGATAATATCAATGGTGTCTTGGGACAGTTGGTTTAGTAGTCTAATGTGCAGCCTCTTCAACTTTTGTCATTTTTCAGTCGCTGCCCAAGTATATTTATGCCAGTAGCCCCCACTTCCTTGAAGTAATCTGAAAATGCAATCAATTTTACAAATATTGCATTTCGGTGAGAATTTTTAAAGGAGAAATGGGATCTGCTAAGTTGATTAACTGACCTCTCTTTGCATATTAACAACAAATTAAAGTTTGATTCTGGATTCACACTTCTGTATGGACACTAAAGCGATCTCACTTCACATACATGTTTTGTAGCTGCTGTTAATATTATGACATATTATGAAGTAAATGTACTTCCTTTAAACACCCAGTGAGTCGATATTTTTCACTTTGTGTTTTTTCAGATACTTCTCAGTCAGTTATCAATATGCTAGAACTCCATTGGGTTGATATTGTTAATTGACTGGGAAGTATCTGAAAAAAGACAAACATTTTTATGGCGGCATGTCATCTCTGGAAAATGCAGATCACATAGTAATACTTTACATTTTTCAGAGATGACATTCAGCTATAAAAAATGTATATCATTATACATTATGGTGCGAGTGTATTTGTCTGTGTTAATCAATCAAGCTAAACATCAGGAATGTAGGAAGAAGTGAAATTAGTTGGATGTGTGCAATCTGCAAGGGTTGAATAATGTGTCTTTCTTTCCTTGATATATAATTACAACCATGGATGTGTTTTTATTATTTATTTTTTCTTGTGCCACACTAGAATAGAAACACTATTTACCTTGAATAATGGTTGGGAAGAGCTTTCTCTCTCACCTTTTATCTTTCTAGTACAATATCGGCTTTGAAGTGTTTTTATTATACTTTCTATTCAATTAGTGCCACAAAGTGTAGTGATGTCAGAACTGTATATTATCATTCCCATCTGTTTAATCTTATTACACCCTG
This sequence comes from Amia ocellicauda, assembly GCF_036373705.1. Taxonomy (NCBI): domain Eukaryota; kingdom Metazoa; phylum Chordata; class Actinopteri; order Amiiformes; family Amiidae; genus Amia; species Amia ocellicauda. Next base: position 6,718,330 of record NC_089852.1, read on the forward strand.
AAAAAACAAAAATAATGCAGCTGACAGACTAAATTACCTCTCTGCAGGGTGTAAAATGTAATTGTTCAGTGTTGGATAAATATTAAGCTCTGTGTGCCACACAGCAACTTCTCTCGATTGCTGTGTTTATATTGTTTTGCCTCCACAGTGTTTATCCCAGATAGAATGTAAATATTTTATAAAGTAAGTTAGGCTACACTCGTCAGGTATTTTTTTTTTCTGTTGAGACATCTGCTTTCTCCCCATGATGAAAATGATTAAAAAGCAATGTGTGTCTTTATGAACAGCATCCCACATTTGTCATATTCAAGTGCACATTTTCTGTCTTCAAAATCAATTGATTTGATAGCCACATTCAGCAAAGGACTGACAGTGAAACTATGGTTCACTGGTTGGCCTATTGCCCTATGTATTCTTCTGTTGAACATCTTTAAATAAATAATATATAATACAACCACATCCACTTACACACACACACACACACACACACACACACACACACACACACACACATATGAGTGGTGGAATACAATAACTGTTTGACTCTTCCAGCCTTAGACAGGGGTGTTGGGAAGGATTTTGTTAGAGCAGGTTATTGTTGCATCTGTCTTTACTGACTGAATTCCTCCTCACTGCGATTGTGTGTATTTTGAGATGTTCTTTTCTCCCCACAGTGCTTGTGCCATGTGTCCAAATGAGATAAACATTCTCTTTTCTCCATGTTTAATAATTTAGAGAGAGCTGTTTGAACCAGCTCTTTGAAGCCATTTAAACAATTACTATCCCAGTACCAAAGGAAAGCTTTGGGGGTCTGGTGCCTTTAATGGAAATAAAAAATGTTGCATAGATACCCTGTTTGTTCTTCTGTTCTGTTGCATCATTTTAATCGTGCGATGTGAGTTGAGGCCAGTAATCTCCTTTGAGCTTTAATAAATGTGTAGCAATCTACTTTGCTGTTCGCTTTCTGTAGGAACTTATTTTCTGATTCTCAAGGAAAAAAATAAATAGTTTGCTTTTGCTGCTTCTATCACCACAAATTGTACATAATACAGGCAGCTCTGGCAGAAGATAAAAGAAGAAGAAAAGTCCATAAGTTGATTACGTTATTAGATAAAATGAGGATGATTATGAACATATTCCTTTCTGATTTTTACAAGAATGGGTTTTCTAGAGAAGTTCTCACATTACTACAGGGGGAAGATTACTGCATCTTATATAAAATGGTTATTTGTGATACAAATACAGAAGAAGAAAAAAATCCAATCCAAATCCAAATAAATTAAACTGTTATTTCTCAATGTCTGTTATGTTACTGGTATTTGTATTTAAAGAAATTAGCATGTCAATATAATTGAATATACTGTTGCTGCTTTGGATTTTCAAATAATAAATATCATTTTAAACATATATCTTTCAGTTTTTAGACAATAAATTATATGAATTGTGCACATAGGAGCAGACCTGCTGTCTGCTGATAAGGACCACTGAGATTTGATAGTCTGGTTTACTGGAATCCTACATCAAAAGGTTACTGAAAATTGTCTAGACTTACTCTGCCTTTTTACTCTGCGGTGTTTTAAAGGTACCATATGCCAGTTACCTTCTACAGACTATATACATTATTATAATGAGTCAGTTAATTAACTACATATATAAAATAATGACTGAATCACATAAAATGTCAAATCATATCCCTAAGGGAGGACATAAGGACGACTGGGATTTAATTTGTGGCTTTAATGGCAGATTGTATTGCACTTCAAAACTAGCTGGTTTGTTTTACATGGTTTTATAGCTGTATGCATATTGCAAATAATAAAGTGCCCGGGTTTTGAATGCCACGTTTTCATTGCAAGAACACGTTAATAATTGTTGAGACGTAATACTACATTTCACCGCTAGATGGCAGTCCAGTAATTCACAAGATTAAAATGGCTGAAAACCACAAGAAATATGAATTCCACATCAGTCAAATGTTTTCAAAGACAAGCCTGGATTAATAAACATCAGACAATAGATCAAGATTTAAACTTGAACAAGATTTAAGGTCTTTTTGTGGAGATTTTATTGTTATTACAGTTATTTGTTTTTTAGTGCCAGATTGGGGTTATCATTGATGATTTAATGTCACTACATGCATGTGTCATCTGTTCTGAGGTCACCTTGCAAACAAAACTGACAGAACTGTCCGCAGGCCGGATAATAGTGGGCTTAATACTGAACACAGTCTGATAAAGTCATTCGAAACCCCTAGGTGAAGTAATGCCAATCAAATATTTTTATGGAATATATATTGTTGATACAGCTTAGAAAGATAGCTATTCTTAAAACCACGGTCATTTTAAAATGGTTTCAACCTTAAACTATACCACTACCCATTGTGGCATGAAAACGACAAAATAATTGCATTCCCATGTAATGATGTAGAATTATCATAATCACATAGAACTTCTGATTTAATTGTCAAGTTAATTTTTCCACGGAAGTTTCCTTCTGCTCGGCTCATTGATATTAAGGTAATTCGAGCATTAGTATCTGTGAGCATGAGCAATGATGGTGTCGTGTCAGTAAAATAAAAGCAAGGTTCGTAATTATGCCGGCGGATTATGAATAAAGCAAATTAGTTATATAGTAGCAATGATTCTGAAGTACCATTATGCCACCTTCATGCCACAGATGAAGAAACGCTTCCTAAACCATGCTGAAATATTAGCAGCTGTACCTTGTTAACGGCAGCCCACACACAGTATTGTACATTCCTCAGCAAAATTAATGTTGATTTACAGTTCTGGAAAGCGGTGGCACACAGTTACACTTTGTCAATTCCCGTGGGGTTTCACATTAAGAAGCTGGAAATAACAACGTTCCTGAGCTGAAAACACAACCTTTCGGAGCACGATGGGGTTGGCACCCTAAAGGGAGCCGGATTACTACTGTAAATACGCCATCTTTATATTCCGGTGGGTCACAAATCTGTTCCACTTGTGATCTTTGCTTTACAATAAACTGCTAGTGAGGGGAGTGAACTCTTGCCCTTGTCGCGGCCTACCGCTACCCTCGGCCTGTCGTGTGACTGTTAGGAGAACCGCGGTGACCTGGAGAAGAGCTAACAATGCGATGCTCTCACTGCGTGCAGATCCTGTTTAATGCTCCATTCCTCTAGTTATTCACAATTATAGTGTGATTACAATGAAACTATCTGCTTTCAGTCAAAATCAAAGAACTCTCTTTACAATAACGTTATTTCTTAAAAGCTAACCCTTTCTAAAACATCTGCTAATTATTTTCCTGAGTGATGGTGGGAGTATCCCCCAAAACAATGTAGTCTTACAATAAGCCCCGGCTCAACAATGAGATGAGAGGAGTGTCGTCAGCGTTCATTCACAGTGTAACGCTACACGCGGGCTGCACTGCAGTTCTCCTCTACTCTGCATAATAGATCAGGTAAATTGCACACCAGATTAAAGCAATTTCCAAAGAATGCTTGGGGGCTTACATTCCACATTGTAATGCAGCTCCATAATCTGTCCTCCATTTGATTTGGTTCGCTTAATTTGCAAGTTGAAATGGTGGAGCTCTTCTTTTTTCTCTCTCTCTTCTACAGATTCATTAAATACAAGCACCTGCAACAGTCACAGTCTGGGATTCCAACTAAAATAGAATATGCCAGTGGAAATGTAAAGTGCTACTGTCACCACTTTCATAGCTTCATTATGTTCCAGGAATTTTTAAAAAAAGTGTTGTTATCCTTATCAAGCCTCATAATGTACCTGCTGTTTGATGCAGCCCTACAGTACATTTAGATAGCAATCCTTGCATGGAAATACTAAGTGGGGATAAAGTTAATGTAGGGAGTCCAGCTTGGTTATGTATTTTAAAAAAAAAGAAGGATTGCATACGTTTTTTAAAATGCTGTTCACACCGACCTTACATAAAACAAGCTTTATTGTACAACACCATCATGAAATCATATACAGAGACACCAAAAACCCACCATAGATGCTGTGGATTGTGTCGAAAACTCCCTAGAAAAACATAATAATGGTAATTATGGTAAAGTAGCAACCATGCTTTGGCATTGTACTTAAAGCGATGACATCTTGCCGATTGATAATGGAGCATTTGAGCCAAGGAGCGTGTTTGCATTTGTTATTAAATCATTATTTACAACAGTTTAAAATCTTTTGTAACAAAGCAGAATTTATATCCCAAAGGCTCATCTGAGACCGATCTATAAAATAAAGAAAAACTATCCTGGGATTGTTGTTAGAATCCTACAGATGGCGTTTCGTATGCACTTTAATTAAAGCAAGGGGGAATAAAAAAAATCAATGTTGCAAGCTGGAATGTTTTTGATCATTTACAATGGACACAGAAAAAGCACCCGGTTTCAGAGTGAGGCCCAAGAGTGGATTTACGTAGAGAATGAAATAACCGTGTGAAAATCAGTCAGTTTCAAAACTGAGTCCATCAGTATAATCAGTAAAAGACATTACTGAGTGAAACACTTTTTGAAAAAATGAGTCCCACACTAATACATTTAGGCTGTATGACAATAAAAGCCTTGGCAGAAACCAGATTATTGCAGGTAAGCACTTTCTTAGACTATGAATACATTTTAAATGGTCTTGGATATACAAATGTAAAACATGTTTCGCTTTATTTAAATACAGCAATTGAATTTCTTGCAAACCTGATAAAAACTAAAAAGGGAGGATCTGAAATGACACTTACGTTGGCTTGGAGGCTTCAGCTTGATCAGTTTGCAATTTTTCTCCTCCTTCAACTTCCATCGTACAGTAAACGATACGGTTAGGAGCCAAAGACTTCAAACCCTGAACTTCCATTATCACTACCTGAAAGAGACACAAAACACAAGACTGCTTTCACTCCTGTCAAATAAAGGCATGTACTCCACAAATCAAAACCTACTCCAGAGAGAGTACTTTTGCCTTTTGTGACAATAACTGTGATTGTAATGCATTCTGTGAGACCAAGGGCTGAGGGAAATATTGAACTGCTAATGAAATAATGATGTTTAAAAATATGGGAAATGAGGAAAAACATCTCTTAAGGGTATGTTCACGCCATTAATTTATTATAAACTTGTAAATATATTTCTGACTTATATCCGATATGATGAATGTTAAATAAATTAGCAGAGTAAGAACTGTTTCTTCGCAATATGAAAATGTAGGCTAGTCCTTCTTTGGTGTCTAATTTTATTCTTAAATTCCTTCAGTAATACCTTTGACAAGAAGATTGGGATGACTATTCTTAGAAAACACATGGATGGTGCTGATTAGTGACTCTCTCTCATTTGTTTGATATAATATAACTGTAGGAAATGTGGATCAAAGGAGCTGTAATAAATACTTGCATCACATTTATTGTATTATTTTTGTGCTTATGTTTTAAGTCATTAGACACCAAAATACCTTCATTTGTACTTCAAATCTCAATATAATTTCAGATGCCTTTTCGTAAATCGGCCATCATTTATTTGAGGGACTGGGGTGTACAACAGCAATCAATAAACTGTATTATATTTGCGTGTTCAAACAGGCAACAGTTAGATACGTGATGTGCTTAGCAAAGTGCAAGATGATAAATGTGGGCCGAGATTTATAGTAGATTATTTTGCAATCTCCCTCCTGCACGCTCTTTGCTTTGAATGGGAATGAAACCTTATCAGACAGAACAGAATCCATTTTACCTCTAGAGTGAAGGACAGGACAACATCTGATTTAGAGAGCTGGTTTTCATTCTCCTCCCCCATGTCAATGATCGAGGTGTTGTGACTACGCTTCAATTTCTGGAGCTTGAATTCCGATCCTCCTTTGGACACGGGCATGCTCTCCAGATTGGCCATGAGCAGATTCACAGAGGACTTCAGCTCCTCGATGAACATGTTCTCCATCTCTTTCGACACAAACTTTGGAAACTTGCGCTCCTTTAAAGACCCAAAAGTAAGATAATGGTTTGTTAGTCAATCAAACACATTTGTGGAGATACCAAAGCAAAACATCTCTTTTAAAAAACAGTTTTAGGTCTTTGGCTGTCTGGCTGAGCCCAGCTTTTCAAGCACACTAAAGCACATCCAACTGGCATATCGTGTTTAATGTTGTAACTAAATACCTCTATCTCTTCGGCTTCATAATTATTTCTAACCACTGAAAAATGCATAAATGCAAAGCATAACCAGTATTAGTAATTGTCACAATTTGCCACAGATAGAAGAGTCTTTAATTCCCCCCAAAATATATTCTATACATAACAAAATAAACAAATAAATGACTGTCAGTAAAAAACAAATGCTGCATAGGCTAGGGAAAATAAATGTCCTCTGTATTTATCTTGGTCTTCTCTCATCAGCAGATGGCAACTCCTCCAACACTGGGAGGAAGCAAACTATAATTGATTGTCTTGCTACTTCCTTGGAACACACATTCCAATTATTTCCCCCTATCTAGTTGCTCACTTTCCATGTACTAATTTGGTTAAGACAATAAGCGTCATAGTAAATAATAATACAATGTGAAGTCCAGAAACATCTGAATATGTAGTGTTTACTTACTCGCGCAATCTGATCTGCCATTTGAAGACGTCCATCGAGCTCTCTTCTAATTTGTGCTGCTTGTTCATCTGGATTATCCAGCTGCGAGAGAAAATACAAGTCGAATACATTAAGCGCGTTCCAAATTTCATGAAGGACTTTTGCAGTTTGGAACAAAATTCAGTGGCACCCCAATATGTCTGGAGAAATACGGCCACAGAAATGCATACTGACACTATGGTTTGCAAAGGCACACGAACGCAGGATTGTAAGGGCAGTCAAGTCCCCCGTATCATGTCATGTGCTGTCCCTGAGCTGCGTGGCCTCCATCAAAGAAGTTTAAAGATTATTCAACTTCAAATTACCAAGCTCGAGCCTTAATTTGGAACCCTAATTAGATTAAAGTGGCATAATTCATCACTCTGACATATTGTGAGTCTGAGAAAATTGATTCGTACAGGAACTCGGTATATAAGGCACAGGCATCTCCGAAGGAGATTAGGTTATTATGGCCAAGATAAACTCACAGTCCACTATTTCTTCCTTGTAAAATGAAAACAGGGTCATATTTTAAGTGGAGTGGAGCTGTTTCTGCTGAAATAAGGGCAGGTTTATTTCTCCTAACTGCTTAGACATAATTAGGAAGAGTCTGATCTCTTGTTTGGACTCTGCTGATGGTAATATAGCTTAATATCTAGAGTTACCCTTAATTTATTGTAGAGGTCATTTGAGGTCCCATTATATAGCCGAATCAGACCAAAGAACGTAAATGTTTGTAATATGCTCTTGCTCCTGGAAATACAATTAGAATTCGATAGGCTTGGGATGCTTTTATGGCAGTTTACCATAGACAGGGTGCTCAGATATAGAAGGTAATGACACATAAGGTAAAGCTAGCCCAACCTGAAGAAATGTAAAAAAAGTTCAAATTCTCTATCAGCTGACATTGGCTGTGTTTACCTACGAGTTTAAATGTCCCAATGGTCACTAATGCATTCATTACTTATTACAAATAATCAAATTGCATTTGATGATGCTTTTTCACAACAAGAAAACAATCAGATTGAAAATGTCAAGAAAAGGAACAGATTATTTAACAATTTAATCTATTTGTGAATAGATATTAATACACCAAGCAGAAAGATATTACTGCACAATACACTGCATCAGCAGTTATTTATTGTCAGACTGCGAATCAATGGCGCTGGTGGTAACTTGACCATCTGTACTGTCAAGCTGTGAGTGACCGAAGCCTGGCAATCCTGGAAAACCTGCCTGGATTTCAATAGCATACAGGAGGTAACTGACCCCTACTTAACAATTATTGTGAAGAAATAGTAATCTCCATAGGCTGCTTAAATTCAAACATACATACATTCAAACATACATGTCATATGCAGGTTTCAAGATAAAATGTTTGTCAGATGTTTTTCTCAAAGCCAAGGTTCTTAAAGCTTCTAGTGACAATAACAAAATTATGCCTACGACTCAAAATCCATGACCGTCTTAAGCCCTTAAACAGCCAACCATTTTATGCACAGTTTTCAGTTCAGAGATGAACCAACTTATATGAAATGTCTGCAATCCACAAAGCCGAAATCATTTATTGGACTTTCATCATCAACTTCTGTCCAGATTAATTAATTGTCCAGGCTTTATTTTCAATGATTTCACAGGATGAATGTAGTGATGTATGTGGGGGGAAATATATGAAATTTGGAATGCATGAGGGGCTGAACAAATGAAATTATAATAATAATCTTATATTTATATGTTTTATTCATCTTTGGCACTACATCCCACACATGATTTGGCAGCCATGGTCCGAATCCAGACTCCTGTAGCTGGAAGTCTTGGACATTTTAATGTTGCTAAGATTCTCTCACATTCTCAATAGAGAGGCATCTGCAGGGAACAATAATGCTTTCCATTAACCCCTCAGTCTCTTTTACCAATTGTCAAATCTTTCTCGACCCGACAGAAATGTGCTGATGTGGTAAAACACTCAGGACAATTCAAATAAACTGCAGCTTGGAGTGACACTAGTTCTCGTAGGCTGAAAAGTCTTGCAATTCTTTTTAGACCTATTGCTTAGTTGAACTTAATAATTACTTAAATTAAGCCATTTAAAGACTTTAAAGACCTTTAGTTGCCAATAATTTGATTACACAAATAAACCAAAGAGGACTGTTCATTAGTATACTTCCTTGTAGATTTGTATTTGTATATAGCTGCAATGATTCAAATATTGTCTTCTTTACATAGGGTAAAAATGTAATAAAATTAAATTACATTCAAATGCAAGAGTCGTACACTTCTAAGCATCTTCAGTGACTGATTATCTTAATGTAGGTCATATTGAAATAGGATTCATGTTTCTCATTGTTATTATTCTGCTGTTTTAAGGGCACCAGAGCTGTATTGTTTGTTTGTTTGTTTGATTGCTTTTGTTTTTGCCTGTTACAAATGGGAGATATAAAAGCATTTCAGAAACTTAAGGATACTTTTCAGAAACAGAAGGTTTAATATTTCAGACACAAAAACTCAGCTATTGGCTACTGTATACATTTAGTATTAAGTAAATGTATTATGGTCACTATTTGGTGTAGGTGAAGAAAGATAGCATTTCACTTTTCTTCTGCCTGATATGTGTATATACTTAATGTTGTTACTTTTTGTAGTCATGAAAATGTACTAGTTTTCAGATGGACTTCGTTAAAATCAAAACCACTGAAACAATTACCCCTGAAAAATGTTAAACTTAATAAACATATCAAGAGCAATTGTAATGACGCTTTTACTCTGTTTATATGCAAGATGGAAAAAAACAAAAAAATCAACAAAATCAAAATAACAATGAGCAAATATAACGTAACTGCCACTACGAGAACAACAATACAATCGTGAGTGTTACATAAGGTGCTGACTAATTAGACAAATTAATTACGGGTAATCCGTCTTCACAAAAGCAAAGCGGTCAACCTGAAGATTCTAACATGCCTCCAGTAAATATAAAATGCCACACTGTGTTGCGATTCGTCAGCACTGACTCATATATATCACATCAGTGTCAATGGTGAAAATGTTTGTATGGGTAGAGGGTGACAGAAAAACCCATGTAGTACAAACTCCCCCATTTTCTTGAAAGAACATGATTTATTTGTCTCCCCAGCCATGAACCAGTAAGAATAAGGTTATAGGTCTCTGTGGTAAAAAAGAGCCTTTTGCAGGTTTATTTATTCTTTTGTGTCATAATTCAAAAGGACATAGACAGGCATACAAGCTAGACTTTCAGTTGCTATTCAATGCTTTATGGTTAATTTTGTATGCAGTGTCTATTAAGCATAGTTGTTGGATGTGGTGGTAACTAATCCAAGTGGCTGTTAAGCATTACTATCGTCTAAGCAGGAAGAAATTAATGTAATTTGGATTTGTATAGATAGATTTTAATGTTATTTTCTTCTTCAACCCTCATGTTGTCTCAATTTCCACATTACATTAAATAATCTTAAATGTAAAGCAATATTGTATTGATATATATGGAAGACATGTTTAATTAGCAGCTGAATTACTTTAAAAAGCATTCTCCATATGTTTTGGCTTCAGTTAAATTAAAGTAAAAATGTGTTATCTTCAAACCATACAACAGTGTTTTAAATCGCATAGAAAGATGTGAAGTGATGTCTGGGTCAACTGTTCCTACATGGCTGCAAGCATAATTTAGTTAAATAAGACAAAACAACACCTGCGCTATTGTGCGTTACTCATCTATTAAAGCCAGCTTGTTAGATGAACACAAAGTCATTAACCTTTAAATGATTGTCTAATTTCTACTCTAACCTACATTTGCTATAAGATGCAAAATCCTTTTAAAAAGACTATGTTATGATATGAGGCCCATCCTAGCTGACAGTTTATGCCAGCTCAATTTCAAACTATGAGAAACTTTTGATCTCAATACAATTTTCAGTGCAGGCAATTCTAACTCATTGTATGTATTTGCCTTTATTGCATAAGAATGTTGTGGACTTTCCTTTAATAATTGAGGAGGTAACATTAAATGCACATATATGTTTTTTTACAATAAACTTATGCACAGTTATAGTACACAACAGAGCATTCTATGATTTATTAACCTTCATCGTTTAAATCTTTTAATAAGAAATTGACAACAGATTTCTTGCTAGAATCTCAAAATGTTTTTTCCTCTTGACTTGTGGTCAGAGCTTGTTGCTTTGATCTGTAACCGCAGACCATACTAATTCAGATGAGTATGACAGGTTTCTTTATTTAAAAAAGAGAAGCTATATATATATATATATATATATATATATATATATATATATATATATATATATATATAACTTTAAATAATAAAATAAACCACAAAATCACTGAACCACAAGATGGAGGTAACAAGAGCCCTTTATGCTTTACATTGCTTTCGGCTGGGGAATCAGTTGATAAATAGAGAATAATTAATAGATAATGTTGAACTGAATATTTTCTGTACTGGAAGTTTGCAGTGGGGTATTGGAGGATGGGCCCTGCAATTCCCAACAGCTGTTAGCCTAGATTCTGCCACAGAGTAATAAAATACTGAAAAATTCACAAGCGTTCCTCATATTAATAATTAATATCAAACTCAGTGCGTGCCAGTAATTTATAGTAGCTGACACAGAGAAAGAGCTGTGGGCTAGGAACCGAAGTGCAGGCCCTCTGCATTGATTTATTTCATGGCAACCTTAACATGGTGACTGAACAACCACCCCCACTGATAACCTGAATTGCCTGGATGTATATTAAGATGCTTCAGTGACACAATATATCCCGAAGGAATACACAGACAACTTTGGAGAAATGTGAGGTCACCAGTTAACCTCCATGCTTGCTTTACTGTTTGTTTGTCTTTTGTTTGTTTGTATGTTGGTGAATTCAGATAGAATTAAACCATTATCTTCCTAATGTCCCATCCTTTCTACAGTCCATAAGTAAAAACACATCTAACTGAGGTGCTAAACAGTTAAAGACTAAAATCTGCAAAGCACAAATTCCCACCCATCCCCTACCGGGAAAAACATGTCTAAATCTATACCTTCGTATTGGATCTTCCAGATTTACAAAATTACCTAGACCTGTTAATGGCTTTTCATTTTTTAGCATCAAAATGAGAAAGGCTCATCTTACGTCAATACATCTATTTCAATAGTCTTCTCAGCAACCAATACCCCTCGCTCAGTAGATACGCTATATTGATTTCTCCTTCCATACCAGCAAGCCTCCTTAATATCAAATGAACTCAACCTGCAGCAAAAAAACTGTCTAAACGAAGCATGCTGAGCTATTTAAGGCGGCACAGGGGAATTGGAAGGCTTTGTCAGGTTGATGGTTCTTTCTTTAATAATTGAAATCCCATTTCACAGTTCACAGACTTAGAGGCTGCAGTGAGATAGTATCAAAAAAATAAAATTTCCAAGGCTAAGGTATTTCTACAAGAAAACGGTCAAGTAGCGCTGCCCCTTTTAAGGTCAGTGAATATGGCTTACAAAAAAGACCAGGGGACTCAATGCTCTGTTCGAGAAAGGCTGTCAAAAACGAAGTGGCAGGAAGGACAGAAAGCAGAAAGCAGAAGGACCAAAACAGCGAGGATCATGGGACATGAGAGGAACATGAAACATTCCCACGGCATCCAAATGGCGGCACCCCGCGACTACTATCCATTGTAGTTATGTACATGGCACAAATGATTGTTCATTATGAATGATAATAATGAAAAGAAAGATAACAGACATCCTAACGTATAAGATCAAAGCTTGTAGGAGAGCAAGAAAATCCGTTTGCTCGTTCAATACTAACAGGAACAATGAGCTGTGGGAAATCACACAGATACATTGCATCTGAAGAATTGTGCACCAGCTACTTTTGATAACCGGATTGTGCCGAAGATAGCGACTATTACGGGAAGGCATAAGGTTACGATATTGCTATAACATGCGATTGTAGGGAGAGATGCATTAGTAAACACTACACTGTAAAAGGACCGTTATTACCACACACTGGGCTTCCACAGTAATTGCCATCAAATCAATGCATGATTAAACAGTAAAAGAAAGATTCATTATGAAAAGAAGAATTTGAAATCATCCCTAATTGTAAGATATTACAATGAAAGACAGAAATGGGAAATACAGAGAATTATTGATAATTGACTCGAATGCTGTAATACTGTAAATAATGCAATTATATTCCTGCTCTGAGTTTCATAATAGCATCAAAAAACATTTCTGCCCTGAAATGCTTTCAGTACTCTCTGTTTCCCAGGAGGTTTGGCTACTCTGCTGAGTGCTCTCCAGCTAGGAGATGGTGAACAGGCTGCCGTCACTTGTGCACAGGAATTGTGGCATAATCGGAAAACTTTGTTCCTGACCAGAGCGATGTTGGTATGAGTCAATCTGCTGCTTATGAGAATTTAAGAGAGGAATATGCTACTCTGGGAAATAGAGCGGATAATCATGTCTGTTTCCACCTGCTGCGAAAGATTACTTAACAGAATGTTGGGATTGTGTAAATTATTGCATCACTGGTGCAATGTAAAAAAAAAATAAAAGGTCATCACTTTAATTCAGTGTGTAAGCTGTTGTATGGAAATCTCAGTGCCATAATATGAATTGTATGTTACCAACAGAATGCCTCAAATGTACATAATTCAGTACATAAACATATATACTGTAAATATAGTTTTTTTCTGTTTTCTCACAACAAAGCATTTACAATAAGCAGCTCGTACAGCACATTCGGTGTATCTGATTAAAGCAGGTCACATTTCCGCACATACTTCATCAGCCATATTGGTAGATAATGCCAGGAATTTTCTTAGCTTTGATGCAAATGGAGTTCTTAAGACGGGACCTGGAGAGGTCAGAAGTAATTCACATCACTAACGATCTTAAATGAGTGACTCATTCAGATGGAGTCGACACACACAGCTGACTCAGTAAAATAATGAATTTGGTTAAAATGAACATGTATAGTGAGGTTAGCGTTGAAGAAAAGGCACTTGAACGAGATGCATCTAATGAGTCGATCTAGATTCAATGTAGACCAATGTAGTCAAACATAGGAGATAGAAAAAAAAGGGAATCGGCCATGGGAAACCAGTCACATTGAAATTAGACAGCAAAATGTTTTCCAGGATTTCTTTTACCAGAGAAACTAGAAAAATATGAATATGAATAGATACATATATATATAAAAAAAAAAAATTAGACTACATATTAAATATAGGTAAAAGGTTGTGTGTGTTTATTTTATTGTAAAGGAATGCTACGACCTTGTTGTTTAGCTTCACATTAAATAAGATGACCTGACAGAACTGTAAAATTACACTGATAAGATATTACAGTGCCACATTGCAAAGCAACGTTTTACAAAAAGCTAGAAGCCGAATAGCAATCTGCTGCCGATTTATTTTTAGCTAAGCAGTGCACTTTGTCTGATAGGCCCAGCCTCAGCTGCCTACAGCCCAGGAGGCTTCACTCAACTGTGCACGCTGGCCATCTGGTGACTGCGTACGTCCTGCAGAAAAAGTGTGGCCTGCCTTGTCATGAAACGCATGGATTTCTACCTTGACAAAGTGCACACCATGAATCAAACCTGGGTTATTTCACACTGGATTTCACAGTGGGAATCAGCAAGTTTTTCAGAGGTTCAATGAGGCCAGTTACACCTGTTTGAGCTCACTCAGGTTTTTACAGGACAGTAACTCTTAAGGGGGGAGAGAGACCAGTTTGCAAGGGAGCAAACGAGAGCGGAAGAACAGAATGTCATCAAAATGAAATTACATTGTGCTTTGAGATTTGAGAGATACATAGCTATGAAACCCTTTTAAATAAAGCAATGGAAATGGTTTCAATTAAAATGATCAAAAAAATGTATGATCAAATAAAAAATACACCCACAACTACAGACAACAGGTTTTAGTCGTATCATCTTTGTCAAACACTACCTAATAAATGTGCCTCAATAAATAACCTCAATTACCAGCTAATAGTTACTGACACATCGAATTAAACACATTCAAGGCTATACCCTTCATAAGCACAGGCATAAATGGAGTGCTAACTATTGTACATCAATCAGTACAGTGCCATCTCAATGCAGCCACAAGAAGTTTATTTTTGTCGACACTCAGAATGCATCAAATCCTAGTGAAAGTAATTTAATCATCAACCACTCAAGAGTCACAGATAATTCCTCTTAAGATGAAAAAGTCTATGATGGTAAATATTTATGACTGCTGGCAGCAGCCGGGCTTATTGGATGTTTTAAAAGTACTAAACAACCATTTTCTTTCATGGGCTGACACTGCTGGCTTGGTGTTTTTGTACTAAAAATCAGTTGCCAAGCACCAAAAACTGATTACATTCCACACCACGTTTGGAGAAAGTAAGGATACTCCAGGGTCCTCGGGAAGATAAGAGGGTGTGGGATGTTTTTATTGTTTTTATAAGACAGAAAATTTAACAAGGACAAGCACTGCTGGCAAAAACATATGTTTGCCACAATACCCGCACGCCTTCGGAGAAGCCTGCTAACTTAGCTGTAACCCTTTTGTAATTTGCACTCATCCTTCAATGCCGAGAAAGCCTGGGAGCCTTGTCTCTGGTGCTACATGACGGGGAGTTGTTGGGCGGCTTCCACAGAGTCTTGGTGTCCCACCAGGAGGACATCAAAGCGTTCCAGCAGACTTCAGCCGGAATACTGGGATGTACAAATGATCTTCTCTTCTAGCCCACTGGCAGTCTTATCTATCCGAGCTTCTCACCATACAACCACAGAATTTATATTTTAAAGAGACATTAATGGTTGCTGCATTTTTAATAGGGCTGAACCAGAATTCAAGAAAGCAACACTGCATTTAATTCCCAGACTGCTTTTCTGGATGATAAAAAACAATCAAGCATTTCAAATAGACTATTTTCTGGTCTCAGGTAAAATATAGCCTTTTATTTACCATGATTATGCTAATAAACATTATAGGCATTATGTAATTGTATTGCTTAATTGGCCTCTTCAGGTTATGCATCACACAAACATGTTTCATGCTGTAGATAATGTTTTTGTGATGGGATGCTTTATGTGCGTTGTTATTTTGGCCTTACCCCGCAGCTAAAGCAGAGCGTATTGTTTTCCTTCCTCATTTCGTTACCACAAATAAAAAGCACATTACTTCCTTTAATAGGAATTCAAGAGATAATGCTGTAAAATGTTTTATCCAAAACAAAGAGTGGGATTCAATATGTAAAACCATTAATTAACCTATTTGGCTGTTTCTCAAATGTATCCAGACACTCAGCAGTATGTGTCCAAGTTTCACAAGAAATATTGATAATATGTCACTGGTGGTTACATTATTGTGCTAAATTGAATTTATTTCTCTCTATGGAACAGCAGATTTACTTGAAATTTAATTATGTGAATACCGATTACAATATCTACATGTAATGTATTCAGAGACGAAACAGCTGATGCTGGGAGTATTGAAAATGTTTCTAGTACAAAGACAGCACTAGGAAAGAATAGGTAAATGACTGAGAATTTCTTGCAAACATCAAGCAGCTTTAAAGAAAACATTTGTCCCAGGGTGGTGAAAACAGTGGAGTATATTTAGCTGTGAAGTCAGAGGCAGTGACTATGAAATCTATATTTTGCTCACAACAGCCTGCAACTATCTGTAAGGATTCACTGCATGACTTTATGAAACACCACAACAACCACTGCACCAAGACTGCAAAAGGTTTGAGAATATATGAGAATATATATATATATATATGGTCTCTATTTTTGCAATTATAGTCAGTTGTGCTTTATTAGATTCAGGATTGTTAGAGCCATACTGTTATATAATAATATAACACAAAACAACAGTCAGGTGAGCTCTGGAAAACCAAAGGTCGAATCATTTAAGTACATATCTGGACTGAACAAAGCACCTAGACAGTATTATTATCAGAGTGCTGAACAACCAATACAAATGTTTGTATTTTTTAAGTATCTGGCTTATATTAGAAACGAGTTCACCAGGTTAAATTAATCCACACAGCATTTACTTAGTCATATGGCTTGTTAATGTATTTTAGTGTTGCAAAGGCTCATTTGCTTCCTCTGTTTGTTGTGTTGTGTTGTTTGTTTGTTGTGCTCCTAAAGCCAGCAATTAATTCTGTTTCGTTTTCCTGCTTTACATGAGAGAAATTACCTAACATATTAAGCACTTTTATGATGCACAGTGTTGGGGTAAATTATCAGTTTTTATCTGTAATAGGTTAAAATGTTAATAGAATGACACTTTGTATTCTACACTTCATATGCAGTGACATGGGGAACAATCAGGCTACACAGACATTTTTTTTTTAAATTTAGAGAGCACAGTCAGGTAACATGGTGTAAAGAAACGTGAAATCAAAAACACCTTTAAAAATGCACTGACCGCCATATCAGAAAGGATTAAGGAGGGATTTTTACTCAGCTGATAAATGCATGATAAAAAATATTCAGTGGGCACTGCTTCACACAGTGCATTTGCATTGATGGGAATATTATTTCCAGCTGTTGTTTAAGAACTGCAGAACAAAATAACACCTCAGCGCCCTTCGTGTGAAATAGGCAGCCAATTATGTACTGCAGATGGGAAGATGAGACACTGCTCTGTTTATAGATATTATTTTCTATTGTCTTACAATTTATATAGTTGTGAAAAAACAATATTCCAAGTAATATGTAGTATTACCAGTGATTTCCCAGGTAATAATAATATACATGTATAGCCAACTAACTAACGGTTTAAATGACCTTGGAACTGAGATGTAGTTGCACAGTGATACACATGATCACATGATGAAATCAAATGCTTTATGAAATCCAAGACCTATCTTTTCAGCCATTCAGAATCATTATATTTACTAAAGCCGGATGTTGACACTGCCTTAGTGCAAACAAAGTTCTATTTATGATTGCAGCTTTGGTCCACTGAGACAGAGTGGAAGAACAGACTAGTGGCTATGAAAAACAATGGTTTAATAGTCCGCATGCAAAGCAAACTCAAGAGGGAGGGAACACACAGACTCTTGATGAAAAGCAAACACAATCTTTATTAGCACTAGCAGGTGAAGGGGCTCATACTGCAAACAGCCTTTTAGTGCTGATGACTGATATACTTCATTACAACCGGAGAAGGAACATTAATGATGATTAATACTATTATTTATTTATTTGTTTGTTTAACTTCCCACTTCCAAAATTCTTTTTTCAATTAATGCTGCACTTGGGGACACTCTTTCTAAAAACACTGAAAAGGCAACTTATTCATTTTCAGCACAAGCAGATATAAAGACATACAAAAATGTCTAAAATGTTGTCAAACAAGATTTTTTATCATTCAATCATAGCCTAACAAGTGAACAAGATTACTTCCCTGTTATGAGCTCCACAGTAACTACATGATGTCAGGATGGGATGAAAAACATGCATATCAGTGATGCCTATAAGTGTGGAGCAACGACAAGTGTTCAAGGTGAAGGAGAAAATGAACAGTAACACCATCCTCAGATCAACAGCTTTATTCAATGGTAAGATCACACTGACACTGACACACACACATAAAATCTGCTAAGTCTCAATTCTCAAATCTTTGACAAGAAATTCACGTTCCTTAGCAACAACCATGCATTAAATTGTATTGAGCAAGATTTTATGCTGAACTTCAACATGCTAATTTCCTTAACCCTCCTGTCTTTGCTCATAGCTGACTAGGTGATCTAGCTTCAAAGTGAAGAGGAGCAGACACGGAATTCAGAAACAGGCAAATAATTCAGATGGGATCCCTTTTTCCTAGGACAAATGTTGCAATACATTACGCCCAGAAAGGAATGCCCAAAATCCTCAATTCCTTCCTCAGTTAATACCATACCACAGACACTTTTTAGTATAATACTATCAAAGAAAGAGAGATGTAAGATAAAATCCATTGATAAATAAAGATATCTAACCACCTTGTAACAAAGTCCTTAAAAGCATATATATGACCAACATATGAATATAAAAAGAACAGCTTAAATCATTGGGATTACTGTGACAAATATGTAAAGTAACCCTTCATAGTCTTGTTTGTAATCACATTAAAAAAGGAATGGTTTTAGAAAATGTGGTTGCACAAGTTTTGGGTGTACATATGTCTATATTGTATACCTCTCAATATTCTGCTGCTGCAAACACAGCTCAGCTTGCTTAAGTGCTTCATATTGTCACAGAAATTAAGTCATTTTCAACAACCCAGGGGTTACCAAGGGCATGTGCATGAAATTCACATGCAAGCAGAACCTCGGTTTGTTAATGCATTAAACGCTGAGAAAACATAATGTCTTTCAGCTCCGACTCCTCTCGTGCTCAGAATCCCGATCATAAGCAAGATCCTTGAAGAATAAAGAATATAGTAGCAGGGCTCTTTGAATTCACAGTGGGTAGCACAATCCTGACAATCTGTTATCTGAAAAGTTGCAGGGAAGACGTATCGGCAAATGCCCTGTGACAGCCCGAAATGCCACACTGCACTGTATTATGGTTGCATACCTAAGATGATCACTTCTGATTGTTTCACCAAAACTACAATTATATGAGATGTCAATGCCATAAAATGGGTATCAAAGAGCTGCTGGGTAGAGGCTTGACACAAAGGCAGATCACAGCACGGCTCCGGTGACTGTGAGCAGGGTTGTGTTTGATGTTCATAACTTGCCGAACACGCTCTGCAGGACTACAGTCGGTTGATACTTGATGTTCTTACCTGACAGGCATTGTACAGCAGCTGATGCTCAAACTTCTTTATTCCGAGGATCTGTTGAAACATCTCGTACAGCTGCTCCTTGCTCAGAATGAGCTCCGAGGCCGCGCTCGCCGTCATCCGAGCTTGCTGTTTGCGAGGGTCTTCCTCTCCTCGATAGATAGCGTCAAACTTTGCCATCCAGGAGCTCAGCACCGTCTCCTTGCTGAGGCCGTCGATCTCGGGCAAGCTGCGCACTCTCTTCTCGATGTGCTTCTTGAACACTTCCCTGGAGTCGTTGGCCGAGCAGCCCCCGCTCTGCACCATCCGGGACACGCGGTCACTCTTGAGAAACACCTGGTTTCCAAAAGAAGAAATAAACACGATTACGAACGGCATTTGCTATTGAGGTTGTACGTATTTCCGAGTGTTGGCGGAAATGTCAACTCCAACTTGAGAGACTTCTTTCCCACGTCTTGGTTTGCCTCCCATTCCCCAGTCCAAACTTCTAAAGATACAGTCAGACCAGAGGTTAACTGCCCATAAAAGCCAACAAAAACCTCAAAACTTGTCTGGGACAGTGAACACAGCTGGATGAATCTCAACTACAACACCAATTGGTTGCCCAATAAAATCACTATGAACAAATGAACTGAATTATTATCATCATCATCATCATCATCATCATCATCATTATTATTATGTAATTTAGAAGGAACCTTTATCCAAATCAACTTACATGGTTTCACAAACACTAACACAGAATGAACACAAGCCTTTTATCTAAAAGATTAATGTAGTGTTTCTCCTAGCCGACACTGTTGACTCTAATTCACTGGGACTTTAAATAACGCTAATGTCATGACTCAGAGACGACTGCCAAGCCCCTTGACTTGTGAGTCACTGAGGACCAAACAACAGCAGATTTCAATTTATTTTAAACAAACAAACAAACAAACAAAATGAGCGAAAACATTTTAACTCCAGCAATGCTTCACCTATAAACCAATTACACCTGCTCCATGTTTCAACATCATACAAACCTGTGCTCCTTTCAAAGCAAATCAACCTTTAAAACCTCTTCTTTCCAAATACATCTACCAACAACCCAGAAATCTGAAGATTTAGCTCACTGCATTACCCATTTTTTACACCTAAAAGATTAACTCCATAAACAATTCATTCAAAACCTCCTAGAATGTTTGGCAAACACTTCAAACAAAACACCAAATAAAATCAAGGAGACTTAAATGACTTGTCTGAGGAAATAAGATTTGTTTTTCTTATTCAGAACAGCACTGTCCCTACATCACTGAATCACAGAACTGTAATATAATTAATATATTTTCTGTTGAGTCCAAAGTCCTATGCATTATTTTTAAAATTTCTCTTAACAAAACACTTTACTTTAGTCTCCGATGCAATGGGCTCTAGATATTAACTGCTTCAGATTTTGGCAAACTTTCCAAAGAAACCTTTTCTATGCAGTGATCTAATACCACAAAACCAACCACTGTCAATTAGGTTAATGTATACAACGATTATATTATTGGTGAACATGTTTTCCTTTTTATTACATGTAAAGATAAGCATTAAATGGTATTGGGTCACACTTTACAATAATGGGTACTAATTCTTAATGAATTGCTACATGAATACCACAGGAAAAACACAAGAATACCTTCTGCACTCCATCTGAGTTGTGCTGTTAATCACATGTATAACAAAGTTAGGGTCAGTGTTAAGGATAGGGTTACAGACTATTTTGGGGTTCGGGCTCATACATATGACCAACATCAGAACTCAGTGGAAGTGCATGAGGCATTCATATGTTATTCCTGTGGGATCCAGACATGAATGCATTAAGAATTGGCACATATAATTGTAAAGTGTTACCTGTAATTTTTAAGCATTCTAGAAGAATCTTGCATACACATTGCTTATACATGCTTATACTTGTCATACATTTTTATTTTTCCTCCTTTTTATTACCCATTTTAAATGTATATTTTTAAAATTGCATTTTCATCGACAAAAGAGACATTTTAATTGGCAGCTGACAATGTTTGTGAAATCAAGAACATTCACTTTCTTTGGTGGCAGTGTCCCTAAGCTGGATTTAAACCAGGTTAAAAATGGATTAAGAAAGACAGCAAGTGTACATGGTGCAAAGCTTAGTCTTTGGTTGTCTAGGTTTTAAACCAAATGAGCCATAAATACTATGTAACCTTGAAAATCATAATATCATGAATTCCAGCTACTTTTGTTTTCTGAATATGGGGCCATAATTCTCTTTTTTTTACTTGATGGTTCCTGTGTTATGTGTTTCTGTGTCCAATTATTATATTAATAATATATTAATATCTTAAGCTTGTCTGTTCAGGAAATTAGTTTAAGCCTGTCTGATACAAAGACAGCAACATTACCTGTGCTCCTAGATTTCACATTATGCCTTTATAATCCCCTCAACCCAAATGAACCAGGAGAGAATTTAGCATTTTCAATTGAAACAGCTTTCACCACACATCTGAACCCTATATATTTATTCTGGTTGACATAAAAGCAAGACTCAAATCAGAACCCTTGGGGAGTTAATGTTCATTACTCTCATTTGTAAACTAATAAAACAATGTATCTTATTTATCAGTATATGGTGATAATTATCATTCTTGTATGTGTTTTTAACTATATGCAGACATAAAACATATTTCTTAAGGAATTGAACCAATATGGTACATTTATCTTTCTGTCTATCTATCTATCCATCCATCCATCCATCTATCATAATGGCAACTTATTTATTAAAAAGCACTACACACATTCTGGACCCAGGGAAATTACTTTACCTCATAATAACTTTGGACAGCATTGATGAACGCCTCGTCTGCTACAATCTGAGTCTCCCCATTCAGGAAGGCCTGGAATCGATCTTTCACCGTCTGAAGTTGTTGTTTGCTTATCTGAAAAAAAGGGATAAACAAAAAATAATTTAATGCTACAGTACACAATGCTTTTGTTAGCCTTCATGCACAAGGGCCATATTTAGTTCCCCCCCAAGTCATTACAAACTAACCAATAAAGTTAGCTAATTTATTTGGGGGATATCAGATCATCTGACTGAAAACCTTTGGAGAAGTCACAATGTTACTGATGTGTGCTAGTGATGGATGTTATTTCTTTAGGTTCCAGATTTTCTCAGTCATCATATTGCCATGCCTTGGTTCCCAATTCCAATGCTTTTCCCTCAGTAAAAATTGCAGCGGATTTCATGTTATATGGGATTTACCTTCTGCTTCTCTATAGCCATTTATTTCAATCACAATTTGGACTTTTTCTCCAAAACATGCATATGTGTCACCACAGAAAGAAACTGGTTTATTGTGATCCAGTTCCAGACATTTAAATTTAATGACATTCAAATGTAATGATGTTTTATTCATATCGTAGTAGATGAGTAGGAAACTGATGTGGAATCAACCCCAGTCATTTCCATGAACCACTCCAATGATAAAAACTAGGATTTATTTTTGAGGAAAAGTGCTTCTGTACAATCTTATAGTAGGATAAGGTGATGGAGGAAATCATACAGATCAGGCCATTGTTTTCAGAATGTGTTACTGCATTTTCAGTCTGTTTTGAACAGTGTTTTTTGGGGCCCAGATAGTTATACTTTTTTATGGGACCTTGTTACAGACTGAAGCACTCTTCAGTAACAACATACAAAAATAACGCATTAGAATTGCACTTTTCAGCAAATAAATTATCAACTTTTTCAGACTTCTTAATGGATTTAATAAAAAACTTTATATTTTATATTAAATATAAATGTCACTGTTAAAACCATTACTTGGGTGATAAATGAAAAACCCCCATCCTCAGAGCTGAACAAGGACCCTTCAAAATGACTGATGTTCTCCAAAATGTCTGGAGACTCAGTACATTTATCTCATGCATTTTTAAATACTGCAGGATTGAAATCATTATTCCAAACTCCCCCTGAAGTAAAATATATCTTTTCACTTGAACCTAATATTTTCCTTTGACATTATGACTATACAAATAATTAACAATCCCCATGCATATACCAGTATAATGCTCATATTTGATTTCAGAATTGTTAATTATACAGTAATGTTTTGTCAGCTCATTTAACGACCTGAATTAACTTTAGACAGTGAATGATGCAGTAACGGTTTTACCACAGGAGCTGCAGTTTTGCCAGTCTCTTTTTCTTTTTCTTTACATTCCTGTAATACGTCTAATAATACCATGAGCTCTCCTTTTTAGTAATAACTATTAATTGTGGTAAACAAATACCAATTACCTTCATATAATCCTTTTAAAACAGGCCATAGTGAGACTAAAACCCTGAAATGAAATCATAAGACCATTTCTCCCTTCATCTGTATTCAGGGGCGTAGGTTTCATTTCAGAATTGGGGTGGACATGCACTTCAAGCGGATGGGAAGCTGTAAATATCAAACCTCACTATAACCAGAGTCTCTCCTTCAGTCTTTAAGTCTAAACCTTAAACCTAAACTGAGCCCTAAATGTTAGGTTTGACATCAAAGTTATCGATTCCAAGTGAAGAATAGATTGAAGTCACCCAACTTACCCTAAGGCAACTGAAAATGAAATATTAAATTATTGTATTCTTCCTGCTACTGTAGGTCTAAAATCCCAGGTTTGCGGTGGCTCTATCATTTCCACCACTGCTCTCTTCTAAATACATAACCTTTCTGTGGACCACCTGAGGAGAACTCGCAGGCCACCAGCAGTTTGTAAATCACAGTTTGAGAACCTCTGACCTACACCGTTTTTCTGTTGACTCCCATGGTATTCTGTAGAGCTATATGAACACTGAAATAACTATACAGATGTGAGTCTAAATACAAAAAAGGAAATGTTTCTATTGCATGAAAAAATAAATTGCATTGTGTTAAGTTTTTAGTTAATTATTCAGTGGATTTTGGCTCAGTCCACAGCATAACTCCAGCTGTAGCCATGTGCAATTTGTTAAAGACTTGGAAGTGCAGCACCATCCCATGAGTAAGTGCTAATGAAAATCGTCTCTCCTGAAGATGGTTATTCCATTAATTAAACCTTTGGCACAATTCACTATGCACTAGCCCTGACTGTGTATGTGTTAATCCAATGTGCTGCTGCTGCAATACAGATTACCTGTAGCAGTTGGAGAGGAAAATCCTCACTTTTAGGCACTTTCATTTACCTAGCATTTAAGATAGCTACAATATGGAAATCTAGTCAATGTTTTGGCTGGATTTGTTTTTTTTTCCTTTTGGCGGGTGGGTGCTTATACAGTAATACAAAATATATATGATGTGCAACAGTGCAGGTTTATAGCTGTACTGAAAATTTTATTTCCAAATATATATTTTTCAACTGTTCCTGGAAAGGCAATTCTGAGCAGACACACTGTGCATATTGCAAAAAAATATTCAATTAAATTTAAATATAGAAAGTGGAAAGAAAATGCTGAAGGAAGTGCAATTGCATTTTAATTATTCACATTTGTGGTAGAGTGATTTCCAATATCCACTGCAGGTTGAAGTGAAAGGGCTAGTACAGGATGCTAGATCAAAAGAATAATTATTTGCTGCCCACTTGCACAAAGAACGACAATGTAAACACAAAATAATGTAAAATCAAAAGCAAAGCTACAGCATTGTTGTGGTCTTTCATTAAACTTCAATGGTCAGTAAAGTATGAGAACGGACACACACAATTCTAATCTTCTTAAAACAGACCATTGTGAGTCTAGAAGGCATCGTCAATAACATAAAGGATCTGGTGCATGAAGCCCAGTGATACATGCAGCAAATTAAAAACACTGTTACACCTAGGAAGAAAAAAACACTTCCTGTTTTGGGAATGTTGGTAGCCATGAATCTTGCAGTATATTCCACATCCCTTCTACAGTAGGTCTTTTGGAAAGGTGAAGGTGTTTCATTTCTAAATTAACCTTTACCTCTGAGTACAACCAAGTCAAATAACAAAAGCCCTTTTTATTGTTTTGACTGAAAGACTAGGATACATTTAAATAATTATAGTTAGTAAGGAATAATATTCAGGTTATTAAGGTTTGGTTTTATGCAAGGGATTGACCTTACTGCTTAACTGTGCAGACGTAAGCTAAAATGCATACTATTTGAGTAACTGCAAGATTAAAAATTTAAAGATTTTTTGTACCCTGGCCGTCTTAACAATAATAAAAATGACTGCAGAGGATAAAGGTTGCATAATATCATTTTAAAAAATGTTTTTCACATTATTTATTTATTTTTTCTGTTACTCAGAAATTACACAGTTCAAAGTAACATACATTTGTATACATGGGGTTCACATTTCTCTGACATTTGGCAGTGTTTTTAATTCTGCTGATATGCCCTTTAGCAGGCAATATGCGTATTGAATACCTCAGACCTTAAGTTTTGACAATTTACCAGAGCCTGCCATGAAAAAAGACAAATGATATTCTTCTAAAACTTCTCTAATTTATCAGACTGAGCCAATTCGATATATTCAGTGCAATATACTGAGTGCATGAATGAAAAATCAAAAGCCAGTCCCCCATACTCTGAAACCATCTGGGAAATATGTTTTAGGTCGAATTTTCTAAATGAGGTATTTATCAATAATTTCATTTGATAAAAAATGACTTTTGCTATGAATATTAAACTCAAGCCGTGAAATCCTGCACTATGTTGTATTAATGGTATATCCACAAGTATACAATTACCTGCTTAATTTATACTGAATGCATGAGCAGCCAAGGTACAGATCTGACACATTTCAACCTAATCAGTATGTATTAATCTCGAGCTCTCACCTGTTTTATGGTGCAACAAGTGGACAGTAACAAGTCATAATATGTTCAAAATGGAAAGACAAAGTCGAAAAGAACGGCAGTAAAGTATTGGAGCTGCAGTGTGTGTGCTGAGGATCTTTATAAATCAGCCCAAAACAAAGACTGTGGCTTTGCTGCAAACCCTTTGTCATTTATTTGGGAAATGCACTTTGCTGTTGGAAAAGAGTGGAAAAGTACTGTGCAACCAATTGCCTGTGAGACTCTTCAGCCATCTGGATATTCATTTCAATGCCCCAGGTGCCCCCCCTTCCACTGAGCTGTTTATTGGGGATTTCTGTAAGACAAAGACTTGTCGCTATCTATTTTAGTCATTTTATTTAATAGCTGGCTTTACCAAGGGGTACAGTGGCATCATTTCTACTGAGCCTATTAAAGCACAGTGCATATTTAACAGATGAAACGAAACTGTTGTTACTTTAACTATAAACAGGCATAGAGTAAAGTAGTATTTAAATTATAATTACATTATTATTATTAGTAGTAGTAATAGTACTAGAGTAGTAGATAGTAGCAGTCTAAAAAAAAAAAAAAAAGCTTTCCCTTAGCAATTAGGCATATTTCTTCCTAATTTAACTAGATGTACATCTTTTACTGTGGCATGTTTCCTGGTTACCAAGTGGTACATTATACTTTTAGTTAATTAGTCTTAATCAAAATGATGGAGTGTTTACATTAATATAACTGTTAATTAGCATGTTTTGTATTTATTTTGGTTTGTTTATGCTGCACATTAACAGTGAATGACAGGTTCCTGCAATATGACACTGTGCCATTTAAAATAACTTCAGACTAATAATCATAATTAAATATAGGTAGGTTGCATTTAAATCTTGACATTTCCTGCCATAAAGTGTTCATACAGACCTATAAATATAATATTTACTACATGTATAATTAGATTGGATTCCATCTATATTACAAAGTCACTTCCTACAAATCTTTTGGTACTTTCTTGAAGGCCATGTTTCTGAAATGGCAGATGCATGCTTACACTTATAAATCATTTACAATTCCCCTGCAGGATGCACATTTTTCCAAAACAACTGAATCATATTCAATAATATGAGGATTTTGACAAGTAAGCAAAGGAATGTAATATTATACTGATAGGTTTAAATGAACACTTTAACATCAACAGTCAAATCAAACTTTGCAACTTCTGTACAAAAGACTATTGCTAAGTTATATCCATTAGCATGATTTACAGTAGCTGTTTCATTCCAGCTAACAAGCATTGGTAATTCTTAATAGTCTTTACATTTTAATCAAGATTAGAGTACATTTGGCATAGCAGAGCAATATGCAAGACTGTTGAATAAAAACTTAACACCCATTTTGGCTGCAAAGGCGACCATTAAGTAATTAAACTGCTAATGGATATACTGCTAAAGATACGGCATTGGGACGACCTCTGAGTTACAGTCAACACAGAGTGATGGTGGACGAGAAACAGCTGATGAAGCAAGATATTAATGAAGCAGAATCATATATACACAGCTTTGCTCGTCTGCTTCCTTCTGTGTCTGTCGCCAGCTACATTCCAAGCAAGAAGAACAAAGTTATTCAATTAAGAAACACATGGCCCTCGCCCAAGTAGAATGGACTGGGATGCTGTTGTGCAGTTTGTGTTGTAGTAAATGAAAACAGCTTTTCCTTGTCACTCCAGAAAATGACAAAATATAAAAACACATTAAAAACATAGCACACTAATTGTACACAGCATGACCTAAAATCCAAGCCCGGAGGGTCTTAAACTCTTTAATGCATCGGCTCCTTAAGTAGTAAAGATGGTGATTTAGAGCAATTAATTAAATAATTTGTTAAATCAAGTAGCTAAGCACTGGGCTCCTCAAGGACCAGATTTTGGTACTTCTGTTTCAATAGCTGCATTGCTCTGTATCAACTGATTGCAAATCAAATTGCACTCATTCCAATGCAATTCCACATCCATATTGTTTTGCATGTTTAATATCAGGAATGTCTTTATTTTTATCCATGCCGGTTTGGTAATGGATACACTTTTCAGGGGGATGCTATCTCAGCCATTTCAAAATGGATTTGGGTGCCATTTGCCATGCTTCACGTCTGTGTGATGTCTATGGTAACTGTCACGACCATCAATTCAGCAGTTTTTGAAAGACAAAGTCATGACAATTTTCATGTCCCTGAAAAACAGCTGCCTCTTTAAACATCAACATTTGGCATGCCAAAGTATTCTGTCATTTCTAGAATATTTGTTTAAGGAATGCAGTATCACTGGAAAAAGTCAAATATTAAAAGCATAGAGATTGGTGTATTCAAGACTGTGCCTGATACTACTGTTTAATACCTACAATTACTTATCATTTTCTGGTTAGTTTTCTCTGTATTGGTGCCTAATTGCAAAGAAGCTAAGCTGTGCCACATTAAATGCTTGCATGGAAAGTGTTAATGTTAACTTGTTATTAAATTAACCTTTCCCTTTTTCCCTGTCCTCCACTACACTTAAGTAGTCAAGGAGTAGGCCTACTACTCCACAGCCACATTAGGAGTCTACAAATATTACTACAAATATTGTAATATTATCACTGAACATCTCTATCATCTTAAAATGTGTTGCTAATATTATCATTGACACTGTTAAACACTTAGAAGCATGTAATGAAGCAGAAGACCTAACTTATATTAATGAACTTGAATATTGTTTAGATATATATTATGTTACGTATAAAGAACCATTTCAACCTTATCTGGTGCTTTTGTTTAAGGTGTAGTGACATAAACATCAACTATTCAGTTATATTTAATGTATTATTAGAAGATCTGAATCCTCAGTAATGATGGCATTCGGTTGTCTGACCTCACCCAACGATAGGGCTGGGCGATATGGCCAAAATACAATATCGCTGTATTTTTCACATTCTTGACGTATGACATATTTTTAATGGCCATTTTATACTGTTCATAAAGCAAAAATAATAGGACACAACTGACATTGAATTACGTTTTCTGTTCTGTGTCAGTTGTCTTGAAATCAAATCATGTCCACACTATCGATGATGCACCTTTATTCGGGACAGATTCACGGGGGTCACTTTGCTGTTAAGTTTCAGCCACACTGCTCTCCTCCATCTAGTCTTCATTGATTGTGCATTGATCACGTTTGTTTGTTTGTCAACACGCAATACACATGGAATCTATTTTTGATATCTGGCTGAGGCGCATTCATTCCAGAACAAGGGTCGTGTTCAAGAAGCACAGCTCTGCGCAGAGATTCACAGATGCGCGTTACTGCAGTGTTTCTGTGTGACACCACTAAGACCCAGCCCAGTTTCTGCGCAGACTCGCACAGCCCAGCACAGCTCTGAGAAGCTGCTGCGGGAGGCGAGCTGTGGCTGTCAGACAAAAGATTATGCAGAAAGCAAGAGGGACGTGTTCAGCTGAATGAAGACTACTACAGTCCCCTTGTTAGCGGAGTCGAATGTCAAATTTCATTATACAGTGAAGCTGCGAACAGCATTGTCAAAACCATAGATATAGAATTCTACATCAACACTTGTCAATGCTTTATTAATTACATCAATTATTAAAAAAAATGAATGTAAATCTATGATGCACAATAATTAAGTTGTTACCATGATTGGCAATTCTATTTTTTAAAATAAATAAAATATAAAAATAATAAATCATCCAATTACATTGATTTCTGCAGGGTTAGTGAAGAAAGGTGGTCACGTTCTTGTAGCACAGATGTGCGCAGTTCTGCACAGATCTGCAGAATCCAATCTATCCCATTGATGGAGCTGTGCAGATCTGCACAGATCTGTGGAAAGTTGCGTTACACAAACACTATCGGCGTTTTTTGATCAGATGCATCTCATGTCAGTCACAGCAGTCTCAAGCAGCCGGCGCAGCAAGTCGTGAGATGCGCGAACACGATTCAGTTTATTGGTAGCTGAATGCTATGACTCAATGACACAGTAAATAGTAAAGTATTCAAAAAAATTTAATACCGATATGAAGGTATAGTAAAAGTCCAAACCGGTCCGTAAATGAATACCGGTATATCGTTTTTTACGGTATACCGCCCAGCCCTACCCAACGATATGTCCTGGAAAGGCCTGTCACAACACGAGGTGAGGGTGAGGCCAGGTCAGCAAGGCACCTTACCAGACACTTTATTGCCTCCTACCGTGGTGTCGGCCCTTAATCCCCATTACTGTCCCTTATTGCCTGTTGCTTTAAATGCTTTGACAGAGCCATTGTGTACCACAGTGACCAGGTCAGTCTTTGAAGGCAGGATTTATGCATGCTTTATTCGATGTCTCTCAATTAGAATCTGCTTTAGGCCTGGAAAATCAGTCATTTCATCCAATTAAGTAAATAATTAGTTTAATACAGTAATTAAGAGTTCAAGTAGAATGAAAATAAGAACATCCTGCAGCACTGAAGGACTGAACTTGATCTTCCCTGGATTATATTCTCCTCAATGTGAGAGCAAATTTATTTCATTTTATATGTCTTAAGAAATATTGAGAATGCAAGACACCCTACGACTGAGAGAAGGCAAGTCAGCCCACATTGTTAATTTGGTTGATAGTAGATTTTTGAGGATTAATTGAAACAGGAATGAAGTCTATTGTCTATCATCTGATGAAATCCTACCATGCAGTTTAAACAATATTTATGATTTTAGCACCTCCAGAAAGTGTTTTTTTTTTAATTAAATGTTCAATGGCTTTGCCCTTTCAATTGGTGCAGCTAAAGTACTAATGGCATTGTTTAAATAATGTCTTATATATCTTGTGCAATTTGGATTTCAATCAATATTTCACCTGCATTTCTGACTTGAAATAGCACCATGTAGCTATTTTAATGAGGGAGAAAAAGAAAGAAAGAAATAAAGTCCATTAAGTATTGTTTGCAGTTTACTCAGCTTACTCCTGAGTGTCTGTAATCAAGGAGGAAACATGAATCGGCAACAGTCCGGTATTATGACATTTAGACCACTCCTGGGGAGCTTATTTAATACTGTACATGACCTCTAAAGCGCACACTCAGACACCCCCTTCTCCTGTCAGTCCCTGCAGACCAAATTATCACACAAAGTAGATTTGTTCAGCTTTAGAAAATCAATGAGAATGAATACATATTTTTTGCAAAATAATCTTTACAGTGATTGCAACAGTTAAACAACAGTGACTTGAATGGCCATTGGTAAATAGCTCAGGGGGATCATAAACCATTGCAAACTAAACAGAGCCCTTTATTTGCTGGTGCAAAAGGTTCAAATGATTTCTTTAGAATTGGTATTGCAGGGATTCACAGAGAAGACACATAGTGTAATCCTGCAGGACACCGGGTGTGTATGTATGTAGCATCAAGCTGCTAAATCTCTGTAATCATCTGTTCTATTCAGGGAAATCAGGGTAAAGCAGTTAGCTGGGAGCCACTGGGGGTTTCATGTGGAGAGCAGAAGACTTAAAAGCAGACTCCAATAACTCTCTCAGACAATGCATGCAGTCGCCAAGACGAGATATTTTTATACTGTGACCTTAAAACGTACCGACACTTACACAGAGAAAAATAAAGAATCGGCAATAGCAGCTATTGTTCAGGTACAAATGGGGTGTATATAGGTGAGACTTGTCGGTATGCATTACATGACTTCACAAATATGGAATTCATGTAGTGCATCCTGACATTTCAAAGTATTTTATTTACTTATTCCTTTGTTTATTTATTTAAATACCTTTCTAAATTCATTATTCTTAGCATGCATGTTTTTAAATTATGGCAGCATTTCCCTTATAGGGAAAATCTATTACTATAGATTTTCAGTGGTTTTCTGGGGATCCAACATACGTACAATGTGCTTTACTACACAGTAAAGAGTAAATCATGAGTATCACGAGTAAAGTTAACATGCCTTCCCATGGTCTGGTGTAGTAAAACACAGTGAAGGCATCCTGAAACACAGTAAACTATGGTCAAACCACAATAAAACCATGTATAAAACATTGCAAAAATCATATAGAAAAAGGTAAACATGCATAAGGACCGTTTATTTTTATTTTCAAGAAAGTTTAAATGGAGGAGCCCCACAGGATATGTAAAGAATTAGTGAAGAATTATTCATAGGAGGCTTTTTCTGTAAAAATGTCAAAGCACATTAGTAGGAAAATTAGTTAAGTTGATTTAATTTGAAAAAAATGATGATTATACTGAAAACTAATCAAATAGTATATCTAAGCAATGTAAGGTAATTTATCTTTTTTATGCACAGCCTGAAATCTATTGATTCAGAGCTAGATAATCGTTCAAAAACAAGAAAAATAAGTGAAATGTTTCAACTGCATAAGCAGTAGTCTGTGTGTACCAAGTCAAATTGTTTTAATTTCTATAGAATATAAATGTCAGTTATCCTACTACATCTAATTACCACCATAGCTACAATATTGTTTTAAACGGGACTGACAAAAGATACACTTCAGTTTTCATGTATATAGACTATTATTTGTCATCATCATCTTTAAACAATGGATACAAACATTTTTCAATTGATCAACATAGCATACCTTCTGTGTCATATCATTAATTAACATTTTGTTTAATTGATAGCATGTTTGTAGATAGATTTAAAAAGCTGAGTCAGTAGATTTCCAGGCTTCTTCACAGAGCAGCGTTTTACTGCATTCATTACAAATTTCATATTGATTTTGCTGCATATGGCTTTTATCTAAATTGCACAATGATGTCATGATTCGGTGACAAACATAAATGAACCAGTGTTTTTCATTTTCATCGTATACACCACCCAAATCCAAAACAGAGCATTCTGCATTAAAATACATATGCTGTACTGTTTTCTGAAGCACAGTACGCTACAAGAGATGAAGATAAAATAATGTACATAATGTTATGATTTGAATAATGTAAATACTGTAGAAATGACAGGAGAATCGTTGGTGACTAGGAGCTAAAGGATCCCAGAATGTATTCAGACAGTTCTTGAAGGAACCCATTGTCAGCTTTAATTATATGAGTGGGTAGTTTGATCCACATTCC
Source organism: Amia ocellicauda (assembly GCF_036373705.1). Lineage (NCBI taxonomy): Eukaryota > Metazoa > Chordata > Actinopteri > Amiiformes > Amiidae > Amia > Amia ocellicauda. Next base: position 6,751,636 of record NC_089852.1, read on the forward strand.
CAAAGCTCTGTGTAAAGAAGTGCCTCCTGTTTTCAGACGCGAATGCACCGTTATCAATACTTTTGAGGACTTGGAACACTTCAATCAAAGCCACTTAAGGTTACTTCCCCTGACCTGGCTCTGCATAACATTCGTTTTGGCACCATGGTTTATTGTGGTCATTTGCCAGTTAATTCTTTCCAGGCAACAATAAATAAATTAGATATGAATGTGACTTTTTTTTTATTTTACGACATCCATGTGCTTAGTTTCAGTCCAATCCTCCAACATTCCACTATGCACTATAATTTATAGTGTAGGATATCTCATATATTGTGCGATTTGCATTCAGGTGAGATACAAACTGCGTATTGATTCCTGTTTGTCAAATGCTTATACAAAGGATTTCTGTCTCATCAAGGTTTTGTTGAATGTCAGCAACAACAACAAAAATATAGCCTGATTCGCTCACACGTTGGAAGGGAAAAGCAGCACACAAAAAACCTTCAGTAGCAGCTGTGTTAGTTAAAAGCCAATTTTAAATTTGGGGTTAATGCAATGCAAGTGTACATGAAATGTTGTGCAACCTTCTGTCTAGTCTATGGGGGTGTAGAGCTAAGGACTGCCATCTGCAATTTGCAGAACTGAATCATGGAATTATCTAGTCAGAGAAGCAGCATTTGCAGTCAGCCTTTTAGGGTCAAAGGGCAATGATCTCATTTATGCGACAACTAACAAATAACCTGATGTTATTTTTTATTTAATGTGGTACATAAGACACCGATTGATGAAAAGGCCACGCATATTAGCTCCTTAATTGTTTGAGGACTTTCAGGCTGATATTTCACACGATCCGCGGTACCTCAAATAAATTAATATTAAACAGCATCTCTTTAGTTTTTAAGCAGTGTTTAGAAAATAAACGCAATCCAAAGCATCACCTTGCAATTCATAATATCCTCTTCTAGATTTCGACAGTACTTTGATAGATAATATAACCTACTCGATGTTTCGTTTTTCATCTTCTCAATCTGCTTGCCATGCCGAGGGTCAAGGCACTCCTCGGTGTGTTCCATGGAAACTGAAGTGCCAAATTGTTTTTTGAATGGTAAATGCCTAACATTCCTACCAGTCGATCCGGCAATATTTTTCTTTGTCACAAGACACACTTCTTTCCATAAATAAAAGGTTCAAAAACATCACTGCTCAAGAGGTTATCACCCTCCGGTTCCCCTGTCTTTCCCCCACTTGACGGTGAATTCCATTTGCTATGCTTTAAAGTAATTGTGTATAAGGAGTGCCAGCTATATTTATAACAGTGCATTTCAGTAGAGAGCTTTAATCTGTGTAATCGCCTCAAAGAAGATTTCATTTGGGGAGGGAAAGCAATTACCATTTCATTTACAACAGGGTGCCTTTCCAGGGTCTCCATTTATCAGGAATATGGGTACTGTCAGTCCACTTTGACTGTATTGACTCTAAAGGTTTGCACACTGGATGGCGAATGAGTCAACAACCTGCTCTAATCTAAGCTTTTTACTTCACTACCTCTCCCTTCAAGCTGGTTTATGGAGAGCTCTCACCAGATGTTATGTAACAGATGAATAAAAGCAAATGGATTCATAATCTGAGATTAGAGGCAGTAACAAAGAGCACTGAGTACATCTAACTACCGGCTGGTGTTGTCTTTCTGCGCACGTGCTTGTACACACACACACACACACAAACACACACATGCATTGAGAGTTTCATTAAGCTTCAGTAGAGATTTCACTTCCCTCTCGGAGGCATTATCATATAGACATACTGTGCGCTTGCCTGTAAATTGTAAGTGTGTAATTTGTATTTTCTTTCTTTCAAGTTATCATTTCGAGTTTCGAGCTTTCACTTTATAAACGAATGGGGTTATAAGGAGAACAAACCGAATTTCAAATATCTGTCAGCTTAAATAATATATTTTAAACATTTTTAAGCATTCTCATTGCTAACATTGTTACAGTGGTGGTGATATCATTTCTTACACTACCATCCATTCCAAAGGATGGCCATTATAGATGAGACATAATTTTCTCTCTTTCAGCGATATTTATATGCTTCCTTTCCTTCTCTATTTCTCTATTTCAGTACATTTATTGCATGTCATGTTAAGTATGATGACTCTTTATGTGTGGTTAACACTGTCTAACCTCAATCTATGGATGCCTTGTTCCTCAATTCAAAGTACATTAAATTATAGAAATACAAACTAGACTTGTAAGCACAATCTCCTGAACTGTTACATAATGGCAACAGAAGGTATGTATTTATCTATTACTGCTACATTTAAAATACTACACATGGTACACCAAAAGGAATTATTTATATCATTTATCTGTTTAGTTCACCTGTCCGATAGTCCAGATGGGGATCATTAAAGACCGTCTCTAGTGTCAGTGTGATTATTTGTGTTTAAGAGTCTGTTGATGTTCTATGGTGACAGGGACTAGGAATTGTTTCAATTCATGAGAACCTATTCTTTACATTTGGAATGAACCCCAATTGCTTCAGTAATGACTAAATTGTTTGTATGACTACCAAAAATATATAATTATACAATAATACTGTTATTGCAGGTGTAAATCATTGTAGACATTTGAATCTGGGCATAATTCCTGACAGTGTCTGTGTCTTTACACATAGCCTACACATCCTACATAGTGGAAAAATACAAAACAGAAATTAAATGAAAGTTTTCATTAAAAGAAAAAACATAAAATACGAGCATGGCACCCCTCAGAGAGTTGTGAGTTTTGAGAAGGCTCAAGGGAGGAGGGTGGGGAACGAGTCTCCAATGTCCTCTCGTTGCTAGGTTGATTATTAGTGTCCCAGGTTTTGGTAATTAACCACATGCTCTTACTGATTTTCTAGGTTGATTTGCTAGGGTTTCTGTTACCTTGTTGAGGTGGGGATTGCTTAATCGATAAGTGTCTTTGTTAGTGGCCTGGTTGCCACCTGGACTTTTCGAGGATGTGTTCATTTAAAAAGTCTGCTGGTTGCAGACTTTCGAGTCTTTGGTTTGTGAAGCGTTATCTAAGTCAGAGGCCTGAGAAGACGAGGACGAGGACGAGGACGAGGACGAGGAAGAGGACGAGGACGAGGTGAATCGCTTTCCACCAACTTTGATTTTTTTTGTTCTGCAGTTTTACCACAATATTGAGTTGATTAATAAAAGTAAATCTTACTGAATAGCTGGACTTATTTTGTTTGACTAAAAGGACAAGGCTTGTGTAACAAATCTTGCTCTTCTAGGGGAAAAGATCCCAGAATAAAATGAAACCCTCGGATTTCACTTTAACACTTGCCTGCTTCTATGATATCTAACCTGCTTTAAAATTAACTGGGTCACATTATAAAGTAAAAGAAAACTACAATGTTTAAAGCATTGTTGTCCCTACTCTGAATACAAATGTCTGTCTTCTCTATTGAGAAACAAAAGGTAGAACAGCTATACCAGGTTACCTAATCTATTTCCTTTACAATCATGGCAAAAGCAGAACTGGATTGTATAATAATCTCTTGACCTTCAGATAAACATATTAAAAATTCCATGATTTAGATATGAAAGACATGTACCATGCTTAGACATTTGCTTACAAAGCTTTTACCTGAGATGCACACATTTGTCCAATTCCTCTGAATGCTATTGAAACCTGACCACCTGAGTTAAATTATTATCTGCTCAGGGATAAGTTCTTGTCTCAGACTGTTTACATTGCTTTGTGTTGCTTTGGGAAACCTTGAGCTGTCATTACCTTCTTTTGCTGGCCTTGAAAATGATTTGACTTGCCTCCTACCATTCCATTTTCAGGGTACTGTTTGGGAGTTTGTGTTAATAAAATCAAGGGTTCCAATTTCTATTCAGTCTTATCTGTTTAAGGATCCAACTAAAACCAATCCAATATACACAGAACTGGTTTTATTGTCCATTGTCCATTATTGTGTGTGTTTAAAACCTTGCATAACTGGAACTTTTCCCTTATCCATTAAATGCTTATGCCACGTATGCATTTAATAGTGTTTGGCATTCGTTCATTTTTACTGGTACGTTCCTTTCATCTAAGATCTGAAAAACAGCTCCTAAATCATTTGAGAGCTTTGCAATCCCTACGCTTAGACAGACAAGAAACAGAATTACAAAGCTAAACTTATGAGATTTCCTTGAATTTAGATATGAAATACAATTACATATATTTACACTATTCTTTATAAGCAGCCTATAGTTTGGAAGTCAAATGTAAACTCTTAAACATTGGAATTTTTACTATCAACATATCAAATAAGCATAACATTCTCCTTCAACATGATTAACATTTTTTGAAGTATTACATAAAAGAGTGGGTGACCGATTAAAATGTGTTTGATAAACATACCAATTAATAAAATAATCTATTGTAATTACCAACCATGTAAAACAGGGTGCTCAGTATTACCCAGTTTAAATAAGAACTTGGATTCTCATCATAATACCTTGCAAAAACAATTCATCCACATAATAGGGACAACTGAATGACAGATCTATTTTAAAATGGCTCCTCTGTAAGAACACAGCACTAAATAAATTATGAAGCTATATCAGAGAAAGCTTAAGTAAATTTTAAAATGGTATAATGGAGGTGCTGGAAAAACAGCAGAGTAACAGATTCAAGGTTCATATTGACTATAAAAGTAACAAGATAAAGAACTTGCATTTGGCGCACACAACTGCACAAAGACACACCAACAAACATATAAAGGTCCTTACTAGAGTATTGGGAAGTTTGGAAGTATTATGGCATAGCTTCACGTGGGATTGTTTGCCATGGGATTGATGGTAACAAGAACTTGGGCAAAGAAATCCCCCAACCTCCCCTAAAACTGTTTACTTTCTGTTTTCTTGTTTCATATTCCCATCGTGCCAAATGAGATTCTACCTTTTGGGTCCCCAATGTCTGTTTTTTCTCTGGTGTACTGTACCTGTCAAGTGCACACGGTAACGATCCTACAATAATGTATGAGGTAATGCTACAAATTATATCACTAGAGATCCATTGTTTTTTCTGTTGTTGTTTTTTTTAAGCTGCCGAGGAAAACAATGCACACCATGGGCACAGGAGCTATTTTACTGAGTCAGCTTTTTAAAATGTAAAAAAGCAAAACGTCACAAATCCGTGGTTGGTGTCAATAACCATGAATTACTTTGTTTTTCTTTCTTTCAATCGACATGCTCACTTCAGTGAAACCACTGGAAGGCTTTAGTTTCTCAAGCAGCAGTAAACACTGATATCTACAAAGACATTATTTAGATATTAGTGAAGAAAATCGATTTTCAAGTCTCCGATGTACTGGAGAATATAAAAAGATTATATATAACAAAACAATTCCACCGCCTCTAACTTTCCTTAAAATAACAAACCTAAAAATGCCACTGGGTAATGTATATACTGCTATCGTTTACCATATTGATTCTAAAAAGCACACATTGTGGTTGTTTTGAGCTTTACCGACCATGTTCTTTTTCAATGACCAGCTACTGATGTCTAGAAGAAAGCAGATGAGATTGAGGTCAAGATTTGTTTCTTGAGAAGAGGTTGCTCATGTCTAATCAAACGATGACCCTGAACATAATAGCTAGTAAATGACATTGCTTTTGCTCTTTCTGTTGTCGATGGTTTCTATTCAGTACATAGGTGTACCCAGAGTTCTGTGTATAACAACTGTAAAGCTATATTAATTAATCATTGGTTTCTTTATCATCTGGTGTGTACACCTTGTTATCATGAATTATGCAAGCATAAATTAGCCATTCTATAACAAAAGGCAGCAGCTGCAAGAACACTAGCAGAGAAAGAGATGTGTCACCAATTGTATGAAAAGCTTTGCTATTACACGGGAGGTAAACCGAATCGATCTGCATATCTCAGTGAATCTTTTTAAGCAGGTGTACTGATACTGAGTACACACACTTATACAATATCCCACCTAACTTTTACTGTTACGCTTTAGTTATTTGCTGAATAGTGTCCATAGATTGTCTTGATGGACTAAAAAGACTAACTTAAAAGAAACTTGACTGGTTTCTAATTAAGAGTTTTATATACCTCAGTCTGCTCTAAGATATAAAGATGGTATTGGCATTTTATGATGGTGCTCCATAAATTATGGCCCCATTTACATTAAACCTAATCAAAAGATACTACGGTGTCTAACATGTCAGACTTTATTCATGGTAATTAAAGGAAGTAAGACACAATTCAAATTGTCAGGTGTCTCACTTTTTCCATCATGAAACTCTTTTTATTAGAGACTGATGAGAGATCACATTCAGCACCCGCACAATGGAATAAAAAGCCAGCATAAAAAAGAGACTAAAGTGCAGAACCTGCATTATTCATCTTGATGGAAGTCCCTAATAGATTATTGACAGAATAGAATTATGAGCTTTATCTGAAAGACTAGAAAGAAGACTACAATTGTTAGGAGAGTCATGGCTTGGTAGATAAAATAAAACTTTCATTTAATATTCCATTTCATATCGCACTGCTTTGCATCTTTGTATATAGATCAGCATAATACTAAGTTGCATTTAACTTTTCCACATTGATTCATAATAAATGTATGATGTATGAAGTACTATAATCACCTCACATCATTTCAAAATATTTCAAAATATACCCCTGAACGGTTTGCAGTATGTACTTTTTACTTATACAGTAAAGATATAGTTCTATATATTATGAGGAGTGATTCATCTAATAATTGAAAGCATGGATGGCCATATTTGCAACGACCTTACTGTGCAAACATTGAATATTATTTTGCCCACAAACATAAGATTTATTAAGTGTACCATGTGCCTGTTTCTCTTGTGTAAATGTTAAAGATCTGGTCAACCAGTTAAAACAACCACATAGAGGAGCATAGAATTATAATTGCAAAATCTGCAGTTTGTTTCAAACTGTTTAACTGACATGTTTGATTAAAAGTAGTTTTTTTTTAAAGAGAAGTATTTTGTGCTGACATGTCTGCTTCAAGGCTTTCTCGTTTGTCAGCTCCTGGCAGTAAATGCACCATGTCAGTTTGCACTTACAGCTAATGCGTCAGTAAATCCACAATTTATCTAAACAAAACATTGGTTGATATACGGCCAAACAAGACACATGGCTTTAGATCGTTACCTTTATTATACAATGTACATATATTGCTTACGAATATGATTCAATATCCAGTTATGAAACATCCAAGTCTTACTGGGGCAATTTAAAATTAGACAGTAATACAGGAAACAATTCAGGTGCTGCTCTGACAAGGCTGATAAAAAGGCTGATACATTTTTTTTAAATCTGACTAAAGATGGCTCCGTCACCAAAGCTACACTGATTAGTACTTCAGACATGCCTGTTGGTTTTCCGGATTTAGACCTGAAAAACATTCATACAGATTTTATTTATATTTTCCCCTAAACACAAATATCTGTGTGCACATTTGCAAATCTGAAAATATAAAGCAAATTGCTTTCTTTTATGTTTATATAGCTGTTGTAAATGGATATTTTTACCTACCTAATGGTGTCATACTATACTAAAAAGGAAAAATTTAAACAATTTGAACCGAATTCTGAATATGCAAAATATACTGTCTGACATTAGATTCTTTGTGAAACAATTTGGTATTTTTAAATGGACAGATATATATACTTCTTCATGATACATGTGCATGGCATTTACCTTCATACTGAACATGTATGTGGGAGTCTCGGAGTGTGCAGTGATTAACAAATCCAACACAACTGCTATCCTGTAATTACTTCATTGTATTTGTCTATTCAGGGTCAATACACAACACTTAAAAGGAGCAACAGCTGAAGCTGAACAATTAGCAGCTAAGACAGCCTTTTTATAGCATCGGTTTGGTGCACACTTGACAGTCGATTTTTAAAGAACCAACTGTATTCGTTATGCTTTAAAACTGTTTTGCTATTTTTACTATTTTGCATACACACGTTGCAAATGAGAGAAGAACAAATGCATTCAACTAAGCAATGGGCTTATTAAAAATGTGATGTGAATAAAGTCATGAATGTTGCATCTAACTACTAGAAATGTAGTTTAGTCATGATGACCAAGGGACCTGGATCGGTGGTGTATAGTATTATCATTTCTGTCATGAGGTCAGTCTCTGTGTATTTGAAGACTTACTTGTGTGATTTTTAACAAGTCATCTGAGCATGGCATACAACCATGTAAAATTATATCATAGCTCCTTTCCACCGGCATAAAATCGGACATGTTCATGATTATCAAATGTGTTATAGATTGCACCATTAAGCAGGAATACTTCAGCAGCCTACAGTTCCTGCAGTTCAACACTTCAGCCATTCAGCATCTACACAGAAGGGATTTCAGCTTGGCAGAATATCAGTGTGGGGCCGCAATACACGAGCGTCTCTTAACACTGTTCCCTCATTTGAAACATGTCCATGTCATGCAAGAGCATAGGATTAGTGGCCAGCTACCTACATAGTACATTGCTATATACTAATCTTCTGGCATTCATATATTGCATGCACTTGTCTTCAATTGTTTCTTCGTGGCTCAGCTTGATGAATTGTCAGATGAATTGCTTGGATTTGTTTTTCTCCTACGACTTTCAGATTCAGTTCAGTGTTGTACACAGCGAAATAGCCCTTTTATTGAGGTGGAAGGTGGGGGTAAAAGGCAAACAGACTATGGTTGTCCTTCTGGAAGTAAGAACACATCTAATTTAAACTATTTTTTTTTAAGTACGTAAGTCACTATCCCATACCCTTAATTCGGTATTGTAGTGCTTTTCAGGAGATTGAAAAGAAACTTGTTTGTGTTACACATTTCCACCCCTTATTGTCTGCAATAATCAGAAACAGTAGTGATAATGAGGAACGGTAGCCTATTGTTCCAGAGGCACTCAGGGATAACTGGGCCCAATGACTTGATGCTTTATTGATTTAGACCCATCTGGCCTGTCCTTGGTAGTCTTTTTTGCAAATCACTGTAATAGTTATTTTTACAATAATAATAATAATATATTGGTTTTAGCTGTAGTATTATGAGTTATCTATACTGTATAGCATTTAAACCATACTGTTAAACGATATATACAGAACCTATATTTTGGAAGATTAGCCTGCCTATAAATACATACATATATATATATATATATATATATATATATATATATATATATATATATATATATATGCAAGGCAGGCTAATCTTCCAAAATAATGCTTCAGTATCTATGTTTTAATAGTATATATAGAGCTTCATAAACTCTAGCCATTAGATATATGAATCCATGCAATCATAAATTGGTAAGTTTGATAACTGGCTATCAAATCACTATTGATGAGAGATATTGGAACATTTGTTACTAGACTTACTTTCTTTCACTTTGACAGAAGATCTGTAGACTGTAGGATTATCATGGATAATAGAGGTGATCGAGGCCATGCCGGTAAGTGCTTCAGTATTAAATGCCTAAAATGGCCTCCATTTCTCCCGAGGAACATTTCCCATTATCGAGCTCACATTAACAGAGCAGAAAGCAGTGTGTTCACAGGGCTACGGAAGACATCTTGATGGATGTCATCATTCGGTTTGGCTACAAATTTGTTTTTTTGTTTCTCTCTTGTAGCAGCGCACCACAGTGGCCATATGACTCCCTAAACTATCATCAATGTGTATATGACAATAAACTACTGCTAAAAAATGTCCTTTCAAAAAGAGTTGTCCCTTGATCAAGGTGACATATAATTAAAATAAAGCTAATTTAATTCCTACAGCTGCAGCAGAAAAGTAGATGTCAGTTGAATTCAATTTGTCAACCATTCATGATCTATAACCTTGAGCCAAAAAAAAATCTAAACGGCACTTCTCATTTCACGGTTTTAGAATCTTGGCTTCTTCAGCATACTTTATACGAGCATACTTTATGCTACTACATATAGTGTACTGTGCAAAGGTATTATGTCTACCATAAGTTGTATATTATAACAAAAAACATATACAAATAATATTGTTTGGGTAGTTTATTAGCATGGATGATTCTGTGATTCTGTGATTCTGTGATTGAAATTAAAATGTTGTGACTTACTCATTGGCCTTACAAGGACATGAGCAAATTCAGGACATTTCTTCAATGCATGATTAGAAAATAAAAACTAAAACCAACATATTTTCAGTAGAGTAGATTGAGCTGAACAGGAAAACTAGTTTATCATTATTGTACATTATTGCCCAGATTTCACTATTAACATGTATGAACGATTTCTCTAGAATAAATTAATTGATAACAGCATATTTTTTACACATGGTAACTGTATCACTGAAGAAAAATACCTATCATGGTATATATATATATATCACTTCTAAATACAAATGTCACTACTCTATGCATCTATACGTAACATGAGCTCTATATATCATACATATCCAAGTATTAGTGTCCTACAGTCGGTCACATACGTGCTGTCCTTAAAATGTGTGCTCAATGATCCATTAGAAAGCGGCCTACACAATATAAATTAGCATTGCAACGGGGAAATGTATAATGATTTAACAAACGCAATACGTTGCATTGTATTTAATATTTCTTAATTCTAAAATTAGCAAGTTGTGCAATACTTCAGAATGCTTCAATTACATAATACGTTTTAAATGTTCTTGCAAGACCCAGGCTTTTTGCACAAGGACACAATTGTGCCGTGCTCAGTACACTGGATCAAGCGCCACCTAACGGGAACCGGCACGTAAGAGAGCCATAACACAAACTACATGATAAAGAAGGCATTTGATATGTCCTCAGGTGAATATCAGGACATATGTTTATACCATAAGAGATGATATGTGTGTCATATAGGCGGTTATTCTTTTTTATCGTCCTCTGCAAGGAAACACGCAGTGTTATTCACACACAGGCAACCAAATAGTTCCAATAACAGTGCAATATAAAACTGCAACACATGCATCGTGATGTAGAGGAATAAAACGTTTACATTGTATTAAAGGACTAAACCTTAATTTGTGTGAACTTCGTCCTTATTCATTTAAGTTACTTATTCGATATGTAAACGTTAAAGTCACCTTGGGGGGAGAAAAAATCACGATGATTTAAAGGACAAATGAGGACGCAAGGAAAAACAAGTTTTTCAATTTTGTTCATGATCTGCGTTGTCCATGCTTTGAACGGCAACAGTGAAAAGCATCTGACTGCAAATCTCTACATCACATGACTTTGGTAAGGTCTATAGCAATGACTGTTTTAATTGGGGTCTATTTTTCATCACTTCATTGATCGTAGAGGGGTCTGCTCAGAAGATAGTGAGTGACGTCACTTCCAAATACTCATGAAAAAATATGTATTGTAAACATGTTTTTATATTTTCTAATTGGGAGGACTTGTGAATTTGTGTGGTATGTTCCTTCAGTGGCAAGATACAGTGAGCTACAGTTTACAGTCTCTCAAATATGCATGGTGCTGCAGTCCCACAGTGCTTTACGTATGCGGACCCCTGTAGCGGTATATTTACCTGTGATGTGCATGGGTTATTTTTCCAGACCTTACTTGCATTAAAACATATATATATATACACACATATATAGTCAGTGCTTATAATTCGACTGTGTTATGCTCAGATGACCTAGGGGGGGAGGTATGGTTATTGTGGAATTTATTTTTTCTTTTTCCATAGCATTCAAAATGCACTCAGTGAAATTCTGCACTTTTGTGTTTGTTTGCTGAGGTGCTTCCCCCATTATACTCCGCTTACCTTCTGCTGTCGCCTCGCCATGTCTGTAGGCTGCTTCGCGTTGAAAGGGTAAGCAATGCACCTCATCACAAAGACATACAGCTGCAGCTTCCTCTTTCGTTCCTCTTCCTCCTTCTGCATCTTCTCCATCTCCTCCTTCTCTTTCTCGCTCACCACCGAGGGACTGGGGCTGGACGGGCGGACGCTGCTGCTCCGGCTGCTGGGCTGCAGCCCGCCGGAGCTCTCGCTGGTCCGGCTCGGGGAAAGCCGAGCTCCGGCCTGGGGTGCCATCACCTCTTTGCTTTCTTCTTCCACGATCTCATCCGATTCCTCTTCGCTAGATGATGGATCCAACATTTTGTCTTACAGCAGTATAGCCTAGCTAAACTGAAATAATCACAATAATGATAATAATAAGAATAATAATAGAGACACTGGCAGATACAAAATAGTAAAAAAAAATGTAGACGAATGAAACACCGCTTGAATCGACCGTAACAAGTCCAGCAGCCTTGCTTCTTGCACGGAAGAAGATGGCACAATAATAATTCCTGAGTTGCAAACCAAGCAGCTCGGTTTATGTACAGGAACACCACGGTGGGGTGAAGCAGGACTCCTGCCGTTGAAAGCGCCTGGTGTAACTGCCTCCACGGGTAAAGCAACCTCCCCCTGCCAACGCGAGTGTGGCTGCTTACGTGTTTTCTGTGCTTTAACTCTCCAGTCACCGCCAGGGATCAGTGAAAGGGAGACGGTATTATGGAAAGGGGAGGGATGGAGAAGGAGGGAGAGCTTTGCAGGATCGAGGCTCATCCATGGACTGGCTCCCCTCCCTGCTGAGATCCGTCAATGCCAGCGATCGATGGCCGCTTCCTGCTCTGCGGCGCCTGAAGCGGAGGGGCTGACGGAGCTGACCGAGGTGCTGATCCCCACAGCGCCCGCATGCTAGACTGCGAGGGGCGGAGAGCGCATTGCTTCTTGCCCCGACAGGAAAAGGCTTGATATACTGCGCCCATTTTACCAAAGCATGCAAACATCTTCAAGTTGTACAGCTTTTTTCCTCAAATGATTAGATATGTAGTCTAAAATCGTAACATATGTTCAGATGTTTGTATTTAAGTGCATCTTTGGTTAGTTTACTCAGTTGGACACCACGGTACATTTTAATGTTAATTGATATATTTTTGGAAGCGACACTAGGCTGTCAGCCCCACCCCAAACTCAAAACAGAAAAGCTTAAGGGCAATATTTATCTTTTGTTCTTTTCAGTGTTACGAAAGAAAAAAAAAAGATCTTCTGTATACTACACATACTGGTACTTTCCACCAGATTGACATCCTGGATGGGACGTCAAGCTCAATTCAGACTGAATCACTGATGCACTTATTCATTTTCCCTTCATGTTAGATTATAGTTAGATCTTGAACTAAGGTTCAGATGACGAAAGTTAGTGTTGATATTTGTTGTTGTTTATATGACTATAAAATAACAATATCACCAATTTATAACAAATAACTATACACATTATCTAATCATACATACAATTACTAAATGTATTGTTGATGCTTGCCAACTTTGTTTATTTTGAAAGTCGGTAACAGTATATATCAGACATATTGGGATAATAGACAAAAGAAGAAAAGACAGTTGTTGACAATGTATTTAATAAGATATTATACTGTAGTAATGTTCTTTGCAACACAACACTTTCTGACAAATGGATGAAGGATTACTGTGGCTTTCTTTCCCCCACATTATGGTCAAGATTCACCCCTCCACTTTATACCAGGGATATTCTGTGAGACTGAAAATAGGAGGCCAAGACTCCCCACCATAATTATTAATTTTGAAATGCTGACATAGACATAAAAAAACATAGACTTGATTTCAGTGAAAAGTATTGTAATCACTTTCAAGTCAACAGAGAGCTTTTGGATTAACAGACCAGCAGTACATTTGGCCCATAAAGTGAAGCTCTTGTTGAGGATGGATGGATGGATTTCAAACATATATCAGATTATTTTTTTCCAGTGAACCTGGCATCCTTTCCAGCATGATAAAACCAAACACCTAAATCTATAACCAGATTAAGGAGGCTAAACATTGACATTTTTGATTTGCCATTACAATCCTCAGAACTCTATCCAGTAGAAAAACTGTGGCATTAATTGAAGAAATCTAACCGAAAGCACAAGTTAGACATCCTGGAAGAGATAGAGAGCCTCTGCTAGGAGAACTGGTAGAGTATGCTTGAGAAATAAGCATTAACAAGTTGCAGGAAGCACCTTAATTACATTATCAAAATAAAATGTATTCACAAAACATTGATTGCAAGGGTGTGAATGCATTTGAAAACTGTTTATTTAGTAATATAAATAACTATCTATTTTATCAGCTTATATTTTGCACAAAGTGAAAACCATGAGAAACAGAACCATATCCCCAAGCAAACAATTTGATTTAATTTAAGGACTCATCAATCTCTAGGATGTGTCTGTGATGTGTTATGCCCCAATTTCAGTGGTCTCTGGAAATTCATGCATCTGGTTATTGGCTTATTGACCCTTGCCTTTCCAAGACATTGTTATTCTCTGTGTACAGTTGGCACACTATGGGACACATCTCTGTTATTGTTGTTCTACTAGTTAATTTTAAATCATACATCTGGTTTGTCTGTACCCCACATTTCATTATTATTAATATTATTTATTTATCAGCAGACACCCTTACCCAGGGCAACTTACAGTTGTAGCAAAAAAAAAAGTTTCAAGCTGGCATACATGCATAATACAGTAAGTGCAAAACAATTCAAATGCACCGAATATACAGCATAAATTATATTTAAAGTAAGCACTGTCATTCTTTTATTTCCAGCAGACACTCTTATCCAGGGCCATTTACAGTTGTTACAATATATTACATTATTTGTAAATACAATTACAACTGGGGTTTTACCAGAGCAATCTAGGTACAGTACCTTGCTTAAGGGTAAGACAGCAGTGTCCCCACCTGGGATTAAACCCAAATCCCTCCACGTCCAGAGCCCTAACCACAATGCCACACTGCTGTGTTTTTATGTGCTACACTGTTGGTTGTGCAGTGCCCTGTTGCCCTCCTGATCTGGGTTCCACTCTCATATTCCACAGTATTTTACTTCAAGATATGATATTTCCTATTGCAGATTTCAGGAACTGTAAAGTCTCTCCAAGAGTCACATATGCAATATCGCAATCAACTACCACTCCAGACTGAAATGCTATCAGTTCCAGTCCAGATGCTATACTGACAGGAAATAGCTATAACAGGTTGCATATAGCCTTTTTATGCTTTTGGAAAATCTCATACAGATCTAGTATTGTAAATTACCCTTAATGTGATCCATAAATTGAGGATATAATGTACTAGCAAGCAAACGAGTCAATAATGACCTTCCTGAAACAGTTATAATATAATTGAAGATAAAAAAAATTTGTTTGTTTTTTTGGCTTGTCATACTTCACCCACAAAATGTATATTTTCTTACAATTTTACATATTTATAAACATTAGCATACATCACAATCACAATCAGTAAGTTATCCACGGATGTCTCTTCAGCAACACTGAGATAGATCAACCTTACCTTATACTCTGTTTGATAAAACTGCATTTTCAGTCTCCCTTAATATATATATACAGTGAGGGAAAAAAGTATTTGATCCCCTGCTGATTTTGTACGTTTGCCCACTGACAAAGAAATGATCAGTCTATAATTTTAATGGTAGATGTATTTTAACAGTGAGAGACAGAATAACAACAAAATAATCCAGAAAAACGCGTTTCAAAAAAGTTATAAATTGATTTGCATGTTAATGAGGGAAATAAGTATTTGATCCCCTATCAATCAGCAAGATTTCTGGCTCCCAGGTGTCTTTTATACAGGTAACGATCTGAGATTAGGAGCACTCTAATCTCAGCTCGTTACCTGTATAAAAGACACCTGTCCACAGAAGCTAT
Source organism: Amia ocellicauda (assembly GCF_036373705.1). Lineage (NCBI taxonomy): Eukaryota > Metazoa > Chordata > Actinopteri > Amiiformes > Amiidae > Amia > Amia ocellicauda. The sequence goes on from NC_089852.1 coordinate 6,767,407, forward strand.
CAATCAATCAGATTCCAAACTCTCCACCATGGCCAAGACCAAAGAGCTGTCCAAGGATGTCAGGGACAAGATTGTAGACCTACACAAGGCTGGAATGGGCTACAAGACCATCACCAAGCAGCTTGGTGAGAAGGTGACAACAGTTGGCGCGATTATTCGCAAATGGAAGAAACACAAAATAACTGTCAGTCTCCCTCGGTCTGGGGCTCCATGCAAGATCTCACCTCGTGGAGTTTCAATGATCATGAGAACGGTTGAGGAATCAGCCCAGAACTACACGGGAGGATCTTGTTAATGATCTCAAGGCAGCTGGGACCATAGTCAACAAGAAAACAATTGGTAACACACTACGCCATGAAGAACTGAAATCCTGCAGCGCCCGCAAGGTCCCCCTGCTCAAGAAAGCACATGTACAGGCCCGTCTGAAGTTTGCCAATGAACATCTGAATGATTCAGAGGAGAACTGGGTGAAAGTGTTGTGGTCAGATGAGACCAAAATCAAGCTCTTTGGCATCATCTCAACTTGCTGTGTTTGGAAGAGGAGGAATGACCCCAAGAACACCATCCCCACCATCAAACATGGAGGTGGAAACATTATGTTTTTCTGCTAAGGGGACAGGACAACTGCACCGCATCAGAGGGATGATGGACGGGGCCATGTACCGTCAAATTTTGGGTGAGAACCTCCTTCCCTCAGCCAGGGCATTGAAAATGGGTCGTGGATGGGTATTTCAGCATGACAATGACCCAAAACACACAGCCAAGGCAACAAAGGAGTGGCTCAAGAAGAAGCACAGTAAGGTCCTGGAGTGGCCTAGCCATTCTCCAGACCTTAATCCCATAGAAAATCTGTGGAGGGAGCTGGAGGTTCGAGTTGCCAAACGTCAACCTTGAAACCTTAATGACTTGGAGAGGATCTGCAAAGAGGAGTGGGACAAAATCCCTCCTGAGATGTGTGCAAACCTGGTGGCCAACTACAAGAAATGTCTGACCTCTTTGATTGCCAGCAATGGTTTTGCCACCAAGTACTAAGTCGAAGGGGTCAAATACTTATTTCCCTCATTAACATGCAAATCAATTTATAACTTTTTTGAAATGCGTTTTTCTGGATTTTTCTGTCTCTCACTGTTAAAATACACCTACCATTAAAATTATAGACTGATCATTTCTTTGTCAGTGGGCAAACGTACAAAATCAGCAGGGGATCAAATACTTTTTTCCCCCACTGTAGATATATACACACACACACACATAGGCATAGGTTAAGGGGGAGCTGGACTCCACTAGACCTCTGAAGGTGTGCTGTGGTATCTGGCACCAAGACATTAGCAGCAGATCCTTTAAGTCCTGTAAGTTGCGAGGTGGGGCCTCCATATATACATATATACATATATATATATATATATATATAATTTTTTTTTTTTTTTTTACAAAGATCAATCCTGCATTTGCATATGTATTGCCCGGGAATGATATTCCATCAATGTGTCATATCAGCAGCATTCATCTTTTTGCTGACAACACAATTCCTTTCACAACCTCTAGGTTTGTGTCTGACCTCTAAATTACCTCAAGGACAGCTTAAGTAAGGTTCATAAAACATAAATACATACACTGACAATCAATTGATTAAAAAGTGCAAGATGAAATATAATATACAAACAATTTGACATTTAACTTGTCAATGGCACTCTTTGATTTATCTTGGTCAATTGTTGTGTTTTGCTAATTGTTAGTTTGTGGTATTAACATGTTATATTCCACTTAGAAAATGCTTGTAAATAACATGTTTTTAAATCTGAACCTAAGAGTTAAACAGGAAAACAGTCAAACTCATTAAACTCATTTATTTTGATATCAAACTGTAATATATATATATATATATATATATATATACACTCACCTAAAGGATTATTAGGAACACCATACTAATACTGTGTTTGACCCCCTTTCGCCTTCAGAACTGCCTTAATTCTACGTGGCATTGATTCAACAAGGTGCTGAAAGCATTCTTTAGAAATGTTGGCCCATATTGATAGGATAGCATCTTGCAGTTGATGGAGATTTGTGGGATGCACATCCAGGGCACGAAGCTCCCGTTCCACCACATCCCAAAGATGCTCTATTGGGTTGAGATCTGGTGGCTGTGGGGGCCAGTTTAGTACAGTGAACTCATTGTCATGTTCAAGAAACCAATTTGAAATGATTCAACCTTTGTGACATGGTGCATTATCCTGCTGGAAGTAGCCATCAGAGGATGGGTACATGGTGGTCATAAAGGGATGGACATGGTCAGAAACAATGCTCAGGTAGGCCGTGGCATTTAAACGATGCCCAATTGGCACTAAGGGGCCTAAAGTGTGCCAAGAAAACATCCCCCACACCATTACACCACCACCACCAGCCTGCACAGTGGTAACAAGGCATGATGGGTCCATGTTCTCATTCTGTTTACGCCAAATTCTGACTCTACCATCTGAATGTCTCAACAGAAATCGAGACTCATCAGACCAGGCAACATTTTTCCAGTCTTCAACTGTCCAATTTTGGTGAGCTTGTGCAAATTGTAGCCTCTTTTTCCTATTTGTAGTGGAGATGAGTGGTACCCGGTGGGGTCTTCTGCTGTTGTAGCCCATCCGCCTCAAGGTTGTATGTGTTGTGGCTTCACAAATGCTTTGCTGCATACCTCGGTTGTAACGAGTGGTTATTTCAGTCAAAGTTGCTCTTCTATCAGCTTGAATCAGTCGGCCCATTCTCCTCTGACCTCTAGCATCAACAAGGCATTTTCGCCCACAGGACTGCTGCATACTGGATGTTTTACACCATTCTTTGTAAACCCTAGAAATGGTTGTGCGTGAAAATCCCAGTAACTGAGCAGATTGTGAAATACTCAGACCGGCCCGTCTGGCACCAACAACCATGCCATGCTCAAAATTGCTTAAATCACCTTTCTTTCCCATTCAGACATTCAGTTTGGAGTTCAGGAGATTGTCTTGACCAGGACCACACCCCTAAATGCATTGAAGCAACTGCCATGTGATTGGTTGGTTAGATAACTGCATTAATGAGAAATTGAACAGGTGTTCCTAATAATCCTTTAGGTGAGTGTATATATATATATATATATATATATATATATATATATATATATATATATATATATATATATATATATAACTTAATATAGATTATATAGTATATTACATTATTATTATTATTATTATTATTATTATTATTATTATTATTATTATTATTAAAACTGAAAACAGTATTATGCATTTAAGAATAAGGACCAATCAGAAACTATGCACCTGTTAATTAAACTGACAAGTTAACATCCAAGTCTATATAAATATGATTGTATGCATCCACCATGTTGGTTACAACTATAATTAGCAGTTGTGCTAATTTCTGTGATAGGGTAGTATTATATTTCAGTAAGCATGTTTAAAAATGCAAGTTCCTTTGCTTCTGAAATGGGCTTCCCAACCCAAATTAGCTCTAATCATAAACTACCCAATGCTATTTTAGGTAGAGTAGTTCAAGACTAGTTCTCAACAAGGTCTGTGAAACCAGACAATAATGTTTATCATTTGTAATGCCTCACCAATTAAGTATGAAAGTTAAAAGTGTAATGCAAAGTTATTAATCCAACCACATGTATACAAAGATTTAACTGAAGCCCACATTCTTTGCCTTGTTATAATGTTGTTAATAGTCAATTTAACTGTCATTTAGTCATACAGCCAGGAGATGTCAGTTAAGTATCCAGAGTATAGTAACACATCATTCAACAATCTCCTCATGACTTTCATTATACCATTAACTACATTGATCCACTCATGACTACAAACTATTCCTTATATTCAGGTTAGTCAGGACATTTTAATGAATCCAATAAGCATGAAGCTGAGCAGAAACAGCATTAATCTGGCATTGACTAAAATAAAATCAAAACATCTTGACACCATCAAAGAAATCCCTGGAAAGTCTAAAAGAAAGTCTTGATACATTACAAAATGAACTAACATCAATTATATATCTACCCCATTGTATAACAATAGCCAGAATCTAATCCCAAACCAACACAAAATCTGAAGCTACTATCTAATCTAGAAACTAACCCTAACCTTAACACACATGTTTTTTTCACTTACAAAAGCTAGAACTACAACCCTAGCCAACATATAAATATGAAGCTATGCCTAATCCAAAGATAAACTGTCTAAATTATTTCAATAGATATACAACCCTAATCTTAATGGGGAATGTGAAGCTGGGAATGCTAAACTGAAACCTAGATCACAACTTTATTTACAAAATATGACTCTAAAAATAACCTAAATGTAAGTGTAAGGAAGTTTCCATTCAAAATGAAACCTTAAGATTAAACCTAGCCCAGCCCATGGCACACCATGAATCATGTTGGCAAGTAAAGATTATACAGCAGTTAAGACACCCCCATAACTTTAAATACACAAAATAGCCTAAATGTTCAGCCGAATTCCTTTGTTAAGTTACAGAAATGTGCATATTTTAAAATATAAATGATAGACAAGAAATAGTTTGGTCTTCAGTATCATGCATTACTTGACAGGGGAGCTCAAGGAGACTATTTTGTATATAGTAGTTACAGAAGTGAGAAAACTGGAGAATCCATGGCTACGTTATATTTAGGGGTGCTCTTTTTAATACGCTTTCTATGGAACTGTCATCCAGAACACCCACTGTTACAAACAATAAAGCACACGAGAAGGACAGATATTGAATTATCAGTCAAGCCATAATCACAGTATCATTATAAATGGCCTTCAACTGTTTTAGAGTTGTAGAACAAAGGGGATTTACTTCATAATCAGAACTGTAAATGAATACAATGTCAACATGTCATACACTGTGAGGACTTTGTATTAGCAAACACCCTTGCCCAAGGTGACATAATGTTGTATATAACCTAACATATACATGATCTAGTCAGCATTACTCCACATTAAAAAATAATCAGATTACCCAATTAATCAGATTTGTTATTATGTCTTTTTTTAATTTGAAATAACTGGTATTTGAATGCAAATCCAGCACGGTTGTTCGTTTTCTTTGCACATTATTTAATAGAAATCTATTAAAGACAAACACGCCGGGCCTCCGAAACGAAAGCCCCTCTGCTCTCAATGGCCGCATGCCAGGCCCGGCCGCCGCTTCGGGGAAATCGAAACTTGCGTCTCAGAGTCCCCACCCCCGTGACGCAAGCCGTGACGTCACCACAGCAATGGCGGCGGCGGCGTCTGGTCTCACGGCATTGCGGTCGATGGGCTCGCAGCGCAGATCCTCGCAGTTCTGCGCAGATCTGCGGGATCCCCGTGATCCCATTGGTGGAGCGGCGCAGCGGGCGTGCGACCTGCCTTCGTTCAGGGGGGGGGGGAGGGAAGTCTGAGCCGACCCGCCCCGTCTCCACCCCCGCCCGGACCCCGTGCACTGGCGGTGTTGTATAACTGTAGGAAGCGCTGACGGCCGGGGAGGGACTAGTGATTGCGTTGAGGGGGGGGGCAGCTGACTAGTATTCTCCGCCTTCAAAGTCACGCTTTCGATCAGAAGAAAATATAAATAGCAAGAAAGAACAGTGTTTTTTTTGTGGAGCAGATTTCTTCCCAGAATGGCAGCGCAGGATTTTAATTTTTTGTTGGCGACAGACTCGTACAAGGTACCGTACACCAATCCCGAATCGCAGTGTATGTGATGATAACGTGGGCAAAGCGAAAGCAACACCAAGCGAGCACACGGACTGGGGCTTTTTGTTTGAGTAGCAGCATTATTGGTTTTCGCTACGTACGCGACGTAAGAGCAGATCTTTTTAATATGACCTTTCCTTTGTTGGTGTTCCTGGATTTACTATGGGGATACGTACTGCAGATACGTACGGTTTACATAACGCATATAACATGTACTCTGCATGATCGGAGAGGAGGGGAGACGTGGGGGAGGGACTTGTGTGAAGGTGAATGTGAATTTCCAACTATACGTAGCGGTTCAGGTCATGAAAATGTTGCCGAGTTGTCAGTTATTTGAATAATAATAATAATAATAATAATAATCATAATAATAGTTTACGCTGCCTTACCACTGACCCGTGCCTTGCACCCAACCACACAAGTCGCATTTTTCCTTTTGGTTGCTGTGCGGGAAGGTGGATTAAGATGCTTTCGATCTCGTAACATGCATATCAGGGCCTCCTTTAAAGAGCAGTTGGTCGTGGATTAAAAAATGTATGAATGTGACTAGATCTGTGGATGGTCTGGCTCAGGCCGTGGTAGTGACGTGACGTGAGCCCAGACCGCAATGGTTGCTGGAGCGCAGCTGTACCTTGGGAAGATGTAGGCTGGTACGGGCATTACAGGCCTGCAGGGTTGCAAGGTTATTTCTGATGGTTGCATCGGCTTAAAACATAGCATGGCAATGTAAATGTTATGAATCGATAGTTTGTAACGTCAAACCACTGCGGTTATTCTGTTCAATGTCACACAGGACCTTACCACGCAGCTATTTAAACATCCAAGACCTGTACCTGTACTTCATCTCTAGAAACCAGTTTATATTTCCATCATATTCTCTATTGCACGTAGGATGCTCTCTTGGCATGTGATTTGCATGTGAGCACTAACATTTGAAGAAGGTTAACTGGTCTCTTGTTGCCGACTCGCATTCATGGCTGGTTTTAAACTCTGGTTTAGCTGGGTGGCTTGTATTCTCTCTCTTAATAGGTTGGATAGTCCGTTGACTTACTGGTGCACACCCCATGATCAGGAATTGTATTTGTAGCTAGGTGGTTTGCATGTGATTTACAAGATTAGTCTTGCACAAGTGTTGAAATGTCTTTTGGCTGAAGCAGGTATCATGTTCATATCACTGTATCGAAGCAAATTGGTATTGTAAACACTGCATTGTCATAAGAGTTGTGGTGTGATTTTAATAGAGAACCAGTTGCTCAATCCCCTTGACTCCCTGTAATGTATAAGCAGGCATAGTTTCTACTGGCTTTTGGCTACATGTTGTCAAAGCAAACTCATTTTCTGCCACTGGTCCATCTCAAATTACTTGCTTAAAACGAGCAAATTAGTCTTCCCCTGCTTTAGTTTCTAATCCCCCTCCCTGTATTGTTCCTTGCATCTAGACATAGGCTTTTCAATTAATTGTTGTCCTTTATGGGTCACTTAGTCTGTTATCTAGTACAGTGTTGTAAGTAAGGTCTTTCTTACCAGCTGATAACTTTCTCTTCAGCCATGTTTGCTGTATTGGATAAGAAGGACTTTCTGGCACGTATTGATTCCTTGGTCATTCCTCCTGTGGCTCGTTGCTAGTCTTTTTTAGTCTTGGATCTGGTGTTTAGGGTTTTGTAATCTCTCTCCTGTATTCTCCACAATTTATAAGCAACCCACTTATCCCTTTGAGAGCTTCTGTATCTCAAAAGTGTTTTCCATATCTGCACCCAGTTTCATCTTGTAAAATGCTGTACCTGTTCTTCAGGGTATTAGTTTTTGATGGACTTTTTTTTGCTGTGTCATTGATCTCTATTATCGTGGTCCATCCTGTTGTCCGCACTCCTTCTTACTTTAACAATAACATTTTATGTAAATGCTGCCTTAATTCCTGGGTGTGTCATGTGTATTTATGTCTGATGTGCTCGTATATTGTTTTTGCTGAGACTTTGATTTAATAATGCTTAAACTACTTTAGTCTGTGTTTTGTGTAATGGAGGTATGTAGCAAAACAAACCTAGATGAAGCTTTACACAATAACATTTACTAGCATTATGTGAAAATCTGGCATTGAGTAAGTTGTACAGAGTTAATAGAAATAGTGGAGGGGTCTGAACTGTTAATCCTATTCACTCGTGCTGGTTAAGGGGCTGTGATCTCTGGGTTTCAGATATAGAAGTGTTGATTTTCTTTATTATAGTTATGTAATTCATGAACAGAGGAGTATTCATTATCCAAGTGGAATTTATACTAGGGCTTTATGTGGTACAAAGAAGTGTCAGAGCAATGAAAGAATCTTTCCCTGCTATTGTATTTGTACATTACCCACACAAACTTCAAAGTTGGAGAACCAATTGCAATAATTGATTCAAAACTGATACCATTTAAATCTGTGGATTAGATCTACTCTAGTTTTTAACCATCAAGAGTATAGTTTTTTTTTTTTTCCCCCAATGCTACTGTAACCCTCTTATTGTAAATCAATTGGAAAAAAAGCCCTCCAATTTACACACACTGACACACTGCTGAAAAATTGTATGTACTGTACCTGCTTTTCAGGGACAATTTCATAGTCATCCCCTCAATTTCCTTACATGAAGGGGGGTATTTGTTGGTATGAAATGAATTAATCTAAAAAGAGAAGCCACAGTAATGTCGCATCACAATACACTTGGAAATTGTCTGCTTTTTGGAATATTCCCTTCCCTGTGGTAAACTATTTAAAATTAAATAAGTGTGTGTGTGTGTGTATATATATATATATATATTAAATGTTTAGATATTATTGTGAATCCCCCCCTCAGCAATGTACATTGCCCAGTCATGCATAAAGCATAATGCTTAAAATCAGAATGACTCCACTTGGAAGCACCTGCTCATGAATGCATATTTTGCACAGATAGTGATAAAGCCCCATTCAGACATTTTCATTGGAGTTTTTCCCATTTCCTCTTCATATGTGTGGACATAATCCTACAGTGGTCATCTTATTTGCAGTTATTTTTCTTCTGCATAGAATCTTTCTGCTTGTTCCTGATCAATTTAATTATCTTAAGTTTTTGTATATTTGTGATTAGCTATTCTCTTCAAAAACAAATTACTGGTTTAAATGTAAGTAACAAGGCTTTATTTGAGCCACAGTATGGATCGACAGGCATGAGGGCCTCCTGTTCTGGTGCAGATGTTAGTCAGCCATTTGCCAGTAGATTCTGCTTTTGCAGCTCTACATTTGAATGGTCATCATAAGATGAAATGGGGGCAGGGCGGTGGGGGGTACGGTTGCTTTATTAGTTGTTTTTCCCAGTTCTTTGGACTTGAGCCTATGTCAAGAGATTCTTTTAAAATGTAAGTTTCAATAAAGCTCTTTTTTTTTTTTTTTTCTGGATAGCTATGGTCTAGGACTGTATAACTTTCTAGAAAAATGCCATGTTTACGGTTTCTACCAGTAGTTTCCATTTTTGTTTTAGAAAAAACACCAGATGGTGGATTCATTGATTTGTTTCTAATATTGACCCTCATAAATGTAACAAATGGCCTGTAATGGAAAAGTAAGCAGCCTGCAAATACAGTGGGAGATGGGTGTATCTGGATAAGCGCATGAGTGTGCAGGTGATAAAGTAACAAACTTGAGGTGAAGATGCAGGTTTTTGTTGATGGTTGATGGTTTGTAATGATGGCACATCATTACAATGAACACTCCTTCACTTTTGTTTATGAAAAACAAGATGTTCCATTTTGTAATGTTTCAACTTTTTTTCCATTCTGACAGTTTTTCACAGTACAGCAAAACCTTTTAATAGTTCTTCAATGATTCACTAAAGCTGACACTGAAACTTAAAATCTAGGTTTCGTTCTTGAGGGAAAAAGAAAGTAAAACAATGTTTACATTTCTGAAGTTTTCTGCACCTTATTGCAATATTTATCAGTTTTGTTTTCTTTGCCATCTCCTATATATAGCAGACTGATTCAAATCTGGCAACCTTTAACATATTACTTTATAATTTTTATGTTCTTTTGACATGTACAAGTTGGCCCGCAGTGGTTTCTACAGAAAGGGTTGGGCTGGGATGTAAATCATAATGAATTGTCCAATATGAGGGATATTTCTCGGGCAATTCATATTTAATCTGACTTCGTTCTGGAAATGATACAATTTTAAATCGATGTCTAGGATTTTATGTGCGGATTTTGACTGCACATGTAGCATCCAACTTGGACACCAACCAAAGTCAAATTGGCCTTGCACACATGCTAGTATTTATAGGAATCATCTTGGCATTTATGACATTTGTAAAATTAATATCCACTGGATTAGTTTGAGGCTTAATTACATTGTTTCATTTAAGGATGCTTACATGGACATTTTAGCATTTAATGATCTCTCATTAAATAACTAACAAGTCTGAGACATTACTGGTTAAGTGCTGTATAAGACCAAGGTCCTTATAGGGTCAGTGGACTCTCCCTGTTATCCACACTCTTCCAGCATGATTGGTGACCTACTGTAGATTCTGCTCTCCAGTGTGGGAGACTGTCCTTGCCAGCTTCACATTTTCCTGTTGAGCTCCCTGTTCAGCAATGTGCAATAAACGCCTTCAGTAACATTGAACGTCATTTTTAAAATGTATGAATTCAAACGAGTTACCTTAGATAGTATTGTATTCTTTCATTGGCATGTAACCTGCCAATTTAGCTTTACTGAACAACAGTCAAGTGCTTAGGGTTTTATTTTTCCACATATGTAACATGCAGAAATGGATAATTCTCCCCTGGCCTTCTGCTCCAAGTTAAGTACCCCATGGCTGTGTGGTTGCAGACCTCCAGGCCTCATCTTATTTCTCAAAGGCGTAGGCTGACGTTATACATGGATTATGAGCCTTATGTTGTGTGTGTAATTGATGCCTATTGATTTTATTTTAGTTTGAAATAATATCTTTCTACTTTAACTGCTCAAAAGCTGCAAATGTCCGATACATCTGATAATCTTTCCTTTAATTATAAATGTTATGTTGTGTGTGTCTGCCCCACTTTTCTTCATGACTTTATTGCTTACTGCATATGAACCATGTTGTGCCATTACGGAGTAAATTGTACGTAGATGGGGAAAAGTCCACTCAAGTACTCTAGCATGGACAGGCTATCATTTTTTATGGTCTTTTATTAGTCCCAAGGTATTATGACCAAAATCTTGCTCTTGTGTAAATGTGAGAATTCAGTTGTTGGTGGGTTGTTAGATCTATACTTTCAGGCAAGGTGTGAATTTGAACTAAATGCATAAAATAGCCTACATCATGCACCCCAAATTACATTTGCATGTTGATGGGTTATGTAATACTTAAATTATGAACTACTGTTAGTCTTTTCAAAAGCCATCTGTGTATGTTTCATGCAAACGTAATTACTGTTGATTTTGTGTGTTAAGGGTAAATTCTTAAATTACATTTATTTTTTGTATAAAAATATTTTTTGGAAATTTAGTTCCATCTTTACATCTTAAGTATTTGATCTGATATTAGCTGTGGAGGGAAAATGTCATCCACCACCCCCCCTCAGTGTGTGTGTGTGTGTGTGTGATATAAACAAATTGTATCTTTTTACTTCACATCTTGTGACTTCTCTGAATGGGTCTTAAGTAAACCAACGGTTTCATTTTCAGATTACACATTACAAGCAGTACCCTCCAGATGTTGGTAAGATTTATTCTTACTTCGAGTGCCGCACAAAGAAAGGAGACCGTTTTAACGAAGTGGTGTTCTTTGGCCTGCAATACCTTTTGAAGAAGTATCTTTCAGGTATTTACTTTTTACCATTTCCCAACTCTACTGTAAGTTAAGAACTACAATATTAAACCTGTAACACTTAACTTTGTTTTATAATATTTTTATATGTACTTTTTATATATGTACCATATGATGCGCATACACTGTAAGTCACGTTTATTGGATTTGGATATATGGGGATGAATATTTTTGAATAAAAAAACAAATGTGTATATATATAACGATCCACAGTAATCCAGTATTAAAGTGAGGTTTTATTGAAACTGATTCCTCCTGTAAAACAATCAGGATATGTGCCAGTAATGTCCAAAAAGACCAATCCCAGAGGTATTAATAATCATAATGTTTAGAATGCAAAAAAATTTACCTGATTACACAGAACAAGGGTACATCCAATGCAAACAAAATGCACCAAAGGAGTAACACTGGATCAACTAAAAATGGATGACCTATTAGAATCTACAAATAGAAAATGGCAGATAGCTTCCATGCCATCAATCGTCTATAAATAGGAATTTTGGAATTAAATGCATGCCCCCTTGAGGAGAGTATGTAATCATTTTATAGTGTTGGGGAAACTGAGAGAAATGTATAACCAACAATTTTTACATTAAGCTTCTTGCGGTTTGTAATAAATTGTACCAGAGGTCATCTGTTTTAAAGGTAATCTGCAAACGTGTTGCTTTAAAAGTCAACGTGCACCATTTATATATATATATATAAAAAAAAAAAAAAAGTGAATGCACTGACTGCTACCATGGTTCTGAGATTGCCAAAAGTTAAGTAAAGAACGCCTATAATGCCACCTCTGGTGTGTTGTCCAGCTTCTTTTTAGTTTCAGATAGTGTGTATCTAGAAGTTTTTTTTTTTTTTTTTTAATCCTCATTGACCTTTGTCGATCCACTGCTAGATTTAAGTACTCCCCAAGATTGCAAAAAGATGGGAAGGGGGGGTGGGGGGAACTTTGCAGGTGCAACATGGAAAAGAGAAGCTTTAGATCAAAGCAAATGGAAGCCTCTTGAGGAGTTCACCCAGCAGTGGATCAATACAGGCAGATGGTGTTGAGATGGATGTAGATATCTATAAGATTGCATACAAGTATTTTGCAATACTAAGAATATACTGTATTGCTTTTCCCTGAAGGTGTGTACTCTAGCCTACATATTTTTAACTTTTCAACCTACAGTCATTGTGTTTAAAAAGGTTGCCTACACCTCTGAATTGCTATTGTTTGTGTAGATATTCAGACTTCCCCTCCACATGGTATACACTGGCAAGTCATAATCGTTTCTTCACTTCCACCCTCTTTTTCTTTCCTCAATTATTAGGACCTGTTGTAACTGAAGAAAAGATTCAGCAGGCAAAACAGATCTACCAACTTCATTTTAAACAATCTGTTTTTGATGAACAAGGCTGGAGAAAAATACTGGAGGTAAATCGCTTAAATTTGTGTTCTCCTTACCACCTTTCCCCCTCCTCCCCCACCTTTAAAATTGTTGTTCATGTACCTTACATCCATTGCCCTTCACCAAACTAAAGCTGAGATTGTAGTTAGAAATTATTTCTTTGTACAGTATAGTATCTCATAGTTAACCGTGGCAACAAGTCCTGATTATCATGTCTACACAAACTTCTCTCCTGTTCAGGTGCAGCTTAGGAACGCATGTAAAGTTTTTATAAAATGCCTCCATAAAAAAAAAAAAAAAAATTAAGAACCTTGGCAAGGATATGTAATACCTCTGATTGTTGAAATTGATTGCTTATACTTGTTACACTTTTCCTTTTACTTTTGAACATTAGTTTATGGAAGCGGTATTTCTTACAATTCTCTGCGGATCATTCTAAAGACTTCTGTAATGTAGGCTATAAGGTTTAAGACGATCTCCCTTGTGTGATAAATAATGAATGGACAATAGTCTTTTTTTGTTTTTAACCTGATGCCTTGCAAATTTTAGCCATCTGATGTTGCAATGCAAGTAGACCTAAAAGTACAACTCCATGGAAATGAAGCATTGCTTAAGAGTAATAATATGGGTCCTTACTGCGGTTCTTAATTTTAATTTAGTTAAATAGAGAATGAGAAACGTGGTAATTTTCTACGGTATGTTAAAAACCATATCAAATGTGAATGTAATGTGGGGCTTCATATTTGGTATAGTAATGCTGACTTCTAATGGTTTAATTAGTGTTTTGTATGTGTAGATGCAGTTTAAACCTTTAGGACTGAATATATTGTTCTTGTGTGTTAGAAATACGATGGGCGCCTTCCAGTCCGTATAAAAGCTGTTCCGGAGGGCAAAATAATTCCTCGGGGGAATGTCCTCTTCACCGTGGAGAACACGGACCCAGACTTCTTCTGGCTCACCAACTACATTGAGGTTTGCTTGATTGTTATTTTACAGAGAGGACCGACACTGATTTTGAATTTTCTTCCAAGCGTGGTAAACTGAAAACTTAAATCTTACAAATCTTCTCCTTGCTGATTTTTCTTATTTTTTTCCAGGTATTCCATTGGTGATGTTCATGATTAAATGTATAATTATTGCATCCATATGAGATGGATTTTCTCACCGAAAGAAGGGTATCGTGTGCCAGTTATTATAGTATGTACTGCACGCAAGTTCAACTCATTTGTGTAGACTTTCTCGAACCCAGTTTCAGAATGTGTTAGAAAAGCAGACAAACCTGAGAATGTAAAATCTTCCAGCTAGTAAGAATTCGTGCATTTTGGCTATATTTAACGTCTCTTTGAAAAGTGCCCAAAAGACCTGTGACTCAACCATGCAACATAATGAAAAGGAGCATCCTTCGTAACGCATGAGTGCACAGGCTAATCACGATTTAGCGACTCTGTTTTCTCATCTCTTAGACTATGCTGGTTCAGATGTGGTATCCGATCACCGTGGCCACCATGTCCCGTGAGTTTAAGAAGATCCTGGCAACGTATCTGAAGGCGACTTCTGGAAGTCTTGAGGGACTAGAGTATAAACTGCACGATTTTGGCTACAGAGGAGTTTCATCTCAAGAAGTATGTATTTCTGAAGTTTCCATTTCCAGAAATGCTTTTTTAGATGGTAGATTTGTGTACAATAATGAGGATCATTAAACTGGTTTTATACATTTTTACTTGGACAAAGTTTTTCCACTAAAGTTTTATTAATAATTACTTTTAAAGAGTACCATATAAATAATACATTCAAATTTGACATTTGCTATAATGAATACATTAGACCTTTACCAGCAAGTTTGTTGCTAAAATAAATAACTCAAATTGTTTTATGATGAAATTTTATGTTCTGATGAAGGCAAAATATTTAAACTGTTTTTTGCAATTCTTTCTGATGGTTGGGGGGGCATGTATATTATTCAGGTTCCTTTGCTACTTATCCTTTCTGTTTAACTATTTAACTGTGATAGTCCTGTGGATTTTATATTATCTTGCAGACCATTTTACCAAATGCTAGGCATCGGTAGATGTAGTGGTTTAGCATTGTCTCATCAAAACCAAATGCAAGTAACTATTTAAACATGTATATGTTATTTCATGTTTTGGGCAGGTGTCTTTATGTAAGATGACTGGTTTAAAAGATTAAACAATACTGATTTGACAACCTTCTACAAAACCACAGAAGTGCTTATGTAAGGATTCAAAACCTGCTGCTAAATTAAATAAATTTGAAGGTGCAGAGCATACTATAAGCATCTATTTTATTCCCAGAGAATCTTTCTAATATAGCCAGCATGTTGCATCAAGTTTTGTGGGACTATTTTTTTTTGGACTGGCTATTATTTTGATCATTTTAATAAAAATGACTTTAAACTTGGGTTTTATTTCAATTAATTCCCCCCTCCCCTACCTTATCTAACAGGCATGTGTTCATGCACTGTGAGGTCACCTTATCAAATAATGGCAGAGTTGATTGCTTACTTTGGAAGACAGCCAAGTATATATTCTGTGTAAATGCTGGCGCATGATAAAACTTCCTTCGTAACCATAAACATAGCTTCCACAGTACCCAGTTATCCATGCTTTCATCAGGAATCGTACGCTTTTGTTCCTAACCTTACTATTGCTCATATAAAAAGGTTTTCTGAAGGTGTTTAAGTACAGTTATTACAATTGCGGAGGAATAAAAGTTCTTCAAATTGTGACTGAAAGTGCAATGTTTTTCTCTTTATGTATGAGCTATACATTTGAAGAGGTCTGCGTTCGAGTGCACACGAGGAGCACTTTTTTTTTTTGCAGTAGTTCCAAATATTCAACAAAAATCTGCAATGAGATGCATTACAAGCCCTTTTTTTTTTAAGCAACTTCAAAGTATTTGGTAATTTTAAGCAGTAAGAAAAAATGAACAATCATAACTGCCCGGATTATTTGCAAAATGATTTGTGCTTTTCTCCATTAACCATGAAATATGGTTACACTGGAACATTTCCACATGAAATTAGTAACTTACAGTAGAAAAGTGTGGTTTCAATAAAAAATCTATAATTTACAGTAAGGCAGCACATTTTCTTTTGGGGGCGAGTCATACACCATTATTTGAAACATGTCAACAACTTCTAAAATGCCAATCCCATGAATCTAAAGGGGTCTGGTTTTCAGAGGCAGCTAAACTGCTGAGTTAAGCCTTTTCACTGGAGCAACAAACCATTGTACTGACAGTCTCTCGCTGCATCAGTGCAATTGACAGCCACCCACCTCCTGAGCCCATGAACAGCTGTGACACTCTTCTACAGATCTTTACACAGATTGACACTGGCATTGCATGTTTATTAGTAGAGAAACTATAGATTCTTGAACTGCCTTTTATGCATCTCCAAATTACTTTGTCCCGTCCCCCCCCACAAAGTGGAAGTAGTTTTTCAATAAGGATGTTTCTTTCTCAAAACATTAAACGTGTGTGTATACACATCATACGTTGTCAGATATTTAATACATTTTTGGGTAATAAAGTTTGCTGAAATATACACGAACATTCTTCTTAATTTGAAACCAACTTCAGCTAATATCTGGCAATGGCAATTGTATGTCCTAAGTGTGTATTCTTCTGATGTGTTAATAATATTCTGTTTTTCCCTAAAGGCAGTGTGTATATCTGCAGTAATTAAGGAAGACTGGCAGGCCATACTAACATTTCATATGTCCAGAGCTATGCCTGTGTTAGTTGTTTTGCTTTTATTTATTTTTTTGGTAGGTTTTAAACTTGCTCTGTTATTGTCTTTGGGGACAACTCTCTAGTTAATGTGTATTAATCAGTAACGAGGAAAAGCAAAATCCTGTTTGTATCCCTGCACAGACTGCAAAAAAAACCAGCACGCGCCTGTCGTCTGAGTGTAATTGATTTTTGCAGAGCCCGTGAATGCAGGGGAGAGAGTGCACTGCTGTAATTGGTTGTGCTTGTGTGTGACGTCAGATGTCCTTCGCTTGATCAATGGATTTTGAACAACGTATGCAGCAGACTGTGGCACGGATGACCTTTCTGGCAGTGACTTGCTGAAGAACGCTGCTGTGATTGTGTCTGATGGTGCAGTGCCTGCTCTAACATTGTGAAGGAAATCAACAGTAGTGCTGAGTCAGATTCTGTGTACTTGTTATACTTGCAGTATGAAAGTAATACATGACACTAAATGTAGACTTTGCTCTCTACCAATTTGCTGTGGCTTTACTGTTCTTATAACAGACAAATTAAAAGCCGAGGAATCCCCTCCCTCACATTCTCGTAGCATTTAATAGTTCCAGGTTCACAACCATGAACATGCTCCCACTTGGAGTCACCCAGTCAGAGGTACGGAGTCCTGAAACACATGTGGATGAAACTGGGGATTTGGGGATTTCCTGTTTCATGCCACGGTGAAATTCCTGCAAAATGTGCAAATGATTGGCAGTTTTAAAGGGTGGAAAATCCCTAACACATCTACATACTTTTATAATCTAAATGTTACACATTCTGCATGGCTTCTTGTAATGAAAGTTGAACATTATTTAAAATGCATTTGGGGAAAAAACTGACTACTGAACATTTTCAGAATAATTTTGGATTATAAAAACCCACACAAGGAAGTAGACCTGTATAGATGAATTCAAAAACAAGTTTAGTGTGCTGTTAATATTTAAAATGCAGGTCTTTTTAATCAAAAATTCCTTACATCACTTAAACTAGGATTACATTTAAGTTAGAGCAATTGAAAAAAAATATATATATAAAGTTTGGATTGGTAGTTATGATTTATTAGTACTACTGTTCTCTGCATAAGCAGGAATTAATCAAAATATCCTGCCATTAGTTGCGATGCTGCTAGTAGTTTTAGTTGGTGAATGTCATGCCAAGTTCTATCAAAATGAAGATGACATTGAATCTGACAATAATTCAGAGTGGTCGATCCACCAGATGTTCCCTCTGTTTTTTGCCCAGTATCTTCTCAGCAGGTAGTGCTGGTTTCTAGAGCTTCATAGGCAGTACATATGAGAGATTTAACCCTCTGGGCACTGGGTTGTTACATATTACTGCTGCATCTTGTGGAAGAGCATTTTCTTTTCATTTTCTTTCTTTTTCTTTTAATAATTCTTTTTTTTTCTCCGCTCCATATGGGCCATGTAATAAATATTTTAGTTTCTTACTTCAGTTACCAAGCAAGGAAGTGCTAGTGGTTGAGAACTGCAGAGTTGCTCTTAATGCACCTTTTAAAGATAAAGAACAGTGGTGCATTTGTTTATTGTTGCTATGTGAATATGTTCGTGAACGGTCTAAGGCATACGTACTCTGAGAATCTTAAATCTGCAGCTGGCAGGATATCTGCAAGTTTGTTTCTGACTTACTTCAGAAGGCAAATTTAAAATGTTTAGACATTGGTGGGGATGGAGATGCTAAACCTACAATGTACCTTATATTGTTGTTGAAAACATAGACACTAAAGATGGTCCATTTGCACTGGCTTTTGTTGCCAAAAATAATATCTGGGTGTATCGAGATGTACCTGTCATTTAATTTAAGTGGTTTTATCTAATTCTTTTAATTCCTGCAAAGAGGTCCCAAGGTGGTTGTAAATCTCCTACTGGTTGCATCTGGAGAAGATTAGAACAGCAGGTTACTTTAGCAATGACTGTTTTGGGGTGACAATAACCGATTGTGCAGTTAACATCTTTGGTGTTTTGATGGGAAATGGGAGGACTTAAAATGTATTTAATGTATTTTTAATGGCATTCTATGTCAGTGTATGTTTTCTATGGGTGCATGTTGCCTGGGTTTCTTATACAGATGTATGTCTAGCTTTCACCTTACTGGGAAAACATGCTTCTATATCTAACAAACTGAGATTTGAGAGATGATAACAATAATGCATTTTATTAATAGAAAGATCTAGTAAAGGTTTCCCCCCTTACCTCAGTGGGCATTCGAATGCTGCATTGCTTTCCATTCCCAAATTCACAGAGATGGTTCAAGAGCTTTGAAGTGAAATCTGCACTGAGTATCGGGCTTAGAATGAGGTGTTGTGTGTGTATTATATTATATATTGTATGTAAAAATTATAAAGCATATTATAAACATACAAGGTACATGAATAATATGCTGTCCAAACACATCACCCCGAAAATCTGTTTGGCTGGTTATGTTTTGAGACTTGGGTATTCACTTGGTTTAAATTTTTATTTAAATATTCACATTAGAAAAACTACCTCAAAGTAGATTGAGATTTTTTTATTTAAAAAAAAAAATGAATGTCACCTCTTCAGTTTGCTGCAGGCTAACCATCTCTTCCTCTCTCAGTCCGCAGCCTTGGGGGGTGCAGCCCACCTTGTAAATTTCTGCAGCACTGACACAGTGGCCGGCCTGCTGATGGCTCAGCAATACTACAACTGCCCTATGGCCGGGTTCTCCATCCCCGCAGCCGAGCACAGGTGTGAAGACATGCCCTGACGTTCTTACGTACAATGTCATTATTGTAGCTTAAACATTTTAAAAATCATTCAGGTCATTTATTGAAGAGATTTATTTTTGTTATTTTTCAACAAATAAGCAGTACACGACTTACTGTCTTTAGATCAATATTATCAGTGACTTTTACCTGTGGGAGGACATGAGACAAACATGATAATTACACTTACAAATGTCGAGCCCTTTTGTTTTTGCCTCTACTGTATATTCCCCTGAGAGGCTGTTGTGTTTTCTGCCTTGAAAATTAATAGACCAGCAGGAGGAGAGATGTCGAGGCAGCGTGTATCAGTAAAAACGGGATGCATGCAAATGTCTGTGATTTATACTTGTGAGTGAGGTGTCTCTGTAGTTTTTGTCTTTTTCTCTTTCCTGAGCATGAAAAATATAGATGTTAGTTTTCTTCAGTGGTTTCATCCGTGGTCCTCATTGTAATGCAGTGCAAGAATGAAATGTCTTATCTGTTGGTCTGGTGTTGCAGCACCATCATCTCATGGGGGAGAAACCGAGAGAAGGAGGCTTTTGAAAGACTGCTCGACCATTTCCCCACTGGACCCATATCTGTGGTTAGCGACAGCTACGACATATTCAAGGCCTGCAAGCAGATCTGGGGAGACAAGCTGAAGGAGCGCGTTTTGGAGCGTAGTGACGACTCGACACTGGTTATCAGACCAGATTCTGGGGACCCGGTGGAGACGGTTACTGAGGTACAGCTTTAAAAATCACTTCCCCTTCCCCTCATGGGTTCTGCTGCCACTGGTGTCAGGTCTCTTCCAGCTGAGCAGTACATAATGTATGCGTGTGCTTCTCTGATCCTTCCTCCTAGATGTCCCACTTCTCTCTCACTCTCTCCTCTCTTGCATTTTAACTGCACAGTGCCTTACCAGCTCTTCACACCTCCAGCTGAGATGCATCTGTGTAGTTTAGACCTGTAGACTCTTTAGTTCTTCTCTCACTCCTTATTTTTTCACTCAAATGTATAGATGAATGTCTATAGTGATGCTACCCTTGTCATGTGCTGAGGTGTATATGTATGTTGGTAAAGCCATGTAAGTCGCCTTCTTCTTTTTGTGAATCAAGCTGCTATCAGCCCTTCAGGCAAAAGGATTTATTATCTTGTCTCCTTTTTGCTGAATAAGTGCTTTCAGTGCCAAGGAAGCAAACTCATAATTGATCTTGTTTGAAGAGTTGAAGAGCAGTTTTTCAGCAGTGAAAGGTTTAGATGTGATGAAAATATACAATATTCTTTCCCCCTCCCTCAGCTTTCTAGCTATTTACAAAGAATCCCTTAAGTAAATCTCGATTGTTACTCTGGATTGGTGAATATAATGATGTTAAACAGTTGATTATTTTAAATATACTATTTTTAAACTGTTGAAGGAAACTGTTAAATTATTTGTGTACTTTTAAACAGTTTTTACTATATTCTCAAAATATTGCCTCTAATTTATTGCCTCTGTCTAACAAGGATTTGCTGTATGTAGACTGTTCTTTCTAAAGGCCACGATACACTATGAAATTTCCATGAAATTCCGATTTCATGAATTCTGAACTTGTTCGATTTTGTTGGATTTCATGAAATCCGAATGCGTGAAAACGCACGATTTCATGGGGTAAAATCGGATTAAATCGTGACACGATCACACGCTGTATAGAGGACGTTTGGGAGCGAGACCACGTGGGGAAGTCGAGTTTTGAAAGAGAAAAGCAAGAAAGAAGATTGACAGTGTAAATACTATCTGTATAGGCATATTTAGTTATGGCAGCTTCAGCCATCCTGTACATTGTGGTAAAAAGAAGACGGCTTCACTGAAGTCTATGTAAGTGTACACTCAGTATTTGTTGCAGAAATTAAAGCAATACTAGTTTCAGTATTGTACTTTGCAAAAATGTATTTGTCCAACATATTTGTTCAAAACTTGTAATATTTTTGCGATATCTGATAGTCTTACATTGTTTCATGTGTGCAATTATTTATACAAAACTAAAACAAACAAACAAAACTAACATTGTACACTTTTCTTTGCTAAAACTAATCAAGGCTAACTTACCAGTATACAAGATAATATTTATAAATATATAACTTTTCATGTAATTACTGGCAAATATTAGCATCAAAACACTAGAAGATCTGTGAAAGAGCAACCCCAGGTATAAGATACACGACTATGAGTTGAGGAAAACGAAATGGAAGGTAAGAAATACGAGACTGAAAAGAAAATATGTATTTAATGTTTATTTTATGAATAGCTTTTGCCAATTTACCACAGTTTTATGTGTACGGGACAGTAGCCGTAAACAGAGGGGAAAAATGGCGCTTCTCTGGTTCTGCTCTTCTGTCCAACTTCTTATCTGCTGTTCAGGGTTCCCAGTGATGTCGTAAATGTTGTCATGTGATTCCTTTCTCTCTGATTGGATACTTGTCCAGGGTGATTTCATTCAATTTCTTGAGAATAGGACTCTGCTATATTGCTTGAAATCTGATTTCTTGCGATTTCATGGTGAAATTTCGATTTTAAATCCTGGGCTTCATTCGGATTTCAAGAAATCTGATTTCATGGAAATTTCATAGTGTATCGTGGCCTTAATAAAGTAATAGAATTGTTGAATGTGTTCTCTTAAGGTTTTGAAGATTCTGGAAGACTGCTTTGGAAGTTCTCTGAATCCAGTTGGCTACAAAGTACTACCTCCCTTCATTCGTATTATCCAAGGTGATGGAATAGATATCCACTCAATTGAAGAGGTATGTGGTGTTTTTTGTCATCCAAGTGTGCTGGTGAAAAGAGAATCCCAAAAAGGTGATTATCATACTGTTGACCCAAACTGGTCAGATAACTCCATTTATTATTTCTGCAGATACTGAAAAAACTGAAGGAAGAAGGCTGGAGTGCAGAAAATGTGTTCTTTGGTTGTGGCAGTGCTCTCCTACAAAAGATCAACAGAGACACATTAAATTGTGCTTTCAAATGCAGTTATGTCGAAAAAACAGATGGGACCGGGGTAAAAAAAAAACTCTTTTAATTACTTTAAATATTAGGAAATGTTTAGTAGTATTTACCATTTTTATATTCTAAACACTAATAGCAGCAATAAATTAGTTCCTGTGACTTAACATGGACAGTAGCAAACAGTCCTCTAAGTACATTCAGAAAATTGTGGTAAAAAAAGTAATTTCCTTTATTACTATTATTAACCGCGTATCCAAGTACACTAATTGTGATGTATTGCATCTGTGAGCTTTTAATTGCCTTTCATCATTGTTATGGTTAATGGAGCCATTTCTACAAATATATCCCCCCAAAAAATGCTAGGGTTGTAATCAATCACGAGGAATGGCCTCCTTTTCAAATACCTTATTTGCATATGCATAGCTCCTCACAACCCAGTAAGGATTTCTATTTTTGGAATTTGAGAGAACTCTTCTTATACAGATGTTTCTGTAAAGATATTTGAGCAGTATATTTCTGTCATTCCTCATTTACAAAGAAACCTTAATTAGCAGATTTTCTTACAGCACGGATTTGCTTTGATGCATTACACATTCAGAATATATATAGTTTCATTGAATGACATTTACATTTTATTATTCTGGCTGGGAAATTCATCCATTCTTTCTGGCATTGCTCTTAATTTGGTTTGTTTTATAAGTGTGCATGTGTAATACTTCTAATAAACATGGGAAGCCAGAAACTTCCTACGAATGTAATACTTTTCCATAAGTAGACCTACAGTTTTAATTTACTAATTTGTAATGAATTGCAGATGAACCACACAAACCAAAACTGACATCAGTGTGAGATTTCCCAGCATGCTGCACATAAATTTAATCCGTGAACTTTTAATTCCAATCTAATTAAATCATTCAATACCATCACATTATAAGGAAGTGCTAAAAATGCAAATAACGTTCTGTTCTTTTAAACCAGATTGAAATATATGTATACAATCTTAAACCTTTTAGCTCCTATAAAATGTAACTATTGATACATTTGTCAGGGTCACACTAAAGTGTTTCTTTAGATCTTTAGATAAGTCATGGCGTTTCTTTGTGTGTGTGTGTGTGTGTATATATATATATATATATATATATATATATATATATATATATATATATATATCATTATTGTACTAATCTATATAATGTATGAGAGAAACTTTCATTAAAAATGGTAGCTGGTTTCGTGTGGTTGCAGAAAACATGCATGTCTTTACCTGGGCTGATGTGTTGTTCCACTCCAGCACCATTTTGATTGAAAATTGTAATCTGTTGTAAAGCTTGAGAGATCGCCACTTGTCTTTGATAAACTAACTGTATTATTAGGCTTCAACCTAT